>NC_092415.1:137912936-138270436 GCF_040894005.1 Engystomops pustulosus | reverse complement strand
CGTCACGTTCTTGTGGGCTCAGTTTTTACGACTTTCACTCTTCGCTCCAAATAACACGCCTACTTTATTCTTTGGTTCGGTGCGATCGCGGTGATACCAAATTTATATAGGTTTTATTGTGTTTTAATACATTTTCAAAAATTAAACGAATGTGTACAAAAAAGTTAAAATTTTTTGCCATCTTCTGACGCTAATAACTTTTTCATACTTTGGCGCACGGAAATGTGTGAGGGGTCATTTTTTGCGAAATGAGGCGACGTTTTCATTGCTACCATTTTGAGGTCTGTGCGACATTTTGATCATTTTTTATTTCATTTTTTATGTTATGTAAAAAGGTGTAAAAGTCGCATTTCGGACATTTGGGCGCCATTTCCCGCCTCGGAGGTCACCGCCGGCCGTAACCGTTTTTATATTTTGATAGATCGGGCATTTTGGGACGCGGCGATACCTAATGTGTCTGTGATTTTTACTGTTTGTTATGTTTTATATCCGTTCTAGGGAAAGGGGGGTGATTTGAACTTTTAATATTTTATTAATTTTTTTTATTTTTTAAACTTTTTTTTTTCTTTTTTTTTTCACTATTTTTTAGACCATCTAGGGTACAATAACCCTAGATGATCAGATCGCTCCTACCATATACTGCAATACTACAGTATTGCAATATATGGCGTTTTTGCAGGTCTTACATTACAATGAGCCACTGGCTCATTGTAACGAACCTGCATAAACCATGTAGCCTCGTGTCAAGAGAAGACCCGAGGCTACCATGGTAACCGATCGCCGCCCCCCGATGACGTTCGGGGGCGTGGCGATCGAAAAAAAGATGGCGGCGCCCGCGCGCCGCCGTCTTTTAAACGCCGCCCGCGACTTTGCGGGCGGCGTTTAGAGGGTTAATAGCCGCGATCGGTGCAAGCACCGACCGCGGTTATTAGCGGTGGGGGTTTTGTGCAAAATGCAAAAACCCCCACCTCTGTATGAAGAGGACTCAGCCCGTGAGCCCTCTTCATACTTCCCTTATACCTCTGCGCCGTAGAGCTACGGCGCAGAGCGTTAAGGGGTTAAAGCAAAGATATGACAATCTATAAACACCTGCTTACAGCCAGGTTATTGAGTCAGAATAGTGAAAAGGAGCATAGACTGCCAGCCCCAGCCGTGGGGACAGAGACTCAGCTACAGTCATAGCAGCCATCCCTCCTCAGTGTAATCCCTCCTCAGTGTAATCCATCCTGTGTGTATTCCATCATCATGGCTGAGGGACACTCCGTACAGGGAGGCATGGATCCCAGTCTGCTGTCCACGATAAAGACAAACGCTCTGTTAAGCCTACATGGAAGGTTAGAGAGAACCTTGAAAGTCTCCAGCATGAACTTTCATCAGACATTATGAATCTGTGGAAAAATTTACAGGCACATGTCTTCACCATTTCCTTGCCTGAACATAATGTATTGCCTCTAGAGGGAGCCCTGGAGACACTGTCCACTATGCATGAGCATTACACACTCAAGTGTCAAGAATATGAAAGCATTCTGAAAAGAATCAATACACAAGATAGTCTAGAACAGTGATTTTCAACCTTTTTTGAGCCGCGGCACACCACCAACCAAAATAGCACAAAATGACACTAAAACAGTCATATTAAACATATAGTTAATAATATAGATTCTAAATTTATTTTACTCACTCAGTGTGAAACCTGGGCCTGTTTCGATAAACACAAAAGGGATATCCTGGCAGGAATGGTGGAAAGACACACAAGCTCTTCCTCAACAGTTCTCAGTTTCTCCCTGTTTTTAGTATATGGTGCTGATTATTATGTGGCTTATATACTGCAAAATAAAGGGGTACAATGAGAAGTACTATGGCCATGAGACCAGAGTACAAGTGCCAGCTCATATACTCAGCATATGAGCTGGTACTTGTAGTACTCCAGCCTCATGACTATAGTATTTCTCATTTTACATTTCTCATTGTTATATGAAGTATACTGCTGGAGTACTAAAAGTACCAGCTCATATGCTGAGTATTCTGACAACAGTTCATATACTCAGGCAAAAGCTCATATAGTCAGCATTATTGGTGGTCATTATCTTGGCGGTGGGCAAATGCGAGAGTCTCTCCGCTCTCAGGATGATGCGCCGGCCTTGGTGACGTCATTTTATTGTGCGAGGTTCAAAGCTTGTGCATGTGTTATTGTACACGTCTCCTACATTGTAAGAAGACGTGACTGCGCATCGCTGCGCATTGCCGGGAAACAAAACACAGGGGGCACCATAGTTTGGGGAACTTTCCCCGCGGCACACCCGACCATGGGTCGCGGCACACTGGTTGAAAATCACTGGTCTAGAAGAACTGCAAAACTTCCAGCATCTTAATGCTGAACGAGACGGCTTAATAAATTAAACTTTGTCAAAAACAAGGGCAAGAATTGTGCGACTTCAAGAAACAACATCTTGTACTTCTGAGTCCACAAGACGTTCTAAACGCACGTCTAGGTTGCGATCGTCGAAATATTCCACACTCAGTGAGCAGCTTATAAAGGCGCGTGCAGAAGCCGAGGCGACTAAGGTTCAGGCCGCCTTTGCGCAGAAGAAAGCTGAAATGGAAGCAGATGCAGAAAAAAAAGGTAGAAATAGAGAGGCCCTTCAGAAACTATGTGAGCATGCTGTAGCCATGGCAAAGGTGAAGGCTCTGGAAGAAGCAGCCAGTGGGAGTGAAAGAGACAGTGTTGCCTTGAGTGGAATGGATGCAGAGGATCCTCTCAAACATACTAGAGACTGTTTTAAGCCAAAGACCGATTTGACATGCTTTGTGCAGCGCTGCGTAATCTGTGTGCGCTATATAAATAAAGAATTATTATTATTATTAAAGCAGTGAACCCCAGATCGCTATTACCGTTCCTGACAGAGCAGATATGTTTTCACAGCGACAACACATAATTCCTCCTGCAATATCCCAAAATCAAGGTCAGTACAACACTCTACCTGTTCATCATCCTGATTCTTCTCTCTACATAAATCACCACGGCCCTACACCTCAGCACGCTCAACAAGCCAAAATGCCAAACCCTAACATCATACCAAGCCACAGCTAAGCCTATGGACAGTAAGCCACCTCCTGGGCTAAACGCCTATGCAGCCTCATTTACACCTGTGTTTCTTAGCCAGAACGCCGAGAACAATGTGACCAGTGTTACTCAGCCAGCATTTCCTTGTCCAAGCTCAGAGCGAACAGACATGTCAGAGTTTGCAAGATACATGTTACGCCGTGAACTTACTAAGACCAGACTCACAAGGTTTGATGACCAGCCTGATAACTACAGAGGCTGGAAATGTGCCTTCAGAACCGCAATTAGTGACCTTGGCATCACTGCTGCTGAAGAGCTAGATCTGTTGATCCGATGGCTGGGCCCACAGTCCACAGAACGTATTAAGAGACTCAGGTCTGTCCACATTGGTAATCTTGCAGCAGGTCTTACAGCTGCCTGGGAGAGATTAGAGCGAACCTACGGCAGTCCTGAAGCAATTGAGAGTGCTCTCTTCAAACGGTTGCAAGGTTTCCCAAGGATATCTGGCAAGGACAACCAAAAATTTCAAGAGTTTAGTGACCTACTTTCAGAGCTCCAACTAGCCAGACCCTCATCTACCTGGTCTCAGCTACCTAGATACTTCTCATGGGGTAAACCAAATAGTTGCCAAACTGCCATATGGCATTCAAGAAAAATGGGCTACAGTTGGGTCAAGATACAAAAGAGAGAATCAAGTCTGTTTTCCTCCATTTGACTACTTCTGTGAGTTCGTCGGCAACAAGAATGACCCAAGTTTTTCCTACGGTGAGTCCAGCGGCCTCAGTCCACCACCTTCTAAATATGACAGCCCACGCTCCGAGTACAGAAAACAGAGGTCCAGTGTCAGTAAAAAAGACTGATGTATTTCCCACTACCTCATCAGCTACTGAGGAGCTCAGCTGTAAGATCAACCAAGGTGAAAAGATTGAGAACCCCAATCGTCTATGCCCTATTCATAAGAAGCCGCATCCTCTCAAGAAGTGTATTGGCTTCAGAAAGAGCGCAAGGAGCTGCTAAAGAAGTTTGGAATATGTTTCCGATGTTGTGCTTCCACTGAACATGTTGCTAAGGACTGTAAAACCACTAGAAAGTGCATAGACTGTGACAGTGAAAACCACGTAGAAGCTCTTCACCCCTCTTAGTCCAGCCCTACACCATCTACAGATCTCCCACCTCGGGCAAAGCATGGCGGGGAGAACAAGCAGCAAGGTCTACCACAGTTTCTTCTTCATGTACAGAAGTCTGCAGAAAAGATCTTTGTGACAAGTCCTGCGCAAGGATATGCCTAGTCAAAGTGTACCCCAATGGTCAGCCGGAAAAGACTTTAAAGGTTTGTGCCATCCTGGATGACCGATCCCTTGCAAGGTCAGAACTTTTTGATCTGTTTAACCTAAAGGGAGATGCTTACCCATATACCTTGGGCATGTGTAGTGGCATTACAGAGGTTTCAGGTAGAAGAGCCAGTGGACTTGTAGTAGCTTCTCTAACGGGAAATCTAGAGGTACCTTTGCCCACACTTGTTGAATGCAACCAGATACCATCAAACAGACAGATCCCTACACCAGAAGCTGCTCTCCATCATCCTCATCTAAGGACCATAGCCAGTGAAATACCAGCTCTGGATAATAATGCAGAGATCCTGCTTTTGCTGGGAAGGGACATTCTCAGGGTGCATAAAATATGTCAGCAAATCAATGGTCCACATGATGCACCATTTGCCCAGCGCCTTGACTTAGGCTGGGTTATTATAGGCAATCACCGATGGCGTTCAGAAAAATCTTTATTGCGGTGTACATAGGCAGAGCGGGGCCTGGCAACGGGCCGTTTCGCGCTAGTCTAGCGCATCAAGCCGAATGATCCTCTTTTTATTGTTTTATGCTGTTGTATTGCTCCAGCAGAGCACCACCACTCTGAGCTGTGCTATTAGGCTAACCTCCCCTGCCAGGATCTGTACCCGTTTATACCGGAGCAGGAGTTGTGAATAGTCGTATGGTGCCGGGACTCTGTGCTCTTTCATGTTGATTTATTATAGGCAATGTCTGCATTGACCAAATGAAAAGGCCTACCAAGATATCCTCATTTAAGACTCAAATATTGCCAAATGGTCGCAGCACTTATTTTCAGCCATGCCCATGTCAATACCAGGTAAAAAAAGATGAGTAACTGCAAGGGGCAGCATGACCAGCAAGATGGCATGAACATTTGCCTTCCATGGGATGATAGCCTTGGATCTACAGTGTTCAACACCACAAGTGATGATAAAAGTTGGCATCTGCTAGAGAAGATAAAGAATTTCTGAAAGTAATGGATAAGGAATTCACTCAAAATGATTACTACAGCTGGGTAGCACCTTTACCTTTCCGTACTCCAAGAACAAAACTACCAATCAGCAGCAAGCAGCCTCAAGATTTTCCTCTTTAAAGCGCACCTTTAAGAGAAAGCCATAGATGGAAAAACACTTTGTAGACTTTATGCAGAAGGTGTTTGACAGAGACGATGCAGAACCTGCACTGGCACTAAAGGAAGGAGAAGAATGCTGGTACCTGCCATCATTTGGTGTGTATTACCCTCGGAAACCAGACCAAATCAGAGTGGTGTTTGATTCTAGTGCACAGTTTGAGGGAGTGTCTCTCAACAATATGCTCCTGACTGGTCCTAACCTTAACAGTCTTCTAGGGGTCCTAATGCGCTTCAGACAAGAACCTGCTGCAATAATGGCCGACATTCAACAGATGTTCCATAGTTTCTGTTGTCTTCTTTGACAATGAAGCAATCTTCGGTTTCTATGCCACAAAGACAATGACGTCAACAAGGAAGTCATAGATTATCAAATGAAGGTGCATGTCTTCGGCAACAGCCCATCTCCTGCTGTAGCAATCTATGGACTGAGAAGGACAGCCCAACATGGTGAGAAGGAGTATGGTTCTGATGCTCGTCAGTTTGTTGAGAGGAATTTCTATGTTGATGATGGACTTAAGGCCCCTTCCACACTAGCGCTGCATTTCACGTCCGGGTGCAATGCGTGAAAAACTGACGTTTTTGGCTGCGTTTTTGTTCCATTTTTCCTTGGAGTCATTAGCGGTTTTGCGTTTTTCACGCGCGTGTTTGCGTTTTTGGTGCGTTTTTTAAGTCAATGGGACTTTTTCAAAGGGACCATGGTTCGGGAATAAAATGTTTTATTTAATTGAAAAAGAATGTCTTCAGATAAGTTAGCAAATGTATGCAAACATCTGCAATCTTTTCTTCACTGTTCCGCGCGTATATTATCTCCCGACAAGTTAGCAGATGTGAAGAACAGTGAAGAATAGAATAAAAACAGTAAACACAGTGAACACGGGATCATTTAAGTGAAAAACACAGTAAAGAACACAGTGAAGAATAGATTAGATGTTCGGCACATCTGCTTACTTGTTGGGAGATACGCACGGAACGGTGCGAACAAAATAGCATGTGAAGAACAATATATATGTGTGTGTAAAGAACACATTGCAGATGTTTCCATACATCTGCAATGTGTTCTTTACACACATATATATTGTTCTTCACATGCTATTTTGTTCGCACCGTTCTGCGCGTATCTCCCGACAAGTAAGCAGATGTGCAGAACATCTGTAATCTATTCTTCACTGTGTTCTTTACTGTGTTTTTCACTTAAATGATCCCGTGTTCACTGTGTTCAGTTTTTATTCTATTCTTCACTGTTCTTCACTGTGTTTTTAAAATTAAATGCTCGATCTCGAGCAGGGGAATTATTCATGTCACCTAGCAACCCATCCATTTAAAACGCATTGCACTTGCAATGCTTGCGAGTGCAATGCATTTTTGATGCGTCTCCATAGACTTGAATGGGGCGGGAAAAACGCGCGTGAAACGCAAAAGTCAAAGCAAACGCAAGCACGCGCGTGAAAAACAACGCAAATGAGGAAAGACCCATTGGAAACAATGGGATAGAGTGCAATGCAAGTTCTGCGCGTCAAAAGCACGCGCAGAACTCGCGCGTGAAAAACGCTAGTGTGGAAGGGGCCTAAGTCTTTAACCACAAGTGAAGAGGCAGTTAATCTTCTTACCAGAACACAAGACTTCGCAAGATCATCTCCATTAACCATGAGGTAATGAAAGCCTTTCCCTCAGAAGATCATGCCATCAACTTGAAGAGTCTTGATCTCTGTTCTGACGCTCCTCCTGTGCTCAGCCTAGGGTTGCTGTGGAACATTGAACAAGATACTTTTACTTTCCAAGTGTCTGCTTGTGATAAACCTTTCACAAAGCGAGGAGTTTTATCTGTTGTGAACAGTATTTATGATCCTCTTGGGTTCATTGCGGCCATCACCATCCAAGGCAAGATACTGCTAAGACAGCTTACCACTGAAAATACGGACTGGGACTCTCCGCTACCTATTGAGAAACAACAAAGGTGGGAAAAATGGAAATGGTCTCTGGAAGTGTTAGAGCAACTCCAAGTTCCACGTTGTTATGCAAGCAGCTCCCTTTCAACAGCCATCAGAAGGGAAGTCCACATCTTCTCTGATGCATCAATGGAAGCCATAGCTGCAGTAGCCGATCTTAAGGTCACAGGAGCCAGCAATGAGACACATTGCGGATTTGTCTTAGGTAAGGCAAAACTTACTCCAAAACCCGCACACTCTATACTGAGACTTGAGCTTTGTGCAGCTGTGCTAGCAGTTGAAATTGCTGAAGTAATAAGAGACGAAAAAGATATTGCAATTGAATCGTTTACATTTTACACTGATAGCAAAGTCATGCTCTGTTATATACATAACCAGACTAAACAGTTTTACATGTATGTCAGCAACCGAGTAGAACGCATCAGAAGTTTTTCTATGCCTGAACAGTGGCAGTATATCTCCACAGAACGTAACCCTGCTGATCGAGGAACAAGACCTGCACCTCCATCCAATGATGTCTTTGAGCTAATTGATCCTGAGTCTAATAAGGAAATCGGGCCCACAGCCTCCACTTTGTACACTTCTGTAACTTCAAAAGTCAAGCTGAAGTCACATCGCTTTGAGCGTTTCTCAACTTGGTCATCCATTGTGCGAGCTATTGCCAGATTGGTTCACATCTCTCACTGCTTTGCTAAGGACTCACCATCACAGTGTCATGGGTGGCATATGTCTAAGGAACACCCTACTGCTTCAGACCTTGAACATGCTGAACAAGTCATCATCTGTTGTGTTCAACAAGAAGTGTATCATCAGGAGATAAATTTTATCTCAAAAAACATCAGTTTGTCCAAGAGTTTGTCCAAGTGTGCACTCTACAAACTCAATCCAGTGCTTGATCACCACCAGTTACTGAGAGTGGGTGGCCAGATAGAGAGATCTGACCTGTGTAACAAGGAACAAAATCCTATCATCATACCAGGTGGACATTACATTGCTACGTTGCTGATCAGACACCATCACCAGTACAGCACCAAGGCAGGCAGTTTACTGAAGGTGTCATCAGGTCTGCTGGTTTCTGGATTATGGGCATGAAGAGATGTATTTCCTCTGTACTCCACAAATGTGTTAAGTGTCACAAGTCGAGAGGAAGACAGCAACAGCAGCAAATGGCAAACCTACCAGCAGACCGTCTAAGTACTGATCCACCTTTTACTTATGTTGGGGTCAATGTCTTTGGTCCATGGCCAGTAGTTTATTTTGGAGCTGCAAATAGAAAACGATGGGCAGTTCTGTTTACTTGTCTCGGCATTCGAGCAGTACACATTGAAGTAATTGAATGCATGGATGCCTCTTGCTTCATCAATGCCCTTAGAAGATTCTTCTCCATTTGTGGGCCTGTCAAACAGTTGAGGTCCGACTGCGGTTCCAACTTTGTGGGAGCTTGTAAGGAACTACAATTGGAAAACTTCTTGACCAACAATAGATGTACTTGAGTGTTTAACCCTCCACATTCGTCCCATATGGGAGGATCCTGGGAACGCATGATTGGAATCACATGCAGAATACTTGAATCAATGCTTATGGATAACAAGTCTTCCTTGCTTACTCATGAGACATTGGTCACCTTCCTTGCTGAAGTATCTGCCATAATCAATGCAAGGCCTTTAGTTACAGTTTCCTCAGACCCTGATTCTCCAATAATTCTTACTCCTGCAACACCTTCTTACGGAACTGCTGATATTCCTCCAGGCACCTTTGACCACAGTGACATCTACAGACGCCAGTGGAAACAGATTCAACATCTGTCTAATGTGTTTTGGCATTGGTGGAAAAGAGAATCTCCATATGCTTCAAAGCCGTCAAAAGTGGCAGACTTCAAAACCTAACCTCCAGGAAGGCGATCTCGTTCTATTAAAGGATAAAGAAGCTCATCGTAATGAGTGGCCCATGGGTCTCATCACTAAAGTCATGCCTAGCAACGATGGAAAGATTTGCAAAGTGGAAGTCAAGGTAACAAAGGGAGGTTCCGCAAAGGTCGTCTTCCATCCAATCCATGAACTAGTGCTTCTGCTACCAAAAGAAGAAGCCACATGAGTAACTTGGATACCCACTCAGCTTATGGCGGGGAGCATACCACCATAGACTATGATATCACCTGTGGATTACAGTGTAGGTTGGTGGAAGTTTTGCTGATTGCGTCTTCCCCAAGCCGAAGATGGGTTTGCTTGAACTTCTTCACATCAGGATTACAAATCTTCAACTTCAAGATTTGGACTTTTTGTTATTGTTTGCATGTTGTTTTTTCTCTCGTTTACAGGTTTCAAGAACAACCTTTGCACTCCTACGACATTGCTTCAATGTTGGTATATTATGAAATCTAAAGATTTCAGACGAGGAGTGTCATGTCCCAGGACTTGTTTCTATTCATTGACATGTATATGTGTTATACTGCTTTGCCTTTTGACCCTCCTGTGTTCTTGTCCTCTAGCTGCAGTATTGTAACTCCTCCCCTCTCCCTCATGTAAGCAGCAATCTTTCATGTCAGAAAAAGCATGCCTCTATGTTCCTGCTACCCTGGCAAATTATATCCTTTTCACACCGTTGTAACCAGCATTTCTTCAAGATTTCTGCACCAAATAAAGCTGGAATCTTCCTACATGCTTCTTCAATGGAGTTGACACTATCTGACAATAAGTGATTTTGGTGTGAGTACTGGTTAAAGCAAAGACAACGTTAAAATAAGACATCGTAGATGCAGATGACAATGCCTGGGACCGGCTGTCACCAGGTGCTGCTACATGCGGCAGCATGTATATTATGTGCAACATCCCCCACCGGAGCCTAGCCTTTTCTTGGGGCCTGGAGTCAGCCGGGGCCCAGGATATCGGAGTGGTTGGCGGCTGCAGCCTAGGCACGCTAGTGTCACGGTGCTTGGTATGGGGAGCGGGCGGCTATCCCACAGCCTGGCAGGTCTCCAGCGGGTGGTGTGTGCAAGAAATTAGGTGAGGGAGAGGCTGTGGTACTGGTTCTCCCTGGGGCAACGCTTAGAGTATGTAGTATGTGTCCCTGGGTGGTGGATGAGGGAGCCCTTGATGGTGATACAGAAGTAGCATGACCAGCCGGAGGCAATGTTGTGCATAAAAGTAACTTGTAGGGTTGTAGGTGGTAAATGTGCACTCGCTGAGAAGTGCTGGCTATGTGCAGTGTAGGGGACAACCCGCTCATGCTCCTGGAGACAGGCACCTGGGTTGGTGTTGGACTAGAATGTGACAGTTGGTAGCTAACGCCCTTAAACTAACTGTATGTGGGAAAGGTGTGGTGTCATGTCCTGTAATCCACTCCTTGCACCAAGGCCTGACTATTTGTTTGTAAACTCTTCTTCCATGGCGACAAATAGTAATACATTTAGGTACATGCAATACATACAGTACACTATACCTGCCGTCTGACGGTCTTACCCTATGTGTATGACATCGAGGTGCTTCTAAGTGAATACCCCCGGTCCCTTAAGGACCCGCAGTTTACAGGACAGCCTATAGGATCCTGAGCTTTATCCTTTAATTTTGATAATTAAAAATTGTTGATAAAAATGTGTTGAAAAAGTGAGGGCACTCATAAACAAATAGGCTGTCTAAAAAGAATAAACCAAATGTCTGGTTCTACCATAGACTGAGGAGTCCTTCAAGGGTATTCCATGTTTGTGTTTGTTTCAATATTTCACAAATAATGGTATTAAAGGACTCACCACTGAGATGGTCTATGGTTGAGAAAATATGTTGGCAGAAGCGTCTCCTGTTCACTCGTCTTGGTGTGTACCTGGATTCTGATGAGGAAACTGGATCCCGTGTCTCAGAATACCGTTCAACAGGTGGTGCGTTCACAGTGGGGGCGTTGTGTGGAGGCGTGTATCCAACAGGATATAGTCAAACTGTCAAAGAAACGGGGGATTGGGTAAAAGTACTAACCCTATTAACCCCTAACCAGACAGATTGCTATTAATCCCTAAATATCCTAACCTCGGAGCCGCAGCCCTAATTGGCTGCCACCCCGACTGGAACCTTTCCCTATAAACACTGGCCCTGTTAAAGACCTATAGAGTCCAGGGAAGGTATATTATATTGCTTTACAGTAGTGATGTCAGGTAGAGCATGTCCCTACATGCCATGTTTCGCCCTGCTTAGGCTCATCAGGGGACATTTCAAAAATACCATAGTCACCTAACAAAACAAACAAAAGTAGTATAGAGTAGAGATTAGTATCTACTAAAAAGGGGCATTAGGGAAAATATCCAATAAACAGTGTGTCCCTTACCTTTGTAATTTGATGACCAAGGTTTTAGGAAGGGTGCAGGTTAACTCATATATCAGACATATAGGTGACCTATATCATAACAATCTGGGTCTTCATTTCACATACGAGATACAGCGGGCACAGCTGCCATTTCTGGACATTCTTATCCAGAAAAATGAGAGAGGGGAGATCTGTACCACAATATACAGAAAACCAACAGCCACTAACTCCCTACTAAGGTGGGAGTCCAACCACCCTCCTCCACTCAAAAGGGGTATCCCCTTCGGCCAGTATTTGAGACTCAGAAGGAACTGTTCTTCAACCAGAGAGTTCATCATCCAGGCCAGAGATATGCGAACACGCTTCAGAACGAGGGGTTACCCGGACGCTGTCCTACGTACAGCATATCAGAGGGCTCTGAAACAGAATAGAACAACTCTACTAGTCCCCAAACCTAAGCAAACTGAGACACCCCAGATTAGACTTATAGGTACCTACGATGGCTCAGCCTCAACAATACGTGATATACTTACCAAACATTGGTCAATTCTACAAATGGATCCAGATTTGTTACCTGTCATAGCAACCCACCCTAATATAACCTATAGAAGAGGGCAAAACATCCGCGACCGTGTCATACATAGCCACTATACTAGACCAAAGGCGGCAGGCACTTGGCTTGATAACAAAACCCAGGGATGTTTTAGATGCAGTGGCTGTGTAGCCTGTAATGTTATTCTGAGTAGGAAGGACTTCACAAGTCATGCTACTGGAATAACATATTCAATCAAACTTTATTAACTGCCGCTCCAAAGGTGTTATCTATCTGGCAACTTGCGCGTGCCAGAAACAATATGTAGGCAAGACATATCAGGAATTCCGTAGGAGGGTAGGGGGCCATCTTGGGGACATTCGCAATAATCGTGACAAGACCTTAGCAAGACATATACACAATGAACATAACGGTGACATGAGAGGGTTATCCTTCATTGGTATTGACCTTGTAAAACCCCCTCTAAGAGGAGGTGACTGGGACCGTATTCTAAGACAGAGGAAAACAAAATGGATTTTTAGACTCAAGACAACAACACCACAGGGGTTAAATGAACAATTGAGCTTTGCCTGTTTCCTCTGACACCCTGGTCCCTCTCGTTTATGTTTTCTCCTTCCTTTATATATTCTTCTGTTTCTTAAGCCTTTTTTTTTAAGCTTTTTTAAGCCCATTCAGGGACTCCTACATTATGTTGCCTCTACCATACTTTGAGAAATGTCAAGTCACCAGCCCCAAATCTCTTTCTTTTCTATGGTTCCAGAACACATAAGCTTTAAGTTATGTATATTTATGGCAGGTTACATGGATTCCATGCGCACATTTTATATGTGCAAATCTCTGTGCAATACGCGGGATGACACATTCCCGATCCGCCGTTTTTTTACTCCCTTATTGCCCCTACACCGCTTCATCTAGTTCTACATCATTTGGATCGAGCCTATGTCCACAATCTTATGGACACGCCCCTCGACCAAACATAAGGGTCCTCATTCGGTGCATCCTTAAAACAACAAAAGATACACCTCCCCACAAATACCTTACACTGCCCGCTACACCCCGTCATGTGTCGTACGCATGCGTGACTAGTTATCGCATCTCAATTCAACTAACGCGAGATCTCGCTCACAGGCGAGATCTTTGTTATGACATGCGCAGTACACATGCCGGGACGCCGGTACTTTCAGCGCGCGGTGTCTTCCTTGGGATTGAATGAGAGGGCGAGCACTTCCGGCGCAGCACCATCAAGCACTCCTTTATAAAGACCTCACTAGGTAACCCACTGGTTCACATCACCCACGGAAGCTCTTTATCACGAGCTCCCGACACAGGAATTACTTGTATAGGTCACCTATATGTCTGATATATGAGTTAACCTGCACCCTTCCTAAAACCTTGGTCATCAAATTACAAAGGTAAGGGACACACTGTTTATTGGATATTTTCCCTAATGCCCCTTTTTAGTAGATACTAATCTCTACTCTATACTACTTTTGTTTGTTTTGTTTTGTTAGGGGACTATGGTATTTTTGAAATGTCCCCTGATGAGCCTAAGCAGGGCGAAACATGGCATGTAGGGACATGCTCTACCTGACATCACTACTGTAAAGCAATATAATATACCTTCCCTGGACTCTATAGGTCTTTAACAGGGCCAGTGTTTATAGGGAAAGGTTCCAGTCGGGGTGGCAGCCAATTAGGGCTGCGGCTCCGAGGTTAGGATATTTAGGGATTAATAGCAATCTGTCTGGTTAGGGGTTAATAGGGTTAGTACTTTTACCCAATCCCCCGTTTCTTTGACAGTTTGACTATATCCTGTTGGATACACGCCTCCACACAACGCCCCCACTGTGAACGCACCACCTGTTGAACGGTATTCTGAGACACGGGATCCAGTTTCCTCATCAGAATCCAGGTACACACCAAGACGGGTGAACAGGAGACGCTTCTGCCAACATATTTTCTCAACCATAGACCATCTCAGTGGTGAGTCCTTTAATACCATTATTTGTGAAACATTGAAACAAACACAAACATGGCATTCCCTTGAAGGACTCCTCAGTCTATGGTAGAACCAGACATTTGGTTTATTCTTTTTAGACAGCCTATTTGTTTGAGTTCCCTCACTTTTTCAACACATATTTTTATCAACAATTTTTAATTCTCAAAATTAAAAGTTACATTTTATTCACTCTTTATACTGTCCTCATACTTTAAGTGAATACAAGCATCATTATCAGCTATTCTAGTCTCTTCTTTCATATTGAGCTTTATCCTTGGATAAAGCATACATATCATCTGCCCCTGGTGAAGTCTGAGGAGGAATGAACCAGCAACTGCAATATAGAGGATTGGGATACCTATATGCAAAAATAGTTGTTATGCACTCAGCATAACTTCTTCAGGTAAGTTCAACTAGCGTAACACTATACTGTTGGTCATACAGGATTTTCCCTTATTTCTATTTTCAAGAACATTTTCAAGAAATTTCAAGATTCTGATGCAGTACTATCATGTTCCAGAAACTCTCAACGCTTTGTACCCACATGTACAACTATAGCCCACACATTTCTGAATTGCCACAGGAAATTATCTGTGTTAGATATAGGAGCAGTCCACGGAGAAGTTCCTTCACATTTAGCAGCTGCGGATTCTCAGTTGGGGAGAGGGATTTCTGCTATTAGTCTATTTACATATACCTGGGTTTTGCTCACTGAATTGATGGAGGTGACCAACAGACTCTGCACTTTCCTTACCTTAAAGGAAACCTACCACTTTGACATTATTATGACCCATGGTTGGGTGCATGGTTTTATGCCTACATTGTTCAAATATAGATTTCTGGACCCCTTTAGATTCTTCGTCTAGCAGCCCATCTGAGTGTTTATTAATAGTTTTGTAATAACTTTATTCCAGGTCCTGTGAGAACCAGTTATACATTTTAATATATTTTATATTTTAATATTTTAAAATATTTTATTCCCTAGAACAAATCTGAAAATAATACAAAAATAATCCTAAACATGCATAAAAACAGCAAATAATAAAGCAAGAAATGCAATGCTGCTATTCATATAGTCATCTATTCATCTAGTCACTGCTTTCACCGTGCTTCAGTCGTGTACATTGCTTTAACTATTAATGTTGTTGGGGGGCTGGCTGGCTATATATGGGGGGGGGCTGACTGGTTATATACAGGGGGCTGGCTGTATACAGGGGGGCTGGCTGGCGATATATATACGGGGGGGCTGACTGCCTTTATGCAGGGGGGGCTGGCTGTATACATGGGGGTGCTGACTGGTTATATACAGGGGGGCTGGCTGTATACTGGGGGGATTGGCTGGCTGTATACAGGGGGAGCTTTCTGGCTACATATAGGGGGCTGGTTGGCTATATACAGGGGGGCTGGCTGCTTACTGAGGGCTGACTGGCTATATACAGGGGGGGCAGGCTGGCTGTATACATGGGGGCTGGGGCTGGCTTTATACTGTTGGGGCTCTGTGGATATATACAGTGGAAGGCTGTCTAGCTATATACTGGGGGGACTGTATACTGGGGAGGGGCTGGCTATATACTGGGGGGCTGGCTGCCTCTATACTGGGGGGGGGGGCTGGCTGCCTCTATACTGGGGGGGGGGCTGGCTGCCTCTGTACTGGGGGGGGGGGGGGCTGGCTGCCTATACCTATATACTGGGGGATGGATATATACAGGAGCGGCTGACTGTATGCTGGGGGGAGGGCTGACTGTATACTTGGGGGCTGGCTGGCTGTATACTAGTGTGGGGACTGGCTGGCTATATCCTGGGGGATACGGACTATATATTTGGGGGGCTGTCTGACTATATATTTGGGGGGTTGGCTGGCTATATACTGGGGAGACGGTTGGTTGGCTATATACAGGGAAATGACTGGCTATATACAGGGGACAAGAAGGCTGTATACTGGGGGCAGGCAGGCTGTATACTGGGAACAGGTTGGCTGTACACTGGGGGGCTGGCTGGCGATGTTATATGGCATAGTAGTAGTAAGAGTATTTATATTTACATAGAAGCAGTATTATAGTGGCTATATTCATGTACAGCATAAAAGTGGTTATATTCTTGTACATAGGGGACAGTATTATTGTAGTTATATTCTTGTGCATGGGGAGCAGTATTATAGTAGTTATATTCATGTACGTAGAGAGCAGTATTATAGTAGTTATATTCATGTACGTAGAGAGCAGTATTATAGTAGTTATATTCATGTACGTAGAGAGCAGTATTATAGTAGTTATAGTCATGTACATAGGGGTCAGTATTAAAGTAGTTATAGTCTTGGTCATAGAGGGCAGTATTATAGTAGTTATATTCTTGTACATAGGGGGCAGTATTGTAGTAATTATGGCAACAAGAGCAAAAAACGCTCGGGTGTCAGCTCACCTGGTCAGCTCACCTTGCAGCTTGCAAGTGGAAGGCGCCGTGCAACAATGATGAACCCGGTCCGCTCCCGGGGACCGAATGGTGAATGAGGAAAAGGAAAAAATTGTATCATCGGCAACATGCGAAGGAAGGTTAAAAAAAAGGCAAAGCTTTACTTCCAAAACATAGTTAAAAAGTAATCACTGGGAAAAGAGAAAAATGGTTACGTACGCGTTTCGGACCATGGGCATGAGGTCCTTATTCATACCTGTATTTCATCTAGTGTGAGCTCGCTTTATGGAAGGAGGAAACACGTCAGGGTAGAGAGACCTCCGTCCTGCAGAGCTGACACGGGTGGACACAAATTAACAACACATGGGTAAGAAACATGAAATATAAATAACAAGAGAATAAACAAAAAAAGTGATACAAGTTGGAAGGAATAAGGTATAGAGGTTAGTAAATGTAAAGTAAATCACTTTTGAAATTTAAGCCTGCAGGGTGGCGAGTGTTGAGTGAGAAAATCCACTTTGCTTCCTTCATGTGTAGGCTCTTAATCCTATCTCCTCCTCTTTTGTTTAAAGGGACATGATCAATGGCCGTGACTTTTAGACTGGACAAGTTTCCAGAATGATGATCCTGGAAATGTTTGGACAGTCTGGTAATATTGCGGGTGCTTGATATTGTGCGTGGGTTGGCACCAGTGATATGCTCTGATAAGCGGTCTCTTAATTTTCTACAAGTGCAACCGACGTATTGTAAATTGCACAAGGTGCATTCCGCCAGATAGACTATGAATGTGCTTTGACAATTCATGTGTCTGTATATTTTAAAGTGTTTGCCATTAGCGGTAGAAACAAGAGGATGTTTTGTGCATGAATTTACAGATGTTTCATCTGTTTCCCCCGCAACAAAAACTCCCCTTATAACTTAACAGAATGGGAGTAGTATTAGCATTAGAAAAAATATTGGGGGATAGCATAGTATCTAGAGTAGGGGCACAGCGAGATACACACATAATGCCATCAGAAAGGTTTTTTTTTTTAGTAGAATATCAGTTTCAAGAATCGGTAAGTGTTTAATGATGGATGAAATTTGGGCATGTTGTGGTGTGTATTGGGTGCTAAAAGTAGGTTTGAAGGACATGCGATTTTTGGTCGATTTTTCGAGGAGATAATGTGAACGAGGCGTTTTGCGCGTTCACAACATGCGCGTGTGTAACCTCTGTGTTTGAGACGGTTAGTCATAGTTAAACATTCAGTTTTGTAAATGACATCAGTGGACGGGGCACGCTTAGCTCGAATAAATTCCCTGATGGGTAAATTGTGGGTAGTGTGGCGGGGGTGGCAACTTTCAGCTCTGAGAGTGGTGTTGCCGCTATTGGGTTTCCGCTACGGGCTGGTATGTATTCTAGTGGGCTCAAGACCACCTGTAAGAGTGATGTCGAGAAAAGAAACCCCCATACTCAGAAGAAAAATATAAGTTTAGGTAATTTTGGTTAATGTAGGCAACAAAGTCGACGACTGTCTCCCGGTGCGAAGACCACACCAGGAGACAGTTGTCGATGTACCTGCCGTACCATTTAATGCAATGGGTGAAGGGGTTAGAGTGATGGAATAGGTACCTCTCCTCCCAAAGCGCCATGTAAAGATTGGCTAGGGAAGGAGAGAAATGGGCATCCATCGGACATCCAGAAATCTGTAAGAAAAAATTGTCATCAAACATAAAATAATTATTCCGTAACAAAAAGAAAGTACTGTAACTATAGATTCCTGAAGGTCCATGGTATGTGAACTATATTTGCTAAGATGATTTGCGATGGCCACAGAAGTTAAATTATGTGGTATACAGGTATATAGCGCAGTCACATCGCATGATAACCAGGAATCCGTGTCTGTCCAAGGCATTTGGTCAACTGCTGCAAGAAGAGCCTTTGTATCTTGGATGTGACCTGGAAGTCGTGAAACCAAAGGTTGTAGTAAGTTATCAAGCCACAGTCCAAGTTTTTCCATAAGTGAATTTGTGCAAGACACTATCGGCCGGAACGGAGAAGGAAAACCGGCTTTATAGGTTTTGGGAAGTAGGTAGAAATTTGGGCATGTGGAGGTTTCTGGGATTAAATACTCTGCAGTCTGCTTGTTAATAAAACCCAAATGAAGCCCATCTGTAATGAATTTTTGCATTTCTTTCTTGATATAACCAGTCGGGTCAGATGGAAGTTGACGGTAGGTTTTTTTCATCTTTGAGCATATTGTAGGCTTGTTTTGGGTATAGCTCCTTATCGAGTATGGTGATGGTCCCACCTTTATCCGATAGACGAATAATAATGTGTTGGTTTTTCTTCAGTTCTTGTATAGCTTGGTATTGTTTTTTTGTTAGATTGGATTGAGAAGCTGAACATTTATTGTGGAGGAGCTGTAAGTCTCACTCCACTGCTTCTTGATATAAGTCCATAGCTGGTGTTCTAGAATTAAATGGATAGAAGGTGGGATTCTGTACTTTTATTATGTTGGAGGTATCAGTAATAGATTTAGTGGTGGTAAAATTATGACTAGAAGAGTGCTGTAAATCCATAAGGTCCAACAAGGAAAGTTGCTCTTGGAATGGTGGCGATAATTGAAAAATATTTTTGCCGTTTTCATTTAGTACAGTGAGAGATGCTAGATCTTGGCTAATGGCAAACACTTTATGAATGTACTTTCACAATTCATGTGTCTGTATATTTTAGTCTATAGGTCGGTTGCACTTGTAGAAAATTAAAAGACCGCTTATCAGAGCATATCACTGGTGCGAACCCACGCACAATATCAAGCACCCGCAATATTACCGGACTGTCCAAACATTTCCGGGATCATCATTCTGGAAACTTGTCCTGTCTTAAAGTCACGGCCATTGATCATGTCCCTTTAAACATAAGAGGAGGGGATAGGATTAAGAGCCTACACATGAAGGAAGCAAAAGTGGATTTTCTCACTCAACACTCGCCACCCTGCAGGCTTAAATTTCAAAAGTGATTTACTTTACATTTACTAACCTCTATACCAGTGATGGCGAACCTTTGAGAGACCGAGTGCCCAAACTGCAAACCAAAGCCAACGTTTCTATTGCGAGGTGCCAACACAGAAATTTAGCCCAATGGTGCCACAATACCACCTAACAATAAGACAAATAATACTGCCATATGATGATGCCACCTTTACAACCACATAAATAGCATCATTCTGGTAATAAAGACTATAGAAAGGTCAATGTTACCAATAGTATTGCTATTCTATGCTATACAAATATAGCGATGAATATCATATTACTGCCATTCAGTGAGGTATATTACTGCCATATACTGATTATCATTACCCCCATACAGTGACAGTAGTCCTGTGTAGATGCAGGGACTAGGGGACTGTGATAAGTTAGCTTGCTCATGGACCAAATATTGCCATCTTTACCCCCTTTTTGTTTTTGCGTTTCCATTTTTTACTCCCCACCCTGAAAGAGCTCTGCGTAAAAAATTGCACTTCATAGTGATGGTATTTAATATCTAATTCCCTGTACTGGGAAGTGGTAAAAAATTCCAAATGCAGTAAAATTGGTTAAAAAAATGCCTTTGTGACATTTTCTTGTGGGCTTGGATTTTACAGCTTCCACTGTGCACCCCAAACGACATGTCTACTTCATTCTGTGGGTCAGTACGATCACAGGGATAATATATTTATATAGGTTTAATAATGTTTGTATACATTTACAAAAATTCAAACCTCCTGTACTAAAAAAAAAGTCATTTTGCCATCTTCTGGTGCAAATTTTTTGGGCGCTTTTTCATACTTTGGTGTACGGAGCTGTGTGTGGTGTAATTTTTTTGTGATAGCACCCGGTTACATTGTGCATAGGGTGCTTAATGTGGGGTTGTCCTGGCTTAAATGGCCCCCTTGTGCAGGTGATGAGCACTTCAGATACAGTCAATGTGGCCACAGACAGCTGTCATACGGGGGGATTTGGGACAATAAACCACAAGTATTTATAGTTAGTGTCACCTGCCAGGACCTCTGTGAGTGTGCACATGTGTGTGAGCAGCCCCAGCAGCTCCTGACCTTGTATTTCTGCTCTGCTGCTGTCGGCTCTGTTCTGTGAGCTGCCTCACTCTCTTCTCTTCCCACTTCCCGGGCTAAAGAGGATGAGGGGCGGGCACTGCCGGAGCTCCGACTTTAATGAGAATGGGGAGATGGTACGCGTGCCTGCAGAGAGGGCTCTGCGTGCCCTCTCGGGCACGCGTGCCATAGGTTCGCCACCGCTGCTCTATAACTTATTCCTTCCAACTTGTATCACTTTTTTGTTTGTTCTCTTGTTATTTATATTTCATGTTTCTTACCCATGTGTTAATTTGTGTCCTCCCGTGTCAGCTCTGCAGGAGGGAGGTCTCTCTACACTGACGGGTTTCCTTCTTCCATAAAGCGAGCTCACACTAGATGAAATTCAGGTATGAATAAGGACCTCATTCCCATGGTCCGAAACGCGTAACCATTTTTCTCTTTTCCAAGTGATCCCTTTTTAACTATGTTTTGGAAATAAAGTTCGCCTGTTGCCGATGATACAATTTTTTCCTTTTCCTCATTGTAGTAGTTATATTCTTATACATAGATGCCAGTGTTATAGTAGTTATATTCTTGAACACAGGGGGCAGTATTCTAGTAGTTATATTCTTGTTCATAAAATGCAGCATTATATATTTTACTTGGTGGCAGTATTATAGTAGTAAGCTTTTGGAAGAAAAGAATGAGAAAGATAGGAATGAGGCACAACTCAATAAAAACTGTTGGTCACAAATCACATTTTCCACCACATACAGCCTACAATTTCGTGAAATCACACAAATAATTAACAAGCATCTTCCGATACTTCATATGGAGGATGATTTGGGGTCCTTAATCCCCAAGACAATCAATTGTGCGGCTAGAAGGGCCCCGACACTTGGTATGCGTTTGTCCCCTAGCTTATTCCTCTCTAAACATGGTCCTCAGGATGGGTGGCTTCGGACCATAGGTTTTTTCAAATGTGGCCATAGAAAATGTATTTGCTGTAATTATTCTGCACCAAAGGAACATTTTAAATCAGTGCGTACACAACAAGAATACAAAATATATAAATATATCAATTGTAAAACGACCTTTGTCGTTTATCTTATCACTTGCTCCATTTGTGATCTCCAATACGTTGGCTGTACAACATGTTCACTTAAAACCAGGATACGTCATATATCTGATGCAGGGAAAAATGATTCGGTCAATGTGTCCATGGTATCTCGGCATTTCCAAAATACACATAAGGGTGACTGTTCAGGGTTATCTGTTACTGCCATAGAGAAGGTTACACGTCCTTTCAGGGGAGGGAATCACAGAAGGAAACTTCTCAATAGAGAAACCTTCTGGATTTTTACATTGCAGACACGAGTCCCCGAAGTTCTGAATAAAAGACAAGACGTAATCTATCAATATTAGTTTGTTCTTTCCAATCATGTATTATCATGAAACATGTTCTGTATTGTAATGCTTGCCTTGTTTGTTTGTTTTTTAATCATAATGCTATGTTTTTATGTACCGTTTTGATTTAAAAGGGTTGTCAATCAAATGGAAATCCACACGTGATATGTGACATCATAGCGTTGTCTATCACGTGACTATGGATAAAGGGAATATATTCTTCCCGAGTGCATTTCCATACTAGCCATGATTAAGGAGATGTTTCTCTGAAACGCGTAGGCGATTGCTGGTCTCCCCATTACCCTGTACATACTTCCATTGAGCGTTTTTTTGTATGCTAATTCCATATTTTTAAAGAAGTTTCGTAATAAATTTGAACTTTTTATATCCACGTGGGTTCCGTTTGAAGCTGGATTTTTCCTTTTCTTCCGTTTGCATACAACTTCAGAGCCATAGTTTCCGTGCTCGCGGACTTCCACGCTGTTACCGCATGTTCCATTGTCTCCAGGTGAGCTGACTACTACTTTTTGCTATTATAGTAGTTACATTCTTGTCTATCGGAGAAGGAATTTTAGTCGTTTTTTTGTGAATAGAAGTCAGTATTAAGTTGTGTTCTTTAAAAAAAAAAAAAAAAAACCTTATTCCTCTATAAGGGAGGCAGTATACGTCGTTTTCTCTGTTATACATGTTGATTTAGACATCTATAAACAGTTTGTGTGGAGTTTAGTAACTTCACCCACATCACATGGTCACGCCTACTTGTTTTGACCCCGCCAACACAGAATGGGGCCACTTTTGCAGTTTTTTTTTTTCCAGGGCCACTTTAAATTCCCCGTCCGTCCCTTGCCCCTTGTTGGGTCTGGTCTCAAGTCAACCAGTGCAGTGAGTATATTGTTAATAATTAAATAGTTATTGGAGCTCACAAGCAACATGCAATCAACACAGTCTGAGCAAAAAACACACTTTATTTGAACAGATAGTTGTCTTTTATACACATTAGAATAGGCGTATACCACACATAGTCTTAACAATGGTATGTACTGAACTAATCTTCCTTGAAAAGATATTAATTTATTTTTCAGTGTGTTACACATTGCATCAGGAATATTTGTCATTGTTAAAGAGGACCTGTCACCCCGAAAATGACCCCCACAAGATGTGCTCCCCCATACTCCTCACCCCAGCCCCTTCCTCCCCAGACAGTTTTTTTAAAAAATGTATTTGTGGTAAATTGACCTGTAGGAGAAGCCGGCAGCATCGCATGCATTGCGTAATTGCTGCTGGCTGTCCGCGATTCGGCGCTGTATGTAAGCCTGGCGTGGCCGCAGATGCTGTTAGTGCAGCAATGTATAGGAGAAAGTCTGCGGCCGATTACACAATACATGCGATGCTGCCGGCTTCTCCTACAGGTCCCCGCTGACAGGGGCGTGCTGGGGGTATATCGGCCGGCCCCCTAATGAATAAGGCCGACTGCCCGGACACAAGATAGGAGAATCCGACCTCTTATTTAGTAAGAGGTCGGATCGCTTAAATCAATTTAACACAAATACATTTTTTTTTTAAACTTTCTGGGGAGAAAGGGGCTGGGGTGAGGATTATGGGGGGGGGGGCACATTTTGTGGGGGTCATTTTCGGGGTAACAGGCACTCTTTAAATATCCCCCCCCTTATGTTGACACAGGTGGGTTGCTAGATACTTTTTAAGGTCATGATTGTAAACTAGTGTTTGTGCGGTTTCATAATACACTTTATGCAAAGACACCTTTGATTCCTTTGTAAGTTTGAAAGTCTGTTACCTAATGATGTCTTAAATGCTGACTAAGATAATCTTACTTGAACTATAATTTATAGGGTATCCCTATCACCCTACTCTGTGTATAATGTGTCTAATCGATGAGAGTCTGATGCAAGTGGTGTGAGACAGGGTGTGGCTCATATGTTATACCAAGCAAGGAAACTTATTTCATATCATTGGATTCCCCACTGTTAGGGGCGGACTGGCCATTTGATGAGTCTGGGGCCGGTGGGGCCGGTTGAAAAAAAACCAAACAGCTTCTCACCTTTCCAGCGATCCACCGAAGCTCCGCTGCTACACTCCGGCCAGTGGTGACAGCGTTGCAGAGAATATGACGTCGGCACGCTCAGTGAGCTGTCACCGCGGATCTTTGGTGGATCGCTGGAAAGGCAGCTATATAGAGGGGGAGGCGGCAGGATGTATACTGGGGGGGCTGCCAGGCTGCACACGTGGGGGGCCGCCAGGCTGTATAATTGGGGGTGAGAGAGCTTTCTGACTATATACTGGGGGTGGGGGGGGGGTCGGGGTGTCTGGCTATGTACAGGGGGGCCGGATGTATACTGGGGTACATGCTTACAATATACAGAGGGGCTGGCTGTATACTAGAGGGGCAGTTTGGCTATATACAGGGGGACTGGCTGTATACTGGGGGTACTGGCTGGTAATATACAGGGGGCTGGCTGTATACTAGGGGGGGCAGTTTGGCTATATACAGGGGGACTGGCTGTATACTGGGGGGACTGGCTGGTAATATACAGGGGGAGCTGGCTGTATACTGGGGGGACCGGCTGGCAATATATAGGCGGGGCTGACTGTATACTGGGGTGGTTGTTTGGCTATATACAGTACCTGGGGGGCTAGATATATACTGGGGGGGGCTGGCGGTGGTATATGGCATAATAGTTATATTCCTGTACATAAGGACAGTATTATAGTAACTATATTCCCGTACCAAGGGGGCAGTATTATAGTAGTTATATTCTTGTACATAGGGGGCAGTATTATAGTAGTTATATTCCTGTACATAGGGGGCAGTAGTATAGTAGTTATATCCTTGTACATAGGGGGCAGTATTATAGTAGTTATATTCTTGTACATAGGGGGCAGTGGTATAGTAGTTATATTCTTGTACATAGGGGGCAGTGGTATAATAGCTATATTCTTGTACATAGGGGGCAGTAGTATAGTAGTTATATCCTTGTACATAGGGGGCAGTAGTATAGTAGTTATATCCTTGTACATAGGGGGCAGTATTATAGTTCTATTCTTGTACATAAAATGCTTTATTATAGTATATTTTACTTAGGAGCAGTATTATAGTAGTGACATTCTTGTTTATCGGAGAAGGTTTTGTAGTATTCAAGTCAGTATTAAGTTGTGCTCTTTTAGAAGCTTTATTGCTGTATAAGGGAGGCAGTGAGTCTTTCGCTGGGCTGTACATGTTGTTTTAGGCCATCTATAAACAGTTTGTGTAGAGTTTAGGAACTCCACCCACATAACATGGCCACACCTACTTGTTTTGACGACTCCCACAGAATGGGCCACTTTTACATTTTTTTTTTCCAGGGCCGCTTTAAATTCCCAGTCCGCCCCTGCCCACTGTACAGAAGTATATAAATAAAATTAACAAGATTAGGCTGGAGAGGGCAGTATATTTGAAGAGGAAGGTTTGAACGGATATAGAGTCCCTAGTTGGACACACCAGATCTACCATCTGTATATCTATATAGCAGTGATGGCGAACCTTTTAGGGACTGAGTGCCGAAACTACAAGCAAAAGCCACATACTTTTCACAGAGGGCCAAATGCCAATTTAAAGTAACAGGTTTCCAACATATTGGCGCCCTGAGAACACCAAAACAGGAGAAAGAAGGAGAAATTCAGATTATTATTTAAGTTTCCCTCTAAAGTCCCCTTAACAGGATGAATCACAGGTCCGGAAAAGGGGCTACAATGATAATCTAGCTCTGTCCACACCTCCTTGATTCAGGTCTTGAGTCCTGAATGGTGACCTTTGTGCTGGGTGATGGCCTGGGTGCCCAAAGAGAGGGCTCCGAGTGCCACCTCTGGCACCCGTGCCATAGGTTCGCCATCACTGCCATATAGGAATCAGTTCTCAGAATTGCCATAACCTGTATGTTTATTGGGAAAGGGGTTGCACTTGTTTCTTTGTGTTGAAAAACTTGAAAAACATTAATCAAAATGATTTGATTAATAAAAAAAAATATTTGTAAAAAAAAAGATGCATATATTTTACAAACATGCTCCAAGTCACTATTGCTCCATTTTTGGACAGATGGACTCTGCTCTCTGTTTTAAATTTTTTTATTTCTATATACAAGGAGAGAGATCAACAGGAGAGAGTGGTGGGGTACTATAGAACTCATGGCATATTGTAATGTGAATCTACCCTTTTCATATCTGTGAAGTCTGCTCTGCTAATAATCTATTTTTGATTCTACAGTACAATAGGGGATGTTACCATGCTGCTCTTGTTTTGGAGGAGAGATGCAGCTGATTGTTGAATGACATGCAAGTATCTGTGATTGGCCAGAGGGAGGTGGTTATGCTGACTATATACAGGCAACAGCTTGTCTGGTGTATCATATGTGAGAGTGCAGCTACTGGAGATTCAGGGGATTTACACTGTAAACTGTAAGTAACATTCTCCTCCAGCAGCTTTGTGTCTACCTAATCCTTAGAAGATAAATAACTGGATTACTGTACTCTTAGCCTTATTGTTCTTTTGAACCGCTACTATACCATATATTATGTATGGCATTTTAGGTCAGAATTCAATATTTATGACAATGTATTTCATTTGGAGAAATATATCACTATGATTCCTACTTCATCTATGCAGATTTGCTTAAATGATTTCTTCAAAAATATTTCAATTCTCACCAAGCTTATTTATTATTTAATTAAGCCCTTGATTTATTGTCTTCATGAATTTATATGTGGCCAGATGTAGCTAATTTCCCCATAGTTTCTCATAAACACTCAGCTGCAGTCGTTAGTCAAAAGAAAATACATCAGTTTCTATTAGTTTGTAAACAATTGGTAATCAGTACCTACACTTAACCTCATGAGGTGTTAGGTGTTCAATATTTTGTTCATATCTTAATTTAAAGTGGTGTTAGATCCAAGTGTTTCTGTAAAAGTTTTCTGTTTCTCTATAAATATATGTTTTTCACATGTAACTGTATTGTAGCATTTTCACAATGTTGGTAATATGAACCTCTCATTGGTTTCAACATGTCCGTCTTACAAGATATTTATAATGATATCCAATCAATTAGAGCAGTAATTTTATTTTTTTTTTAAATCTATTAAGACCTAAAAATGCATTAAGATCTGTGACCATATCACACATAGATGTGTGAGCTTTAAGGACTTTCATCTTCAGATGGAGAAAGTTAATGTGGATAATATTATCCAAGAAGTACAAAAGTGCTGAATCATCAGCGAACACACAGAATCTTTCATTTTAATTTCATGCTTGACACATGTATTTTTAAATTTTGGTCTTTAGACTATTTTAACTCATTAGTGCCTGGTACCAAAAAAGTGTAATTTGCTTTCTTTTAAAAAGAAATCTAACCACCTTATGTAGCCTACTTGTTTTATCACCAGTCCTAGAAATGTACGAAAAAGCCCCACAGGTGTATTAGAAGAACCTTTTGTAGTATGCAGCTCTCCAATAAGCAGCCTCCATCAGTGAATTCCACTGACACCCACACCAGAACATCTGGACCTGTGAATACTGGTCAGTTAATCTGATAAAAAGCATACTCCTGGACTAGTGTGCATGCACTGGGCATAGAAATAAGGTTGACATTATATTTGAGAAAGGTCTGTGCCCAGCTAGGAGACAGACTCGCACTGAAAGTACATTCACATAGTCCAGCTCTTCAACCTCGCAAATCAATTGCCCAGTGGTCGCTGCTTTATAACAATCACTTTACATTCCTTATTCCATCTTGCATGCTATAAAGCATGAAAACTGTAAGGACTGCTATGTCTTGTTCACAAAATATGGTTTTCATGCATTTTTTTTGGATCAAAATGAGCCAATATTGACCTAATATTTAAATTTTCTGTGATGCTTCAGAAATCTGCCTAAATTGGAGACAAAAATGGTCTGCATTCTGCTTGTCACATTTTTTTTTGTTTTTCAGCCACTTGATTGATTCACAAGGAGTAGGTTTACAATAGCTATATCTAATTAAGTAATATTAAAAACGGTTGCTTGATTGACATTTACATTTTGTATTTGCATTCTATATTCAAAGGAAATTGACATTTTTAAATTTTTTTACATTTTAATTAGCAAAAATGTTTACATTTTCACATGACACATATCTATTTGTAACAGAGATAATTACTACAATTTCTTTCCTTTCAAGCCAGAGGATGTTGCAATCGTGATTAACAGCACATGTCTGGTGAAACTGTGCCCCATTGCTTTATTATTATTTCCATATGACCAAATAAAAATATCAGTATGTAAAAAATGTAGATGAACAAACCTTTAACTGCTTACAACATGAAAGCTCCTCAAATGTGCTATGAGCAACATTTTCTATGGAGCTCCAGTCAAGTGTGAATTCTGGTTCTAACTTCAAATGATAAATCATTGCAGTTATGTCCGTTTTCTGTGGAAATAGATTTGCTATTACAATATTTTTTTTATTGGTATCAATGTTTCAGCATTGTCTTTATATTAATTTGCGTATAATAAACATACAAATATTGTTTTTTGAGAAGAGTGTGTCAGAACAATATTGCAAAGTACTCATACCTGATGTGGTTCCTGAGCACATCATTTCAATATTTGGTCTATAAATAAGTCAGATTGCCATCTCAAATATTGTACTCTGTCTTCAGAATGTCTCAGAATTGTCCCATCTGCCAATTTGTGCGAGATTTGTGACTTTTTACCAATCGTGCTACTTTTCACTTCACACAAATCACTCCAGATTTTTCATGTGAATCAAGATGCAGTAGACAGATTGATGAAGTGCAACTTTTCAGAAAAGCTGCAAATTTAGTTGAAATTTTACTCCAGTCTGCATAGGATATAGGAAAAATTGGCATCTATTTCTCATGCAGAAACATTTATCAAGCTTTGTAAGCCACTATAATAAATCTGATTTGCAAAAGAGCTCTTAGGACATTTCAAAAAACTGAAGAAAGATCCTGCCGAATAATAAATCTCCCCCAATGACTGACAATAAGAGATTGTACATATTTTGTTATATCACTTTTTTGTGCCCTCAAAACCCATATAATGAATTTAAAATGGTGCTGCCTTTGGGAGAGAGCAGGTTAAAGGGTTCCTGTCTACTGATTTATGGCACTCAAAGGCATAAAGAAATGCTGATAGGCTCCTCATTACTACGTGAAACTCTGAAGTATTGCTGTGTTTTACAACAACTTCTCGCTTTCTCTCATGGTATGATTGATAAGTCTAAAATGATAAAAATAGGTAGAGATCTGGCAATCATTCTTAAAAAGAGGAGAGAATCTGCCATGTGTTTTCCTTTAAATGTGAACATCGCTGGTGGTCTTTTTAAGTTGGGTTAATGAGCATTTCTTTATGTATATTACCTGGTGTCAGATGATTACTCACCTCTTTAGGTCCCTGAGCGGTCTATGCTCCAAGCACTGGTGCACAAATGGCTGTCAGGGGCCATAGGTGGGTGTCCTCTATATTGGAAGCATGATTTATGATGGGGATCCTCAATATGAATGACAGGAACGTATGCAGAAATCTATTCCCACGTCTACTTCTTTCTCAAAGGCAAGCAACCCCATGCACAAATCCCATCCTAATTCTGATAAAAAAAAAAAAAATCTTGTGAAAAGCCCACTCATTCCTGTTGTGTCATCTAACCATGTTGTTTTCCTGTAATGTCTTATTTTGTTCATATATGTGATAAAGGAATATGATAACCCCTTCTCGCCGCAGCCCTTTTTGTTTTTGCGTTTCATTTTTCACTCCCCACCTTCAAAAATCTATACCTTTATTTATCTTTCCATGTACAGAGCTCTGTGATGGCTTGTTTTCTGTGTAACAAATTGCACTTCAAAATGGTGGTATTTAATATAACATGCCGTGTACTGGGAAGCGGGAAAAAATTACAAATGCAGTGAAATTAATGAAAAATGTTGTATTAGGGGCTTGGATTTTACAGATTTTACTGTACACCCCAAATGACATGTCTCCTTTATTCTTTGGGTTGGTACGATTAAAGGGATACCAAATTTGTATAGGTTTTGTAATATTTTCATACATTTATAAAAATTAAAACCTCCTGTCCAATTTTTTTTTTTTAATTTTGCCATCTTCTGTCACTAACTTTTTTTTTTATACTTTGGTCTATGGAGCTGTGGGTGGTGTCATTTTTTGAGACTTTTGATAATGTTTTTAATGCTATCATTTTTAGGACTGTACGACCTTTTGATTACTTTATGGAATAAGTCATCTAAAGAATTTTTTATATTTTTTAAAATGGCAAAAAAGTGCCATTTTCAACTTTGGGCGCTATTTTCCATTACGGGCTAAGCGCAGCAAAAAAAAAAAATTTTGATCGGGCATTTTTGGATGTGGCGATACCTAATGTGTTTATTTTTACGGTTTATATATATTTATATCAATTCTAGGGAAAGGGGGGTGATTTGAATTTTTAGGTTTTTTATTGTAATTTTTTTAAAAAAATTATTTTTACTAATTTTCAGACTCCCGAGGGTACTTTAACTGTAGGTTGTCTGATCGATCCGATCAGTATGGCAGTATATGGGGATTTTCCTCCTCATTCATTGCAATGTGCTGAAAATGAGACTCGGGTGTTACTGGTAAGACCTCTTCTACACTTGCGTTTTTCACGTGCGTGTTCTGCTCGTGCTTTTGATGCACAGAACTTGCATTGCACTCTGACCTATTGTAATCAATGGGCTTTTTCAGACTTGAAATTTTTTCACTCACATTTTTAAATGCGCGTTTAAATCTCAGCATGCTCTACATTTGCAAGTCACGCGCATGAAAATTGCTCTATACAAGTCTATGGAAATGCATCCAAAACGCATCGCACTCTGAGACACATGCAAGTGCAATGGGTTTTTCATGCATCATTTGCCATAGAAAAGATAGAGCTAAGTCCTGAGTCCTTTTCATGCGCGTTATCTGCACGTAAAAAACGCATTGAAATCTCATTGAAAACACATGTGAAAAACAAAGACAGTGACTGAAAACTGATCAGACTCTGACGTGATCTACAACGCAAGTTTGGAAGGGGCCTAAGGGGCAGCAAAGACTTACCGGCTATGGAGAGGGTTCAGCTCGTGAGCCCTCTCCATGCACCCGCACCCAGCATGTGACGTACTCCTACGTCACATGTCGGTAAGGGTTTAATAAAGTATTATGCGATGGATCTGAAATATGAACTTCTGTACTTAAGATTTTTACTCGCCCCACCCTTGACCCCTTTGCTTAACACATCGTACTATGTTGTGCTGCGTGGGGTGTATGGAGCTGGCTCAATTGCTGTACTTCATGCACAGCAGGTGTCAGCTGTATAAGACAATTGACACCCGCCTCTAACTGTCATGTTCGGTGCTGGCACCGACTGTGGGTGTTAACCTGTTATGTGCCATGGTCGAACCCCAGTCATCTTAGATTGCAGATCGGCGCCCCCTGTGACATTATCAGAGGGTGCCAATTAGTTGCTATGGCAGCCTATGGTTTCTTAGAGACTCCTAGGCTTTCCATCCATAGTGATTAGCAGTAAAATTAATACATACTGCAATACTGTAGTAGTATATAGTATGAGTGATTAGACCCACCAGGGTTAAAGTACCCTAGGGTGTCTGAAATAATAGCAAAAAATTTAATTAAAAAAAAAAAAAATCACCTCCCTTTACCTAGAACACATAAAAAATAAATAAACCGTAAATATTATAAACAGGTTGAGTATCACTACATCCCAAAAGGCCCATTCTATCAAAATATTGCCCAAGGTCTTTTTCACCATTTATCCATCCATAAATATTTAAATAAAAAAAATTATCAAACAATCGTAAAGATCCCAAATTGGTATAAGTTAAAACGTCAACGCGTCCTTCATAATAGGTCCGTAAACCAAAGTGTGAAAAAGGCCTCAGAATTTGGCAAAAGGGAAATTAATTTTTTTTTTGTACAAAGGATTTGAATTTTTAAATCTATTCAAACCTAATGAAACCTACATATATTTGGTAAACCTGTGATTGTACCGACCCAAAGAATAAAGGGGGGGTGTCATTTGGAGTGCACAAAGAAAGCCGTAAAAGCTGGACCCGCAAGAAAACACCCCAAAAATGTTTTTCCCCGCTTTCCATTACATTCCATTGACTATTACATGGCACCAATAAAAATTATAATTTGTCCTGCAGATAAAAATCCTTCACATATCTCAGTAAACCGTACGTTAAAAAGTTGTACCTTTTTGAGTGGTGGGAATTAAAGGTCCAGAAAGGATTAATGGACTAATTTATAAATGTTGAACTTATTTCTGGAGAGATTTTGCTTAGTATATGAAATTTCTACTCATTTTTCTATATTTACAGTGCGAGCAAACTGCATAACATAAGTTAGCGCTCTAAATAGACATAACTCTCAGTACATGCTTCTAAGTGGAAACAGAACCATAGAAATATAAATTAGAAGAGTTCTTTAAAGGAAGGTTAGTGAAGTGGAATCTGGCAAATATTACTAGCAATACTGCACTAAGGCTCAAAGGTTGTATTCTAACCAATGATCTTTGAACCACTTAATATGGAATGCTTCCAGTTTAGTTGAAATGCTATGTGTATTCTGAAAGTATGTTACATGCATGTATTTATTTAGGTTTTTGGAACTGCAACAAAACTATAACTTTTTTTAAATTATTTTCTTCACTACTACACCATACTACCATTTATCAAAAGCGCAATAGAAACAACTTACCGTATATACTCGACCCAAGGCCCTTAATTTTACCACAAGAACCTGGGCAAACCTCGAGTATAAGCCGAGGGTGGGAAATGCATTGGTCACAGCCTCCCCAGTATATATCCTGCCGGACCCTGGCCCATAGTATATAGCCATCACCTGCCCCCCAGTATATAGCCTGCCAGCCCATATCCCCCAGTATATAGCCAGCCTCCTGCCCCAATATATAGCCACCCCCCCCTGCCCCAGTATATAGCCAGCAGCGGCGGAAGCCAGAAAGGTGAGTTTTCATATACATTTTTTTACTCATGTATAAGCCGAGTTTGGGTTTCAGCACATTTTTTTGTGCTGAAAAACTAGGCTTATACTCGGGTATATATGGTAATCTGACTCCAGAGCAAGTTGGAATGCACTGGGGGAAGATTTATCAAACTGTCTGCAATAGAATACTGTTGAGATTTGCTACAACAAAACTGCCTTTGAGCCACATTTATAAAGGGTTTTACAACATTTGTAGACTCCACTTCTGACTACAACAAAAAGGTGTGACATTGAAAAGGAACTTGGCTTTGCTGTAAAAAGTCTATGCAAAAAAAAAAAATCTATGCACATAGATCAATATTTTGGCAAAGTTTTCTGGCATAAACTAAGGCTGGCAGCAGACTGCCAATGTAAACTCTCACAAAAGTTTAAGCTGTCACCAGATTATACCACATTAAACTACTAGGTATGGTATGAAATGTTCTTTTTTGAATTCCCTCTTTTATATGAAATCTCAACTGTTTTCCAGTCTAGGGTCTGCAGGGTGTCACTTCATTTACATTTACTTCATCTTGGACAGTTTCTAGAATAAGAGAAGAGTAATCTACTAGCAGTAAATGTTTAATTTCCCTCTAGCACCATTAGTTAAGAATTCACAATTGAAAAAGGCTCATTCAAATCAATGGTTTTTCATGTTATTGTGTTATGACTGACTTGAATGGTCCTTGACGCAGATTTTTCTCCATCCTTGCTATGCCATAACTCAAAGAGTTTACTTTTCCTGTGTAAAGACACCTTTAGACATGCAGAGATGAGATTGCATCCATAATCTTACAATCTCCTGAAAAGTGCAATTGGACATTGTAGCTAGTTCTAATAAGCATTAACTGATATATGCAAGTCCCATCTGTGCTTAGATGTCTTAATTAGAATGGTAGCCTAATGGCTATTTATTTATGGGTCTGTCATTCTAGTTCAGAATCTTGCATGAAAGTCATGTAATGCTTTCCCGTATACTGCCAACAAAGTCCATTGTACAATGGCAGGTGACGTAACTACAGTGGTAGCAGCCATAGAACTGTCAGGGGGCCACTTCATCCAATCTGACACTAAAGAGTGAAGGATGTGCACTATTATATACATGTTATGCTGCACATGGTACAGCACAAAGGGGCACATTTCCTTACCTGTCCCATTGACACTGCTAATCCGGAAAGTCCGACGAGGATTCAGGTCTGCCGTGATTAACTAAGATCGTGCATCCAATTTCCTGCATGTGTTGCTTCCCCCGCTGAGGTCCGCCGGAGTTCCCTTCTTCTTCCCGGTGTATGTGAGTGCTGATCTTGTGACACAATTTGGTTTTTAAATTCCGCGGTTTGTCCGAATAAGTTGGGTTGTCCGACATCCACGCCCCCCGGCCGGTGTTACTTACCAGTAACACCTGTGGGTGTTAACCCGTTCATCGCTGCCGGCAAAGCCGGCGGCGGCTTCAAAAAGATGGTGGTTAAAGGATGCCGCCATCTTTGTGAAGATTGTCGCTCCCTGTGATGTCATCGGGGGCAACGATCAGTTGACACAACAGCCTCGGGTCTTCAGAAGACCCGGGGCTGTCTCGTTTTAACACATTCATTACAATGTGCAATTTGCACAATGTAATGAATGAGGAGGAAATCAGAAAACCTAGGGTTAAATGACCTAGAAATGACCCAGTAGAGACCGTGGTAGCGGGCTGCTGTGATGCAGTTCAAGACAGTGACACCAAGGTACAGTCCAAAACAGGTCTCGCCTGCGTTTATTGCAGCAGAAACAAAATAAACGGCCTTCACATTCAGGCATTAAATAAACGAAAAATCCTACCCGTCAGGGTGCTAACTATACAGGTATTCCACGAACTCACCCCTATACAAAATCACTTGGCTGCTCCAGGCACAGAGGTCAGGGCTGTGTGCTCTCCAACCTCCTTTCAGAGAGAGACCACCCTCTCAATCTGCTCAGCAGCTTTATGCAGACTGATTAGGCTTCTCCCATCACCTGTGTCCAAGGTGCTGGACAACACAACCTCAGCACTCAGGCCTTGCATAATAGGAAAACCTAGGGGAAACATACCGCCCATCCACAGTTAACCCCTTCAGTGTCTCACATACCCTCCCCCTCTGTTTGACCCTGTGGGGGCGAACACTTTTGGCCACCAGACAGTGGGTATGAGACAGGGCATCGGCATTCCCATGCAGCTTTCCTGTTCGATGTTCTACCGTAAACTTGAAATTCTGCAACATTAGTAACCACCTTGTGACCCTGGCGTTCCTCTCTTTGGCCTGACTCATCCAGTTGAGGGCAGAGTGATCGGTCACTAGTGTAAACTGTCGCCCTATCAAGTAATACCTCAGGGATTCCAGAGCCCATTTAATCGCCAAGCACTCCCTCTTAACTATACTATAGTTCTTCTCAGAGGGTGTGAGCTTGCGGCTCAGGAATGTCACAGGATGTTCCTCACCCTCCACTACTTGGGACAGGACAGCCCCTAAACCCATGTCAGAAGCGTCAGTCTGTACAATAAAGGTCTTGGTGAAGTTAGGGGTGATCAGTAGCGGTCCCTCGCACAAAACCGTCTTAAGTCGCTGAAACGCCCCCTCAGCCTCTTCACTCCACTTTACCATTACCGACCTGCTACCCTTGGTCAGGTCAGTCAGGGGTGCCGCTATTGTTGCAAAATCGGGAATAAATCGGCGATAATAGCCCACTATGCCTAGGAAAGCCCTCACCTGCTTCTTGCTCATAGGTCGTGGCCACTGTTGTATCGCCTCCACTTTATTTACTTGGGGTTTGATGACACCTCGCCCAGTACGGTACCCCAGGTAACGGGCCTCTTCCAGACCAAGTGCACATTTTTGGGGGTTTGCTGTCAACCCTGCTGCCCTCAGGGAGTCTACCACTGCTTGTACCTTGGCTAGATGACTCTCCCAATCGTTACTATAGACTATGATGTCATCCAGGTAGGCCGAGGCATATCTCCGGTGAGGTTTTAGCACGAGATCCATTAACCACTGGAATGTGGCGGGAGCCCCATGTAGCCCAAAGGGGAGTACCACATACTGAAATAGCCCATCAGGAGTAACAAAAGCGGTCTTCTCTTTAGCCCTGTCAGTAAGGGGTACCTGCCAATACCCTTTCGTCAGGTCAAGGGTGGAGAAGAACCTAGCCTGCCCAAGTCGTTCTATCAACTCGTCAACTCTGGGCATAGGATAAGAATCAAATTTGGACACCTCGTTCAACTTCCTAAAGTCATTGCAGAACCGTAGGGAACCATCAGGTTTGGGAATCAACACAATAGGACTCGACCAGTCACTTTTAGACTTCTCAATATCCCCCAGGTCTAACATCTGCCTGACTTCTTCGGATATGGCTAGCCGGCGCGCTTCAGGGACCCGGTAGGGTTTTTGGTGTACCCGGATGTGGGATTCGGTTATGATGTCATGCTTGATGACTGAAGTACGACCCGGTAACTTAGAGAACACATCAACGTTTCGGAGCACAAACTCCTTCGCTTCCTGAATCTGGGCCCTGGAGAGGGACTCCGAGATCCGTACTTCAGGCACCTTGGCATCGGGTACACCTACCTCCGGTGTCACCTTCTTGGGAACGGACGCTTTTTCTACTCCCACAGCCATCAGGGACTCTCTTTCCCTCCATGGCTTTAGGAGGTTCACGTGGTATATCTGTTCGGGTTTCCTCCTCCCCGGCTGAGATACCTTGTAGTTTACCTCCCCCACTTTCTCCATGACCTCATATGGACCTTGCCATTTTGCCAAGAACTTACTCTCAACGGTGGGCATCAGAACTAGCACTCTATCGCCTGGGTTAAAGGTCCTGAGTCTGGCTGATCTATTGTAGACCCTAGACTGGGCCTCTTGTGCCCTTGTCATGTGCTCCTTAGCTACATCCAAAAGCCCACGTGGGGAACGGCCATATAACAGCTCAAAGGGTGAGAAACCCGTGGAGGACTGGGTAACCTCACGTATGGCAAACATCAGATAAGGCAACAAACAATCCCTGTCCTTCCCATCTTTGCTGACCACCCTCTTTAGCATCCCCTTCAAGGTCTTGTTAAACCTCTCGACCAGGCCATCTGTCTGAGGATGATATACCAAGGTGCGGAGCTGTTTAACCTGGATTAATTTACACATCTCCTTCATTACTCTAGACATGAATGGGGTTCCCTGGTCAGTCAAGATTTCCTTGGGGAGGCCTGTACGGGAGAATACCTGGAACAGTTCCCTAGCAATGTTTTTGGAGGAGGTGTTCCTTAACGGGATTGCCTCTGGATACCGCGTAGCGTAGTCCAGGATAACCAGGATGTACTGGTGCCCCCTTGTGGACTTGACTATGGGGCCAACCAAATCCATTGCAACCCGTTCAAACGGCACCTCTATGATTGGTAACGGTACCAGAGGACTCCTGAAGTGGGACACCGGGGCAGTAAGTTGGCACTCAGGGCAGGAGTTACAATACCGGTTTACCTCCTCCCACACCCCGGGCCAGAAAAATCTCTGCAGGATCCTCTCTCGGGTCTTCTCAGCACCTAAGTGCCCTCCCAGCACATGTTTATGTGCCAAATCTAGCACCAGCCTACGGTGAGATTGGGGTACTACAAGTTGCTCAACCTCCTCACCCCGTACCTGGTCAACCCTGTACAACAGTTCCCCAACAATCACCATTCGGGGGTATATTTTGTCAGCCCCTGGTATTTGGAGTACCCCATTTATCACCTTAACATTCTCCCGTGCTTTAAATAAGGTAGGGTCCTGTAGCTGTGCAGCCCCAAAATTTTCACGGGAAATCTCAAGGTCCGGCATGTCGGCCACCTCCTCGTGGCCCTCGACCTCACCAGCTAGGACCTCTAGGGGGGAGAATTCATCACATGGGGTCACCCCTACTGCTGGTGTGGGTACATTGGCCTGAAAGGGTTCAGGGGCCAAGGCCGGACACACCTGATGTCCATTATCTGCAACAGCACCTGAGTTGGGTCTTCGTCTCCAGAGGTCCCAAAACACCGGTACGTCTCTGCCGATTAATAGCCTCATGAAACGGGGTCCCCACCACCCCCACTTCATGGGTAATAGAACCACAAGGGGTATGTAGGTTCATGACAGCAGTGGGATATTCGCGAGTGTCCCCATGTATACACAACACTCCCACTTTCCGCCCACTGTATAGTCCAGGATCAACCAAAGTTCCCCGCACCAGGGTGACCAGACTCCCTGAGTCTAGCAAGGCTTCCACCGTGTGACCCCCGATTGTGACCATACACACTTGGGGTTCTGCATCCATGACCGACTCGGCTGCCAGAACCGGCCGGGCAAACAGTGACACTCGCCAGGTCTGGTTGCAGTCCATTGGCTCCACTGACAGGGGACAGTTGGCAGCAATATGGCCCATTTCATGGCATCGCCAGCACAGGATACGACTGTGACCTCTGTCACGGGCCTCGTTGGGTTTCTGTGTATCTGACCCCCCCAATGAACCCCCTCCCAACCTGACCTGTCTCCCCTTTTCTGCAGTAGCAGTCTTACCAGATGGTTTGGTGACCCTGTCACTGGCACTGCTTCGTGTGGGAGAGATAAGTAGAAGATCCTCCGTAGCCCGATATCTCTCTACTAGGGACACGAGTTCCTCGGCATTGGCTGGACTGGCCTGTCCAACCCATCGCTGGAGCCGAGAGGGCAGAGAACGGATGAACTTGTCAAGAACAACTCTCCTCTCGACCATTTGTGCTGGGGTGCAGTCCTCTGGTTGTTGCCACTTCCGGACGAGATGGATCAGGTCATGCATTTGGGAGCGCAGGGGTAGTTTTTCCGAGTACCCCCACTGGTGGACCCGGCTGGAACGAACTTGTATGGTGACCCCAAGACGAGCCAGAATCTCCGCCTTTAGCTGGGGGTACTCACGGGCCTCCGTTTCACTCAGGTCGTAGTGATCAGCCCGGGACTCTTCCTTCTGCTGGCGGGACCTCTCCTCCTGCTGCTGGAACATGGCTTGCTGTTGGCGGGACCTCTCCTCCTGCTGCTGGAGCATGGCCTGCTGCTGCTGCCGATTAGCTCTGGCCTCCTCCTGCTGCTGGCGGGACCTCTCCTCCTGCTGCTGGAGCATGGCTTGCTGCTGCTGCCAATTTGCTCTGGCCTCCTCTTGCAGGTATTTAATAAAGTCCTCCATCTTGGCTTTATCCTGCAATTTGCCTGCTGCTTTCACCCAGGCCATGCAATGTTGCAGGATGTAGCGAGCCTTTCAGGTGTGTGTCTTTTTTTAACTGCCCACAATCCGAAGCACCATATGTGGGGATTTGGCCCAGTAGAGACCGTGGTAGCGGGGTGCTGTGATGCAGTTCAAGACAGTGACACCAAGGTACAGTCCAAAACAGGTCTCATCTGCGTTTATTGCAGCAGAAACAAAATAAACGGCCTTCACATTCAGGCATTAAATAAACAAAAAATCCTACCCGTCAGGGTGCTAACTATACAGGTATTCCACTAACTCACCCCTATACAAAATCACTTGGCTGCTCCAGGCACAGAGGTCAGGGCTGTGTGCTCTCCAACCTCCTTTCAGAGAGAGACCACCCTCTCAATCTGCTGAGCAGCTTTATGCAGACTGATTAGGCTGCTCCCATCACCTGTGTCCAAGGTGCTGGACAACACAACCTCCGCACTCAGGCCTTGCATAATAGGAAAACCTAAGGGAAACATACTGCCCATCCGCAGTTAACCCCTTCAGTGTCTCACAATATATATATATATATATATATATATATATATATATATATATATATATATATATATATATATATATTATATAATTCAAATTACCCCTTTTTCCCTAGAAGTCATATAAATAAATAGTAAAAAATCATAAACATATTAATTATTGCTGCATCCAAAAAATGCATCCAAACATTTTAAAAAATATAAAAAAATTCAATAAAAAGTGATGAAAAGGTTGTACAGTCCTAAAAATATAAGCATTGAAAACTTCATCAAAAGTTGCAAAAGAGGGCACCCACTGCTCCATAAACCAAAGCATGAAAAAGTTATTAGCGGCAGAAAATGGCAAAATAAAATTTTTTTTTTTAAAATGTTGTTCTTGAAAATGTATGAAAACATTATAAAACCTATACCAATTTGTTATCCCTGTGATCGCACTGACCCAAAGAATGAAGTAGATATGTCATTTGGGGAGCACAGTGAAAGCCATAAAATCCAAGGCCACGTCAAATTTTTTTCCCGCTTCCCAGTACACGGCATGGAATATTAAATACTGTCACTATGAAGTACAATTTGTTACGCAGAAAACAAGCCACCACAGAGCTCTATATGTAAAAATAAAAAAGTTATAGATTTTTGATGGTGGGGAGTGAAAAATGGAAATGCAAAAACAAAAAAAGGCCAGGTTGTTAAGGGGTTAATAAATGTGGCTATAACATATATATGATGTTTATATGGTGTGTGTATATATGTGATATGTATATGCTGTATGTGTGTATGGTGTATATACTGCATGTCTGTGTATTTGTTGTACATCTGTATACGACACTGTATGTGTGTGTATATCTCATGTGTACAGTACAGACCAAAAGTTTGGACACTCCCTCTCAAAGGATATTCTCCTCACTATAAAAATTGTAGATTCACACTGAAGGCATCAAAACTATGTATTAACACATGTGGAATTATATACTTAACAAAAAAGTATGAAACAACTGAAAATATGTCTTATATTCTAGGTTCTTTAAAGTAGCCACCTTTTCCTTTGATTACTGCTTTGCACACTCTTGGCATTGATGGACTTCAAGAGGTAGTCACCTGAAATGGTCTTCTAACAGTCTTGAAGGAGTTCCAAGAGATGCTTAGCACTTGTTGGCCCTTTTGCCTTCACTCTGTGCTCCAGCTTACCACAAACCACCTCGATTGAGTTCAGGTGACTGTGGAGGCCAGGTCATCTGGCATAGCACCCCATCATTCTACTTCTCGGTCAAATATCCCTTACACAGTTTGGAGGTGTTTTTGGGTTATTGTCCTGTTGAAAAATAAATGATGGTCCAACTAAACGCAAACCAATGGAATAGCATGCCGCTGCAAGATGCTGTGGTAAACATTCAAAAACCATTTTGAATAAATTCCCAACAGTGTCACCAGCAAAGCACCCCCACACCATTCCACCTCCTCCTCCATGCTTCACGGTGGGAACCAGGCATGTAGAGTCCATTCGTTCACCTTTTCTGTGTTGCACAAAGTCACGGTGGTTGGAACCAAAGATCTCAAATTTGGACTAATTAGACCAAAGCACAGATTTCCACTGGTCTAATGTCCATTCCTTGTGTTCTTTAGCTCAAGCAAGTCTCTTCTGCTTGTTGCCAGTCCAGTGGTTTCCTAGCAGCTATTTTACCATGAAGGCTGCTGCACACAGTCTCCTCTTATACAGTTGTTGTATAGATGTGTCTGCTGCTAGAACTCTGTGCGGCAGTGACCTGGTCTCTAGTCTGAGCTGCAATTTCTGAGGCTGGTGACTCGGATGAACTTATCCTCTGCAGCAGAGGTGACTCTTGGTCTTCCTTTCCTGGGGCAGTCCTCATGTTAGTTTCTTTGTAGCGCTTGATGGCTTTTGCTACTGCACTTGAGGACACTTTCGGAGTTTTCCCAATTTTTTCGGACCGATTGACCATCATTTCTTAAAGTAATGATGGCCACTCATTTTTCTTTACTTAAATGCTTTTTTCTTGCCATAAAAATTTTAACAATCTATTCAGTAGGAATATCATCTCTGTATCCACCTGACTACTGCACAACACAGCTGATGGTCCCAACCCCATTTAGGAGTCAAGAAATCCAACTTATTAAACTTATAAACATATTGGCTTATATTTTAACCCCTTGTGGGCTGGGATTTTACAGATTTCACTGTATGCCCCAAATGACATGTCTACTTTATTCTTTGGGCTGGTACGATTACGGGGATACCAAATTTGTATAGGTTTTATAATGTTTTCATGATTTAAAAAAAAATTAAAACCTGTACAAATTTTTTTGCCGTCTTCTAGCGCTAATAACTTTTTTTATAGTTTGGTATACGGAGCTTTGGGAGGTGTTGTCTTTTGCGGATTTTGCTGACGTTTACTATGTTATAATTTTTAGGACTGTACGACCTTTTGATCACTTTTTATAGAATTCTTAATTTTTTTTAAAATTACAAAAAAGTGCCATTTTCGACTTTGGGCAAAATTTTCCGTTACAGGGTTAAACGCAGTGAAAAAACGTTATTATATTTTGATAAATCCGCATTTTCGGATGCGGCAATACCTAATATGTTATGATTTTTACTGTTTATATTAGTTATAGGGAAAGGGGGGTGATTTGAGGTTTTAGGTTTTTTTATTATAATTTTTTTTTTTAACTTTTTCTATTTTTTTTTTTTTACTATTTTTCAGACTCCCTAGGGTACTTTAACCCTAGGTTGTCTGTACAATCCGAACATATACTGCCATACTATATTATGGCAGTATATGGGGATTTTACTCCTCATTCATTACAATGTGCTGATAGCACATTGGGGCAGATTTATCAAGTGTCTGAAAGTCAGAATATTTCCAGTTGCCCATGGCAACCAATCACATGGGTGCCGCCATCTTTTTCGCCGGCGGCGATCAGTAGGGAAACACCCGCAATTGGTGTTGGTACCAATCCCGGGTGTTACCGGTAAGCCTTTGCTGCAGTATGTACCAAAGAGTTACCGGCTATGGAGAGGGCTCAGCCCGTGAGCCCTCTCCATGCACCCATACCCGGCATGTGACGTAGTATTACGTCACATGTCGGTAAGGGGTTAAGGACCCATTAGTATATGAATTATGCTGATTCCTGGAATACTCCTTTAAGTCTAAAAATCCACATGTGTTAATTCATAGATTTTATGCCTTCAATGTAAATCTATCATTTTTATAGTAATGAAAATACCAAACTGTGTCTAAACTTTTGGTCTGTGCTGTATATGCTCTATATATATATGTGTGTGTATTTGTGTAAGAGTGTATAAAAGTGTGTGCGTGTGAGTGAAGAACTCTGTTTGTTTATGTATATAGGTATATAAATGTGTATGTATGTGTGGTGATAAGATCTAAATTATGAGATAGGGACTATAAAAATTCTTCTGCAACTCCAAACCCAGGCCGGAGGCTCCAGCAGGGCTCACACAGACCCCCTCATAAAACTAATGGGGTGGAAGAACCTCTCTACATCCTTTCACTATTTCAGCTATAGGTTATGGCCTAATCACTAAGGTCACAGATATCTTGATTTGTAGGAAAATGTGGCATTATCCATATTTCAGCTTCACCACTGTCCCTGATACTTAAAGGCAGGCTTCTACAGTAACTATATCAATGGAGAAGAGATGGCTTCACTATAACAGGAAGCAATTACCTAATTTCTAAAATATTACCACTAAAATCATCATGCCTAGTATGTATATGTGCGGGACATTATGAGGGAAAAGCTGGAATTAAAGCCAAGTTTACAGGATGCCTGCAAGTTCTGTTTTCTTTATCCCTTTTTTATTTTACCAAACTGTTATTTTTTGCAATGTATGTTTATGGCTGTTTTATTTGTCACCCTTTTAAGGCTACATTCACACTACAGTATGGGGGACGTATATACGGCCTACGTATATGCGGCCGATATACGTCCCCCATACACTTCTATGGGCTCATGGCACGGTACCGCTCCGTAGCCCGGGAAAAGATAGGACATGTCCTATCTTTTCCCGTATTACGGCGCCGCGGCCATATGGAGAGGGGCGGGAGTGAGCTGCGCTCACATCATCCTCCTCTCCCCGCGCTGCCGTGTGCCCGCCGCTCTACGGTGCGGCGGGCACACGGCAGTGTGCGTGTAGCCTAATACCACTTTTTTTTGTGCGCACTGTCCTTTTGATATTAAACTTTGATCCATTGATTGCTTAACTTGTCTTGTCAGCCTATGAGGAGTGGTGGCAGCTAAAATCACTCAGTTTCTTGGATGGCGCAGAGCTATCAGAGCACCGGTCCAGATAGACCTGGTAGACTCCCTTCCTGAACCTAAGTCAGCTCCAGTCAGTGAGCAGCCAGGTTCCTGACCATATATATGAGTGTAATATGTATATTTTTAAGCATAAAGGGGGCCCATTTAGGAGTCTGCTATGGGGCCCTGCCTCTTCTAGTTACGCAACTGTACGCCAAGGAGACGATTGATGTTATCAATCAAAACAACAAATGGAACAAAAAGCATTTTTTTTATACATCATGACACTATTTTTCAAATAAAAAACGTTTGGCAAAATGTATTTTTTATCTTTTATATCAGCAAGGATTTCTGTACCACAAAGTGAATAGAAAAATGGGTGGACAACTGAAGTAACTGTCATCAGCCAAATTAGTTCTTCATTTTTGTTCTTTAACAGAACCGATGAAAAATAGGCATGAACACATGTCAACATTGAGTCTGGTTCCTATCTAATACCACATATGTAAACTAATTACCTGAGAATCCTCCCCTGTTGGCTCCTCTTTGTCAGTTTTCTGACCAGTTGTGTTACTCTTGTTTGTTTTTTCCCTTTGTGTGAAATGCAGCTTTGTTCATTATACAATTTGTTGCCGTGGTTACAGTTTACCCTATTACTCATAGCAGTGTCTTTTTGTTACAGCTTAGGTGGCTGGATGTTTGTCTTATTTTATTTGCTATTTTCAGCCGAGGTATTATTTATAAAAACACTTCTTATATATAGATAGTCTTCTCCTTTGGTGAGCAGCTTCTTATCTATCAGCTGTCTGGGTGAGTAGAGGAGATAAAGCTGAGTTACACGAACTGCTAAAAGAGGGAAGAAAGGCATGAGAGAAAGACGTTACAGAAACATATTTCAGATTACTCAGTTTATTATTATGCTTTGGATATTTTATTAATTCAATGATCAAGCAGAAAAGGATATTTGTAAAACAAACATATAAAGAGAAAACTTTGATGAATACAGAGTCAAATAAAATGCTTATACAATATTTTCTACATTTCCTTTGATGCCTTATTTCTTAACCCCTTGCTGCCAAAGTCACTTTTTTACCTTCCTGACAAGGGTAATTTTTTCAAATCTGAAAAGTGGTTATAACTTCGGAACACTTTAACTTATCCAGGTGATTTTGAAATTGTTTTCTCGTGACGCATTGTGCTTCATGTTAGTTGAAAAATTTGGGTGGCATGTTTGGGGATACGTTTATGAAAAAAACATTTGACGACAATTTGGAAAAATTCTTGATTTTCAAAATAAAAGATTTTCTGCTTTTTGGACACATAGTCATCAGCAAAATTACTTGAGAACTATGGTAACATTTACCGAATGTCTGCTGTATGTTGGCATGGGTTTTTTTATGTGCCCTCTCATTTTTGTAGGATATTATGAGGCTCAGAACTTGCAATGTTTTACAATTCCTTAAAAAATGTGAAATCATACTGGGACCTGCTCAGCTTTCAAGTAACTTTGAGAGGCCTAAAACCCCTTAAATTACCCCATTATAGAAACCGAACCCCTCAATGTATGTAAAACAACTGTTATGAACTTTGTTAACCCTTTAATTATTTTACAGGGGTTAAAATAATATTGGATGCAAGTTAGAATTTTTTTTTTCACTAAATGAATGTATTTTTTCAACAAATGTACACATTCTCAGTGGACAAAATGCTCCACAAAGTTTGATAACAAATATCTCTAGAGTATGCCAATATCCAATTTGCGGTGGTAAACTGTTGTATGGGCACACCCCATGGCACTGAAGGGAAGGTGCACCATTTAAAGCAGATTTACATTGTCACTTTTTAAAGGCTATACAATCTTTATTTTTTTGGCAGTTTGGACACATAAGGGCTTATTTTTCTGCAAGATTAGTTCCACTTTACAATTACTTCATTTTAGTGGGTCTTTAGCTTATTGATGAGATTTTATTAACTGTTAAATGTATGGACGACAAGAAAATACTGTATATACTCAAGTATAAACCGACCCGAGTATAAGCCGAGACCCCTAATTTTACCACCAAAAACTGTGAAAACCTATTGACTGTGACCAAATGCATTGGTCACAGCCTCCAGTATATAGCCAGCCAGCCCCCAGTAGTATACAGCCAGCCCCCAGTAGTATACCACCAGCCCGCCCAGCACATAATAAAAATAAACTTACATACTCGCCCTCTGATGCCCCGATGCTCCACGCAGCTCCCGATCCTCGGCGCAGCTCCTCTTCTATCTTCTCTGTGTTGTAGTACAATATGATGTCATCAGTGGCGACACCACCACGTGGACGTGTCTCTGCTGGCTACTACAGCACAGAGAAGATAGAAAAGGAGCCACGACAAGGATTGGGAGGTGCATAGAGCATCGGGGCATCGGAATGGTGAGTGTGCAAGTTTTTTAAATTGACCCGTGTATAAGCCGAGGTGAGGTTTTTCAGCACATTTTTTTGCTGAAAAATTCGGCTTATATACGGTAGTCAATTCTGGGTTCCTATTTTTTACAAAGTTTTTTGGGGCTGTTCACTAACATAACAATATGTTATCTTTATTCTATAGATTCTATACAATTACAGTGATGCCTCATATATTTGTATATATTTTTACAATTTCACTGAAGAAAAACTAATATGGAGAAAATGTAATTTGTTTTCTTATCGCCTTCTTTTTGCAGACTTTTGGATAACTTTAATATTTTTTTGGTTGACAGAGCTGGTTTAGGGCTATTTTTTTTTATGCGTTCAGTTGTCTTTTTTTACATTCTGATGCACATAACTTTTTTTTTTATCACTTTTGCAACAAATGGCTTTTATGAAAAATTTACATTTTTGGCAAGTTTTTGTGTTTTTTTTTTATGGAATTCACCATGCTGGTCCAATAATGTTTCTGATATTTTGTACAGATTGTTACAGACGTGAAGATGCCAAGAATGTGGGTTTGTTTAACACTTAACACAGTGTAATACAATTGTATTTCAGTGTTATGTAACACACTGGAGGCAGGGTGGGCAGCTGAGGACATTGCGCAGCCCTGGGGCACTGACCAGACCATGGGGCTGCCATCAGAGGATCGAACCCCATGGTAAGCGGCATGAGGAGGTCTGATCCACTTAAGTTCCTTATACTGCACGGCCATACGTGACCCCGGTGTGTATGGGATTAACACCCATGTTTGTAGGAATCTCTGATCGCATATGTTAGAGGCTGAGTATCAGCTGTAATTTACAGCTGACACCAGCAGCTGAACGATGTCACATTGTGGAAAGTCCCTGCTGACTGGACCTACAATTACATCAAATGTTGGGAATGGGTTAAGAAATACTGTAAAAAATAGGATTAAACAAATTTCCTTTGCAATATTAACCCCTTCACGCTCCGTGGCGAACCGGCATCGGGAAACACGGGGTGCCGGCTGTAACTAATAGCCGGCACCCCAGTGTAACACCCGCGATCGGAGTTGTTGGACCGCGGCATCTAACATGCATCTGGGGGATCTTTCCCCCACGATCGCCCCCCCCCCCCCGAACCGTTTTCGGGGGCGCCGATCGTTGCTATAGCAACTCTGGGGTTGCTTGCAAGAATTGCCGGTAAGATGGCGTCTGTGACGTCATCTTACTGGCACAGTGCCAGCCCATGCAAGTGTATAGGCTGACACTGATAATACTCTGCAATACATCAGTATTGCAGAATATTATCATGAAGAAGCAATCAGATGATTGCTTGTTCATGTCCCATGGTATAAAAGTGAAAAAGTTTAAAAAAAAAAAAAAAAAGTTATTCAATAAAAAAATAGTCATAAATCACTAAAAATGCCCCAAACCCCCAAAACATATAAAGAGACATATAACTCAAAAAAAAGTCTAAGTCATAACACAAACCCCACATATATAGTATCACCGCGTGCGTAACAACCCGTAGAATAAAAGTAAATCATTATTGAACCCCCACGATAAACGCCGTAAAAAAAAACTGTTATAAACCCTCCAAAAATTATGATTTTTACCTTTTCAATCCCACAAAAAATGCTATAAAATGCAATCAAAAAACCATATGTACTCAGACATGATACTGTTGCAAAGTACAACATGTTCCGCAAAAAACAGGCCATCAACCAGCTCCGTAGCCAAAAAAGTAACAATGTTATGCCACTTGGAAGACGGCAATACATAAATGATAGATTTTTCCCCACATTAGGGTTTTGTTTTACAAATTTAGTAAAACGTAAGAAAATATATTCATGTCTGGTATCCCCGTAATCGTATCGACCCATAGAATAAAGATAACATGATTATTAGTCTATACGGTGAACACCAAAAAAAAAAAGTAAAAAATCCAGTACAGAATTGATGCTTTTCTACTCCTGCCCTCAAAAAAGTTCCTAAATTTTCAACAATAGGTGATACCAACCCCAAAATGGTAACAATGGAAAAAGCATCTCGTCCCGCAAAAAAAGTGCCGTCACATGGCCCCAATAACGAAAAAGCGAAAATTTTATAGCCTTCAAAAGGGGCCAATGAGGAAACTAAAATCCTGGCAGCTGCAGCGCCCTCCTTCCCTTCTGCACCTCGCTGTGCCCCCATAAAACAAGTCACAGCCACATGTGGGGGGTCTTTGTACTCAGGAGAAATTGCAGAACAAATTGTATGGTGGGATTTCTCTTTTTATATTTTGGAAATGTGTAAATTTTAGTGCTAAATGAACGTATAAGGGAACAATATGACCATTCTAAATTTCACCTCCATTTTGATTCAATTACTATGAAGATCTCAAGGGGTTAACAATCTTCGTAAAAGCTGTTTCTGATAGCTTGAGGGGTGCAGATTTGAAAATGGATAGATTATATAGGGGGTTTTGATGCTAAATATGTAAAATTTCATTCAAAACTGTATTTATCCCCAAAATAGTCAATTCTGAAAATCCGGAAAAGCGATATTCTATTTGTAAGCCGCGTGACATCAAAATAAATTATCCAGACATTTCAGAAATTATGAAAATGTAAAGTAGACAAATGGGAAATGTTATTCAGCAACTTATTTAGGTGGTAAATCTATCTGCCTGAAAATGCAATGATTTAGAATTTCGAAAATGGCAAATTTCATATTTTCTTTTTTTTTGTAAATAAACACAAAACTTATCAGCCAAAATTTACCACTAAACTGAAGTACAACATGTGGGGAAAAAACAATCTCAGAATCGTTTTGATAAGTAACAGTGTTCAAAAGTTATAACCATATAAAGCAAAGCAAGTCAGAATCCAAAAAATCGGGCTGAGCCTTAAGCTACAAAATGGCTGCGTCCTTAAGGGGTTAACGAGAAGGAAAAACAGGATACAGGGATATGGGAGTGGTAGGGAGAGAGTTACAATATACCTGTATGTAAGTATTCGTATAGGGTTAGAATTTCAGGAAAACTTTGATTCATCACAAATCCGAAGTTTATAGTGATTGTTGGGAACGAAGTTTTTTTTCCTCCTTTATTACCAAAATGGGCCCGAGTAAAACATGTTACATGGGGCAGAGAACTCTGGGAAGAGGAAAGGAACATCTCTCGATCACATGTGCAGACCTGTAAGCCTATCAGCGACCGGCAGGCTTATGTGATGTCATACAGCCATATAAAAACAGGCAGCCATTTTCAAATCTTGCCACCTCACACTGTATGTGTAGCTTCTTCTACTGTACTGTGCTATAGTGATTTTTATTTTTTGTTTCTGAAGTGCATAGGAAGAAAGCAGTATAAAATCCACATACTTTCTGTAGTGATTTCTGCTCCAATCCCAGGGTGTCCCTTTTGGGGGATCTGTATACCCCAAATAGCAGTTCTTTGTGGTTGCTGAAGTGAATAGGAAGAAATCTGTGGGAAATCCACATACTTTCTGTAGTGATTTCTGCTCCAATCCCACAGTGTCCGCTTTGAGGGATCTGTCTAACCCAAACAGCAGTTCTTTTTTGTTGCTGAAGAGAATAGGAAGAAATCTGTGTAAAATCCACATACTTTCTGTAGTGATTTCTTCTCTAATCCCAGGTTGTCCGTTTTGGGGGATCTGTATACCCCAAATAGCAGTTCTTTCTTGGTTCTGAAGAGAATAGGAAGAAATCTGTGGGAAATCCACATACTTTCTGTAGTGATTTCTGCTCCAATCCCACGGTGTCCGCTTTGAGGGATCTGTCTAACCCAAATAGCAGTTCTTTTTTGTTGCTGAAGTGAATAGGAAGAAATCAATGTAAAGTCCACATACTTTCTGTAGTGATTTCTGCTCCAGTCCCAGGGTGTCTGTTTTGGTGGATGTTGGTACTGCAGTCTCTCCCTTTCGAAGTCGTGAACTCTGCACCCTTCAGAGAACTAATGGCTGGTGCCAAACCAAGGTGGAGAGTTCCAAGCTGCAATTTTTTTTCAAAAAGGCAGTGCCAGCCCTTCACAAATCGGTAGAACAGAAGGTGGGCCAGTCCTTGAGCTTATAGTTTTTTTTCAAGGTGAACGGCAGCACGGACGTGTAGCTGTAACAACGGTCAGGGCCAGTACATGTCCTTTACGGCCCACTGGGTGAATGTGCTTCCAGCCCAGCCACACCAACAACTTCCACAAGAGGCTCCTCTACGTTGTCAGAGGCTGCTCCTGTCCACCTCCTCCTTCTTTACCACCACCTCAGCCTGCTGTTCCATCATACCACATGTGCAGGGCACAACAGTGTCACGCAGTCCTACACCTGGTTTGCCTGGGCGAACAAAGTCACAAAGGGAGGGAAATCAGAACCATGGTGACAGACAATGGGAGGAACATGGTGTCCGTGCTGCACTGAGGAGGGATGGCCCATGTGCCCTCCATGGCGCACTTGTTCAATCTGGTTGTCAACAAGTTCCTCAAGTCTTACACCCATCTGCAAGATATTCTAAAAATGGCAAGGAAACTGTGCATGCACTTCAGCCATTCTTTCAAAGCCAAGCACACACTCCTCGAGTTGCGGCATCAGAACAGCCTCCCCCCAACATAGTCTGATATGCAATGTTTCCACCCGTTGGAATTACAGCCTCCATATGTTAGACCGCCTGTATGAACAGAGAAAAGCCATTAATGATTTTTTGATGATGCAAACGGACCAGAGTACTCCCCTGTGTAACTTTTGCTGCCAGTTGCCATCTACCTCCCACCATCTTTACCAGGGACTGGAATTGTCACCCACCTCCACACACTATCATTGTGGCACTATGTGGCCTACCATGTTGCCACCACCTCCACTCTGTGATTGTGCCACTCTTTGGGCTCCTGATGCTGCTGCCACCACCTCCACACTCTATAGTTGTGCCACTCTGTGGCTTACCTGGTTGCCGCCACCTTCACATTCTGTCATTGTCCCACTCTGTGGCTTTCCATGTTGCTACTACCTCCATACTCTGTCATTGTGTCACTCTGTGACTTACCAGGTTGCCGCCACCTCCACACTCTATCCTTGTACCACTCTGTGGGCTCCTGCTTCTGCCACCACCACCACACTCTATCATTGTGCCACTCTGTGGCTTTCCTTGTTTCTGCCACCATGTTGCTGCCACCTGTGGGCTCCTGCTGCTGCTGCTTCTGCTGACGCCACATCCACACTCTATCATTGTGCAAGTCTGTGGCCTACCATGTTGCTGCCACCTCCACACCTCTGACCTCATGATGCTGCTGCTGCTGGTGTAGTTTTTTTTGGCAAAGGCATGATATTTTCAGAAAAACTGTAATGTATGATGCATGTAGCGTCTCTAATCTTCAAATTCAAATGGAAAATATCAACTTCAAATTCATTTAAAACTTTGTCATTGTGCCACAATGTGGCCTCCCCTGTTTCTGCCAGCTCCAGAATTTGTCATCATGCCACTCTCTGACCTCATGCTGCTGCTGCTGCCACCTCCACACTCTGTCATTGTGCCACTCTGTGGCCTATTATGTTGCCCCCACCTCCACTTTGTCATTGTGCCACTTTTTGACCTCCTGCTGCTGCCACATCCACACTCTGCTATTCTGCCTCTTTGACCTACCATGTATCCACCACCTCCACACTGTCATTGTGCCACTTTGTGGCCTACCAGGTTGCGGCCACCTCCACACTGTCATTGTGCCACTCTGTGGCACACATGCTGCTGCCGCTGCCACCTTCACGCTCTGTCATTGTGCCACTTTGTGGCCTACCATGTTTCCACCACTTCCATAATTTGTCATTGTGCCACTCTGCAGCCTACTTGTGCCGTTGCCAACTGACCGCTGTCTCCCTGGAAACCCTTTGATTTCCATAATGCTGTTTTCACCCTCCACCACATATGACGTTGGCACTATGTTTAGTTTTCCCCTTCATTTCATCTGTCAGAAGGAATGAAAAGCCTGAGGATTGATAGCCAAAAGCAGGAGTGGATACAGAACACAGAGGACATGGGACTTCCCATTTACTTGTCATCTCTGTTTTGAATCCACTCCTGTTTGTTTTTTGCTTTAGCAATACTAATGATGGATTATTGATTATGAAGGGCAAAATGATCAGTGACGTCAATGCATACTGCCGACACCCTCTGCACTCTTTTGGGGGGGGGGGGGGTTCCACATGTATCCTCACTTAACAGAACTGGTTCTGTCGTAATCTATGGAATCGGGTCAAACCGAATTTCAACAAATTCGCCCATCTCACCTGTATGTATACAATGGACCTCATTTATCAAAAATGTCAGAGAGCAAAACTGTTCTAGTTGCTCATGGCAACCAATCAGAACTCAGATTTACAGGCAGCCCCCTACTTAAGGACACCCAACTTACAGACGACCCCTAGTTACAGACGGACCTCTCTGCCCCCTGTGACCTCTGGTGAAGCCCTCGGGAAGCTTTACTTTAGTCACAGACTGCAATGATAAGCTGTAAGGTGTATGTAATTAAGTTTATTGATAATCCTTGCTCCACTTACAGCAAAAATTTTCAAAATTCAATTGTCATTAGGGTTTTTGTCTGGATCTACAATTATAAAATATACAATTTCGACTTGCATACAAATTCAACTTAAGAACAAGCCTATTGAACCTATCCTGTATGTAACCCAGGGACTGCCTGTAATCTTATAAACTGCTTTCGGTATATGAAAGCTGAGCTCTGATTGACCATGAGCAACTCACAACTTTAGGGTGTCAGGGTGATAAAAAATCTTTTTTATTCATGTAATAAATTAGTATTGATGTTATATGAATTGAGATATTTGTAATTATAAGTTTATCAGAATTTATAAAAAAAATTAAAATGTTTAAAAAAATCAAAAAACTAATTGTTTTATTTGTATAATTTTATTAATTAGGATTATATATACTATAAAACCCTCAAAAATTATGAATTTTGCCCACCTTGTACACATTTGTAATAGAAAGTGGTCCTTCTATTCTGCACCTTGTTGTGTCAATGTATCCACATATATTTTGAACTTAATTAACAAAACTAGTTTTGTTATGCCCAATTCTGTCAATAGTGACATCACTAGAGATGAGCGAGCACTAAAATGCTCGGGTACTCGTTATTCGAGACGAACTTTTCCCGATGCTCGAGTGCTCGTCTCGAATAACGAGCCCCATTGAAGTCAATGGGAGACTCGAGCATTTTTCAAGGGGACCAAGGCTCTGCACAGGGAAGCTTGGCCAAACACCTGGGAACCTCAGAAAAGGATGGAAACACCACGGAAATGGACAGGAAACAGCAGGGGCAGCATGCATGGATGCCTCTGAGGCTGCTTAATCGCACCATTATGCCAAAATTATGGGCAACAGCATGGCCATGACAGAGTGACAGAATGAAGCTAGATAGCATCTAAAACATCCAATAATTGACCCTGACACTATAGGGGACTTCAAGCAGAGGCAGCGGCAGCAGCGGCAGGCTAGAGAGTGGCATGGCGACATACCCTAAATGGACTCAGGCTTCAAACCAATGGGTGGCAGAGAGGAACCAAAGGAGGTGAGCAAGAAGCGCTCAAATAATATCGGTACATGATAAAAGTTTGCCAGTATATTTTGTGGATTACACAGCAGGGTGGCGACAAAGTTAACATGGAAGCCATGAAAACAACCCAAAATTCTGCCTGACACTGCTCGTTTGATAAGGGGACCATGTATGGAGGCAGTGAACTAGTAGTAGATTAAAGGTGCTGCAGTTAAAACTATATTAGTTGGATCTTGGCATGGAGCTGGCGCTCCGCTGCCAGGCGAGCTTTCGCCAATCCAAGCCCCTGTCTCTAGGCTACTCCCCAAACAGCACTTCTAAGAACCTTTTGTATAAGATCAAGTGTAATAGCGTTCTTATAAGTTTAGGATATGGCGGGTGAGGGGAATGGAAACAGATGCGCAAGAAGCGCTGAAATAATATTGGTAAATGATAAAAGTTTGCCAGTATATTTTGTGGATTACACAGCAGGGTGGCGACAAAGTTAACAAGTTTGTTGTGGAAGCCATGAAAACAACCCAAAATTATGCCTGACACAGCTCGTTTGATAAGGGGACCATGTATGCCTACAGTTCATGCCAGTCGCTGCTCTGGCTGCCAGTCTCCTTTCGAATACAGTTTAAAATAATAACCCTCATCCATAAAGCTCTGTATAATGCTGCACCCCCCTACCTCTCCTCTCTTATCTCAGTCTATCGCCCAACCCGTGCTCTTAGATCCGCCAGTGATCTTAGATCAACCTCTACCCTAGTGCGGACCTCCCACTCGCGTCTCCAAGACTTCTCTAGAGCTGCACCAATTCTATGGAATGCTCTGCCCCGGACTATCAGACTAATACCTAACCTCCAAAGTTTCAAACGTGCTCTTAAAACCCATTTCTTTAGGCAAGTCTATAACACTCATTAACTGCATGAAGTTTTAACTCTTCTACTAACCCGTCCTGTGTCGTCCTCCCATCTGTTATCCAGCAACCAACAGGCACCAGACTTCTATGCAGTCCCATTCACCCTGGACCTGGTGACGGCTGAGTGGTTCAAGCGACAGCAATTCCATTTATTATATTTTGTTCTATTCCCTAAGAAGAATGGCTTGACCATTAAAAATTCTTTTACCTCGTGTTACCCCATCATCTTCATAAACCGTAAGCTCTGGCGAGCAGGGACCTCACTCCTGTTGTTCCATACAAATGTTGTGCTCTGTTACATTACATTTGTATTTGTTTCCTATGATTTGTAAAGCGCTACGGAATATGATGGCGCTATATAAATAAAGATTATTATTATTATTATTATGGAGGCAGTGAACTAGTAGTAGATTAAAGGTGCTGCAGTTAAAACTATGTTAGTTGGATCTTGGCATGGAGCTGGCGCTCCGCTGCCAGGCGAGCTTTCGCCAATCCAAGCCCGTGTCTCTAGGCTACTCCCCAAACAGCACTTCTAAGAACCTTTTGTATAAGATCAAGTGTAGTAGCGTTCTTATAAGTTTAGGATATGGCGGGTGAGGGGAATGTAAACAGAAGCGCAAGAAGCGCTGAAATAATATTGGTAAATGATAAAAGTTTGCCAGTATATTTTGTGGATAACACAGCTGGGTGGCGACAAAGTTAACAACTTTGATGTGGAATCCATGAAAACAACCCAAATTTCTGCCTGACACACCTCGTTTGATAAAGGGACGATGTATGGAGGCAGCTATATGGACGACTTTTGGAGGTAGCAATGGAGACAACGTGTGGAGGCTGCTATGGAGACAATTTAATTTGGATAGTGCCTGTATGTGGCAGTCCAAAAAAATTTTCAAACCAGAGGAGCAGGTAGGCGGCCCTCCAGAAAAATGGAATAGATTGAGTGCCTGTATGTGGCACTCCCAAAAATAGTTTAAAACAGAGGACCGGGTCGGTGGCCCTCCAGAAAAATTAAATGCATAAAGTACTATAGCTAGAGCCAGTGGGCCCTGTCAAAAAATAGCCAGTTTCCTCTGCTTTACTGTACAAAGAGAAGGAGAAGGAGGAAAATGAGGAGGAGGAGGAGTGGATAAATTATTCAGGTTGAGCTTCCTTCACCTGGTGGAGATAGGAAATTATGAGAAATCCAGGCTTTATTCATCTTAATAAGCGTCAGCCTGTCAGCGCTGTCAGTCGACAGGCGTGTACGCTTATCGGTGATGATGCCACCAGCTGCACTGAAAACCCGCTCGGACAAGACGCTAGCGGCAGGGCAGGCAAGAACCTCCAAGGCGTACAGCGCCAGTTCGTGCCACATGTCCAGCTTTGAAACCCAGTAGTTGTAGGGAGCTGTGTGATCATTTAGGACGATGGTATGGTCAGCTACGTACTCCCTCACCATCTTTCTGTAAAGATCAGCCCTACTCTGCCGAGACTGGGGACAGGTGACAGTGTCTTGCTGGGGTGACATAAAGCTGGCAAAAGCCTTGTAAAGCGTACCCTTGCCAGTGCTGGACAAGCTGCCTGCTCGCCTACCCTCCCTCGCTACTTGTCCCGCAGAACTACGCACTCTGCCGCTAGCGCTGTCAGAAGGGAAATACTGTTTCAGCTTGTGCACCAGGGCCTGCTGGTATTCATGCATTCTCACACTCCTTTCCTCTCCAGGGATGAGAGTGGAAAGATTTTGCTTGTACCGTGGGTCCAGGAGAGTGAACACCCAGTAATCGGTGCTGGAATAAATTCTTTGAACGCGAGGGTCACGGGATAGGCAGCCTAGCATGAAATCTGCCATATGCGCCAGAGTACCAACGCGTAAGAATTCACTCCCCTCACTGGCCTGACTGTCCATTTCCTCCTCCAACTCCTCTTCTTCTGCCCATACACGCTGAACAGTGAAGGACTCAACAATGGTCCCCTCTTGTGTCTCGCCAACATTCTCCTCCTCTTCCTCCTCATCCTCCTCCACCTCCTCCGATATGCGCTGAGAAACAGACCTAAGGGTGCTTTGGCTATCAACAAGGGAATCTTCTTCCCCCGTCTCTTGTGACGAGCGCAAAGCTTCCGACTTCATGCTGATCAGAGATTTTTTCAACAGGCCAAGCAGCGGGATGGTGAGGCTGATGATGGCGGCATCGCCACTGACCATCTGTGTTGACTCCTCAAAGTTACTCAGCACCTGACAGATATCAGACATCCACGTCCACTCCTCATTGTAGACTTGAGGAAGCTGACTGACCTGACTACCAGTTCTGGTGGAAGTTGACATCTGGCAGTCTACAATCGCTCTGCGCTGCTGGTAAACTCTGGATAACATGGTCAGTGTTGAATTCCACCTCGTGGGCACGTCGCACAACAGTCGGTGAGCGGGCAGTTGGAGGCGGCGCTGCGCTGCCCTGAGAGTGGCAGCATCTGTGCTGGACTTCCTGAAATGCGCACAGATGCGGCGCACCTTCGTGAGCAAATCAGACAGATTGGGGTATGTCTTGAGGAAACGCTGAACTATCAGATTTAACACATGGGCCAGGCATGGCACATGTGTCAGTCTGCCGAGTTGCAGAGCCGCCACCAGGTTACGGCCGTTGTCACACACAACCATGCCTGGCTTCAGGTTCAGCGGTGCCAGCCACAGATCAGTCTGCGCCGTGATGCCCTGTAATAGTTCTTGGGCGGTGTGCCTTTTATCGCCTAGGCTCAGCAGTTTGAGCACCGCCTGCTGTCGCTTAGCGACGGCACTGCTGCTGTGCCTAGAGCTACCGACTGATGGTGCCATGCCCACGGATGGTAGTTCGGAGGAGGAGGTGGAGGAGGGGTGGGAGGAGGAGGAGGCATAGTAGGCCTGAAACACCTGGACCGAGGTAGGCCCCGCAATCCTTGGCGTCGGCAGTATATGACCAGCCGCAGGGTCAGACTCGGTCCCAGCCTCCACCAAGTTAACCCAATGTGCCGTCAGCGATATATAGTGGCCCTGCCCGGCAGCACTCGCCCACGTGTCCGTGGTCAGGTGGACCTTGTCAGAAACGGCGTTGGTCAGGGCACGGATGATGTTGTCTGACACGTGCTGGTGCAGGGCTGGGACGGCACATCGGGAAAAGTAGTGGCGGCTGGGGACCGAATACCGAGGGGCGGCCGCCGCCATGAGGTTGCGAAAGGCCTCGGTCTCTACTAGCCTATAGGGCAGCATTTCCAGGCTGAGCAATCTGGAGATGTGGGCATTAAGGGCTTGGGCGTGCGGGTGGGTTGCACTATATTTGCGTTTCCGCTCCAGCGTCTGGGGTATAGAGAGCTGAACGCTGGTGGATGCTGTGGAGGATCGTGGAGGCGATGATGGGGTTTTTGTGGCAGGGTCCTGGGCAGGGGGCTGACTATCAGCTGACACAGGGGAAGGAGCAGTGGTGTGCACGGCCGGAGGTGAACGGGCTTGTTGCCACTGAGTGGGGTGTTTAGCATTCATATGCCTGCGCATACTGGTGGTAGTTAAGCTATTAGTGGTGGAACCCCTGCTGATCCTGGTTTGGCAAATGTTGCACACCACAGTCCGTCGGTCATCCGGTGTTTCCTTAAAGAACCTCCAGACTTCTGAAAATCTAGCCCTCGCCGCAGGAGCCCTCGCCACGGGAGCTTCACTAGTTGACACATTTGGCGCTGATGCACCAGCTCTGGCCCTGCCTCTCCGTCTGGCCCCACCACTGCCTCTTCCAACCTGTTCTGGTTTAGGACTCTCCTCCGTCTCAGAAGCACTGTGTTCACCCGGCCTATCAACCCAGCTTGGGTCTGTCACCTCATCATCCTCCGATCCCTCAGTCTGCTCCCCCCTCGGACTTCCTGCCCTGACAACAACTTCCCCACTGTATGACAACCGTGTCTCCTCATCATCGGACACCTCTTTACACACTTCTTCCACTACGTCAAGAAGGTCATCATCACCCACTGACTGCGACTGGTGGAAAACCTGGGCATCGGAAAATTGCTCAGCAGCAACCGGACAAGTGGTTTGTGACTGTGGGAAGGGTCCAGAAAACAGTTCCTCAGAGTATGCCGGTTCAAATGCCAAATTTTCCTGGGAGGAGGCAGACTGGGGGGGAGGAGGCTGAGGTGCAGGAGCTGGAGGAGTGCCGATTTCGGTGACATGGGTGGACTGCATGGAAGACTGACTGGTGGACAAATTGCTCGAAGCATTGTCGGCAATCCACGACATCACCTGTTCGCACTGTTCTGGCCTCAACAGTGCTCTACCACGAGTCCCAGTAACTTCAGACATGAACCTAGGGAGTGTAGCTCTGCGGCGTTCCCCTGCTCCCTCATCAGCAGGTGGTGTCTCACCCCGCCCAGGACCACGGCCTCTGATTCCTGCAGTAGTTGGACGCCCACGTCCCCGCCCTCGTCCTCTACCCCTAGCCCTCGGGTTAAACATTTTGAAAATGAAAGTTATAACTTTAATTTTTTTTTTACTTTTTTTTGTGTTTTTTTGTGTTTTTTAGTTTTTTTTGTGTTTTTTAGTTTTTAAAACCAAACAATGCTATCCTATTGCTATGGCTATTTTCTAGCCAAGTATGAAAGCACACTGCTATGCCAGATGAGATGACGCTGAGTTATGAAAAAATAAACGTAAAATAAAAAGGAAATGGCAGACTGTGCCTAATTGAAATCCAACCCCTAATAAATTTTCCCACTTCGGTCTTTGCGATGGATATGTGCGTCACTAAGCGCAAAACACAGTGGTCGCAACTCTCACTACAAATTGCTCACAATTTGCTAGTAGATGCACTGCAGCAAGGACAGCCACCAGCAGATCAACCAGAAATCAAATATATATAACGCTACTGTAGGCGTAAGTAAGCCGTTTGGATTCTCCTATGGCTATTTTCTAGCCAAGTATGAAAGCACACTGCTATGCCAGATGAGATGACGCTGAGTTATTAAAAAAATAAACGTAAAATAAAAAAGGAAATGGCAGACTGTGCCTAATTGAAATCCAACCCCTAATAAATTTTCCCACTTCGGTCTTTGCGATGGATATGTGCGTCACTAAGCGCAAAACACAGCAGTCGCAACTCTCACTACAAATTGCTCACAATTTGCTAGTAGATGCACTGCAGCAAGGACAGCCACCAGCAGATCAACCAGAAATCAAATATATATAACGCTACTGTAGGCGTAAGTAAGCCGTTTGGATTCTCCTATGGCTATTTTCTAGCCAAGTATGAAAGCACACTGCTATGCCAGATGAGATGACACTGAGTTATTAAAAAAATAAACGTAAAATAAAAAAGGATATGGCAGACTGTGCCTAATTGAAATCCAACCCCTAATAAATTTTCCCACTTCAGTCTTTGCGATGGATATGTGCGTCACTAAGCGCAAAACACAGCGGTCGCAACTCTCACTACAAATTGCTCACAATTTGCTAGTAGATGCACTGCAGCAAGGACAGCCACCAGCAGATCAACCAGAAATCAAATATATATAACGCTACTGTAGGCGTAAGTAAGCCGTTTGGATTCTCCTATGGCTATTTTCTAGCCAAGTATGAAAGCACACTGATGAGATGACGCTGAGTTATGAAAAAATAAACGTAAAATAAAAAGAAACTGCCAGACTGTGCCTAATTGAAATCCAACCCCTAATAAATTTTCCCACTTTGGTGTTTGAGGTGGATATGTGTGTCACTAAGAGCTAAACACAACGGTAGCAAGTCCCCCTGCAAATTCCTCACAATATGGTACTAGCTGCACTACTAGTGCCAGCAAGCCCAGCCACAAGCAAACAAAAAAAAAAAAGTATAACGTTATTGTAGCCCTAAGAAGGGCTGTTGGGTTCTTGTTGAATCACTCCTGCCTAACACTATTCTAATAGAACACCCTAACGCTTTCCCTGACCAGCAGCAGCTCTCTCCCTAGCGGCATCCAGACACAGAATGATCCGAGCAGCGCGGGCAGCGGCTAGTCTATCCCAGGGTCACCTGATCTGGCCAGCCAACCACTGCTATCGACGTGTAAGGGTACCACGTCATGCTGGGTGGAGTGCAGAGTCTCCTGGCTTGTGATTGGCTCTGTTTCTGGCCGCCAAAAAGCAAAACGGCGGGAGCTGCCATTTTCTCAAGCGGGCGAAGTATTCGTCCGAGCAACGAGCAGTTTCGAGTACGCTAATGCTCGAACGAGCATCAAGCTCGGACGAGTATGTTCGCTCATCTCTAGACATCACTAATCAGTGTAAAATATTTGTCAGTCATAAACAATACATTATATTACACTGATCAGTGGTGTGGCAGATTATTATTATTCTATTTTTATCTTCCTTTTTTCCTCTTGCAACCACTAATCTAATCATATTTACATATAGTGAGTACTATCCATTGCTATTGCACCATTGGTATTAAAGGAAACCTACCACTTGAAGTGGCAGGTATAAGAAGGAAATACCAAGCACCAGCTCAGGGTGAGCTGGTGCCGGAGCTTATTTTTGTTAGTGTTTTAAACCGCTGTATCGCGGTTTAAAACACTTTTTAAACTTTATGGCCGAAGCTGCTTCGGCGCAGGGAGGTACGTGCTCGGCTCTTACCATGCGCGCGGCTCTCCTTCACTTCCTATGTAGCCGTGCGCATGGTAAGGGCCGAGCGCGTTCCTCCCTGCGCCGAAGCAGCTTCGGCTATAAAGTTTAAAAAGTGTTTTAAACCGCAATACCTGCCACTTCAAGTGGTAGGTTTCAAAGTGCTCACCGAGGTTAAGCTATGTAGAATTTATTGGAATGTGTCATTGTCAACAAAATCAGGGCGCAATACACTGGACAGTGAAATTGCATATTTCTGAAAAAATAACAACTGTGCATTCATTTTGGTGATACATATTTTATATTCAATCAACCTCTGTATGGCTGTATGCAGGTTGTGATCACTCTTTAAGGAGTTCCCAGTCGTGTTTTATTGCAGGGTCTGTGCAAGTGCAACATAGCACCTGAACCTACACCACCAAAGGCTAACTTTTAAAATTTAAGAAGCCCTCTTTCCTACTGAAGCCCTGCTGTCCAACCTAGAGCAGTTTCAGACTGTTTATGGGGTATTGTTGTATTCGGGAGAAATTGTGGGATGCATTTTCTCCTTTAACAGTTTGTCAAGTCTAAAATGTTGGGGTTAAAAAAATGGGAGATTTTTTCTATTTGGAAGAAATGTAATTTTTAAATTACACTGGTCAGTGGTATTTATTTAGTCTTCACATCTCCATAGCTGGTTTCAACTGTGTGTGGGGCATTACCATATTCAGGCATTTTCTCCTTTAGCCCCCAAATTTTTATTAATGAAAAAGTTTGAGATGCACTACTCCTTTTACCCTTTGTGATTGTGTAAATTTTAGGTCTGAATTAATGTACTATTGCCATAATTCAAAATGTTCTCTATGAAACTGTTAAAGGGTTAACTAGTATCATGAATGCTGTTTTAAATAGTTTTATCATTTATATGGGGTGTCCCATATAGAAGTGTTTCAAAATCCCCTCAGAATTAAATGCCCCCCCCCCCACCCCCACCAAAGAAGTCATAGCGATTGGGCGAAAATCATTAATTATAGTGGCTCGATTCTTTTTTGCCAATGCAACAATGGTGGAGGTTTTCCAAATCTTCAGAACTTTCTGCTGTCGTAAGCTGATATTAAAAAGTCTGTCAAATACAGGTGAAAGTTCTGCAGAACACACACTCAATGTTCTGGTCTGGATACCATCCGGACCCAAGGCCTTTTTCATGTGAATATGCCTAAAATATTGTAGCACTTCCGCATTAATTTTCAGTGGAGAATCTCTATACTCCACTGACAACTCGGGGTCATTTTCCTCCCAGTCTAACCCCACTTTACTGTCAAATCGATTAAAGAACAAGTTAAATTCATTTGATTTATCCAAATCACCATAAATACTACTTACACCTGCCTTCATTACTTCTCTAGTGTTCTGCCACTTCAACTTGCCCTCAATTCTGTTTATATGATTCCTTACATTCTTTTATCATGATCTTTTAGTTCTTTTGGACTTTTCTGTCTCTACATCGCCATTTGTATAAAGGCCCTATTTTGTTCAATAGGGACTTTCATTTTGGAGTCACCCAAGGTTTGTTGTCAAATACGCAAATAATTTTTCTTTGTTCTATGCAAGACACACAGAAATTGATATAATTAGTTATTGTTTACACAACATCCTTATCCTTACCAACAGACCTGATAGCATATCAAAACTACAGGTTGGGGGGAACCTGGGGAATAGTGATCATAATATCATTGATTTTGTATTACGCTTTACTAAGAGCGTTAGTGAAGGGGCAACCAACACTTTAAACTTCAGGAGGGCAAATTTTCAGCAACTAAGGGAAGACCTTAAAGGCATAGACTGGGATAATGTTCTCAAAGACAAAAGCCCCCCCCAAAAATGGGACTTTTTCTCATATATTCTGAAAAAGTCCTGTGAGAAACGCATACCTTATGGGAAAAAGCATAAAAGGAACAAGAAAAACCCTATGTGGCTAACTAGTCTTGTAAGGAAAGCAATAAGCGAGAAAGATAAAGCGTTTAAGGTGCTAAAACGTGAAGGTAGTGATGAGGCATTACAGGATTATAGAGAGAAAAATAAATCCTGTAAAAAGCAGATAAAGGCCGCAAAAATAGAGACTGAGAAATATTGCCAGGGAGAGCAAAAATAATCCCAAATTATTTTTCAAGTATATAAATGATAGGAACTAAAAACAGAGAGTGTGGGTCCCCTTAGAAATAACATGGGGGTCATGGTGGAAGGAGATGAGGAAAGGGCCAATCTACTGAATGTTGCCTTCTAAACTGTCTTTACCCAGGAAAATCCCCTGGTGGAAGACACAATGAGGAATAATGTTAATTCTTTTTATAATGTGAACAGTTTAACCCAGGAAGAGGTACGGTGCCGCCTCGCAACCACTAAGATAGAGAAATCACCTTGGCCAGATGGCATACACCCCTGGGTTCTGCATGAATTATGTACGGTGATAGACAGACCGTTATTTTTAATATTTGAAGATTCACTGAGGACTGGTTATGTTCCACAGGAATGGCGCATAGCAAATGTGGTACCAATATACAAAAAAGGATCAAATAGCGATCCTGGAAACTACAGACCCGTGAGTCTAACTGCTGTGGTGGGGAAAATATTTGAGGGGTTTATTAGAGATGCTATCCTGGAGTATCTCACTGTGCACAACCTTATAACCCAGCGTCAGCATGGGTTTATGAGAGATCGGTCCTGTCAGACTAATCTGATTGGTTTCTACGAGGAGGTAAGTTCAAGACTGGATCTGGGGGACGCTGTGGATGTTGTATATCTGGACTTTTCAAAGGCATTTGACACCGTGCCACATAAAAGGTTGGTATATAAAATGAGACTGCTGGGAATAGGAGAAAATCTGTGTATTTGGGTAAGTAATTGGCTTAGTGATAGAAAACAGAGGGAGGTCATTAATGGCACATTCTCAGATTGGGTTGATGTTACCAGTGGAGTGCCACAGGGGTCAGTATTGGGGCCACTTCTTTTTAATATTTTTATTAATGACCTTGTAGTGGGTTTACACAGTCAAGTTTCAATATTTGCAGATGATACTAAGCTGTGTAAAGTAATAAATACTGAGGTCGATAGTTTAGCATTACAGAGGGATTTGTGGAAGCTTGAGGGATGGGCAGAGAAATGGTTGATGAGGTTTAATGTAGATAAATGTAAAGTTATGCACTTGGGCCATGGAAACAAAAAGTATAATTATGTTCTAAACGGTCAATTACTTAGTAAAACTGAAGCTGAAAAGGACTTGGGGGTATTGGTGGATGGTAAACTTAATTTTAGTGACCAGAGCCAGGCAGCTGCTGCTAAAGCAAATAAAATAATGGGATGTATCAAGAGAGGAATAGATTCTCATGATAAAGACATAGTTTTGCCCTTATACAAATCCTTGGTCAGACCACACATGGAATATTGTGTACAGTTTTGGGCACCAGTGTATAAAAAGGATATAGTAGAGCTGGAACAGGTGCAGAGGAGAGCAACCAGGATTATTAGGGGAATGGGGGAACTAGAATACACTGACAGATTAAAAAATTTGGGATTATTCAGTTTAGAAAAAAGACGACTGAGGGGAGACCTCATTACAATGTACAAATACCTGAACGGACAGTACAAGGATCTCTCCAAAGATCTTTTTATACCTCGGCCTGTGACCAGGACAAGGGGGCATCCTCTACGCCTAGAGGAGAGGCGATTCTACCATCACCATAGACAAAGGTTCTTTACTGTAAGAGCAGTGAGACTGTGGAACTCTCTGCCGCAGGAGGTTGTTATGGCGGTCTTTATGTACATGTTCAAGTGAGGCCTGGATGACTTTCTGGAGAGAAAAAATATCATGGGTTATGGGGATTAAACATTTATTTAAATCTTAAAGGTTGGACTTGATGGACTTGCGTCTCCTTCCAGCCTTATATACTATGATACTATGAACATTGAGTTCAAGCTCTCCTGAAGGCCACTACAAAGTAAATTCCAGTCAGTGCATTCAAAACAATACATCAACTCATCTTTGATGTCCTTAGACCATTGCTGCACTTCCTTTATCACCGCCGGACACCTTAAGATCATAGAAATATATTTCGGTTGTAATGAGACTAAGCAGAGATCTGACTTTCCCAATGGGGGGAACCTTAAACATCTGTAGGCATCGGCAACATTAGAATACACCAAGTCAAGAGTCTTTTTCCCTTAGTCGGCCGAGTAACATATTGTTTAAACTTAGCAAACAAATTGCAACCATTGGCCTTAAAATCCCCTGCGATTATCATTATGATTTTGGAGTCTCAGAACTTCATTCTGTAGTATATCACAAGGTATGTTAAAATTAGTGGAAGGTGGGATGTAAGTTAACCCCTTAAGGACGCAGGGTTTTTTCGCTCATTTTTCGCTCTCCACCTTCAAAAATCCAGAACTTTTTCATTTTTACGTATACAGACCTGTGTGAGGGCTTATTTTGTGCGTAACAAATTTTATGTTCCTGTAATGTTATTTATTTTAACATGCGTACATGTGTACTGCGAAGCTGAAAAAAAATTCCAAATGTGGAAAAATTGAAAAAAAAAACCGCATGTGCGTCACGTTCTTGTGGGCTCAGTTTTTACGACTTTCACTCTTCGCTCCAAATAACACGCCTACTTTATTCTTTGGTTCGGTGCGATCGCGGTGATACCAAATTTATATAGGTTTTATTGTGTTTTAATACATTTTCAAAAATTTAACGAATGTGTACAAAAAAGAAAAAAAATTTTTTGTCATCTTCTGAAGCTAATAACTTTTTCATAATTCGGCACACAGAGCTGTGTGAGGTGTAATTTTTTTTGCGAAATGAGCCGCCGTTTTCATTGCTACCATTTTGAGGTCTGTGCGACATTTTGATAATTTTTAATTCCATTTTTTATGTGATGTAAAAAGGTGTAAAAGTTGCATTTCGGACATTTGGGCGCCATTTCCCATCTCGGAGGTCACCGCCGGCCGTAACCGTTTTTATATTTTGATAGATCGGGCATTTTGGGATGCGGAAATACCTAATGTGTCTGTGATTTTTTACTGTTTATTATGTTTTATATCAGTTCTAGCGAAAGGGGGGTGATTTGAATTTTTAATATTTTATTAATTTCTTTTATTTCTTAAACTTTTTTTTTTTCACTAATTCTTAGACCATCTAGGGTACATTAACCTTAGATGGTCAGATCGTTCCTACCATATACTGCAATGCTTCTGTATTGCAATATATAGCATTTTTGCAGCTCATTCATTACAATGAGCCACTGGCAAGCACTGACCGCGGTTATTAGCGGTGGGGGTTTGCTGCAATATGCAACAACCCCCACCTTTGTATGAAGAGGACTCAGCCCGTGAGCCCTCTTCATACATTCCCTATACCTCTGCGCCGTAGAGCTACGGCGCAGAGCGTTAAGGGGTTAACACCGTAATAACAACATTGAATTCCCTTGGTAGGTAATATTGTCGTAGGGCTATGGCTAAGACTTCGATATCCCTAAAGAAGTTGCGCAATCTCACAGTAGCCTGCTCACTAGGGCACCAACCCTCCCTTACATATACCACGAGATCTCCATCCTTTTTCTTTCCGGCTGCTCTTAAGTCCCTATCACCTCTCATGATAAACCATCAACAGACTCCTCATTATTAATTAATCTCATTGTTCAACCAGGTTTCGGTAAAACATAAAAGGCTACAATACTCCAAAGCACCCCTAAATTTCATTAACACTTGTAGTTCATCTACCATATATACTCAAGTATAAGCCGACCCAAGTATAAGCCGAGGCCCCTAATTCTACCACAAAACCTGGTAAAACCTATATTTTTTTTACTCGAGTATAAGCCAAGTTTGGGTTTTCAGCACATTTTTTTTGTGCTGAAAAACTAGGCTTATACTCGAGTGTATATGGTAATTTGTTAGCAATCGATCTTACATTCCCTGTCAACAATGTTGGTACAAAAGGCCTTGATTTTCTTCTCCTTAATTTACTCTTAAACCCTTTTTACTCCTATACTGGCGCAAAATCTCCTTAGGAACTATTACTTTACTTCTGGTATAGAAAACAGTTTTCCTTAACTGCAGCAACCTGCACCTAGAGCACTTCACACAATTGCTTTTTGTACTCGTCTCAGCATGCCCAGATATATGCAACATACTTATGTTTCAACTATGCGGCCCCATTTGAGTAATTGTAGATAAATTAGACAGGCTTTGCTCCCCCAAACACATTCCCCAAATGTCAATTTCTGGTAATAGTGTAAGTTGGCCACAGATACAGTTACAGTTACTCTGATCTCTGTGGATCAGTCTCTGTTGTATATACAGAAACCACATCTTCATTTTGCTACATAATGGGACCGGGCATCAAGCCCTCCACCCTTAAATTACGGAATTACTCCCAAATACATTAGATACCACAAGAAAAATAAGGAGTCAAACAATTCTCCAATAAAATTACATATAGTTTTTTATTTCATTGATATATTAAAATTACAATTACAATGGATGTTAAATGGAGGATATCCAAAAAATGGTCTGAGTATGCTGCCCACCTCACTAACAAGAGGGTATGTTCACCATAAATCTATCATAGTTATTGCTTATTTCCCCAGTAAGAAAAATAAAGTGCATATATGCCTGAACAACGCCTACTTAGGTATAATATTTTCGCCTTGGTGAAACTTTAAGTAAAAGAACAGTGTCTTACCCATGATGTAGTGTAGGTAGAGACAGCTCCCAGACACCCCAACACGCGTTTCGCCCACGCTTCCTCAGGGGGTACGACCATTTTTTGGATATCCTCCATTTAACATCCATTGTAATTGTAATTTTAATATATCAATGAAATAAAAAACTATATGTAATTTTATTGGAGAATTGTTTGACTCCTTATTTTTCTTGTGGTATCTGTTGTATATACACTGGGTCATCAGGGGAAAACGGACCGACCAAGGAAAACAAACCGGCTTCAGCCAGTGTTTGGCTGGCGGACATACCTTAGTATGCATGGATCCCCCTTGCAGTGGATGGAGAATACTCACACTTCCTCTACGGACACTATGCTGGACACTATGCTAAGGCATGCACCCTAAAACTAGAGGTCTGGCATTGCAGTTTTCATCACCTGGGGCTGCAATTTTGTGATCCCCACACAGTGGACCACCATCGACTCCATTTTTGCGGTGGTAAGATACCCACTAGCATGGAGATTCCTGCTGCCCATACACCTCTTAAGGGTTACAAATATGGCTAGGCCTCCACACTCCTAGGGGACACACTGCCGAGTTCAGGGACACTTAGCACATGACAAGCCAGGTCATCCACACAGCTCTCCACACCACCATCTGCACAGCCCAGAAATCCAACAGTACTACCTGGTTCACACTGCTTCAAAAGCGACAAGCTTCTAGACAGATGGACCTCTCGTCCAATCCTCCCTCTGAACTACTCTCCACACCTCCAACCTCCGAACAGACGACCCACGGACCTGCCATCCTCCACACAGAGAGCGACGCTACTGTCCTCCTGCTCCTCCGCAGCGGTCCACGCCTCTGGCTCCATTTCAACATCATGATCAGGCCAACCAACCTCCGCACTGTGATCCACACCATTATCCAGACTTCCCAAATGTTTATTTGATTAATCTGAGATGTTAAGTTCTTAAAATGTTGTTACTTATGGGGGTTTGTAGTACATAAGCCTCTTAAAGGCATTTTAAAAATAAATTGGTCACCAAAAATAGCTTTTTTCACATCTCTTGAAAATCTGAGAACCTGCTAATAAAAATGTAACAATGGTAAACTTTATTTATTTAGCGCCATCAAATTCCATAGCACTTTCTAACATCCGTAAAAATTAACCAAATGTTTAAAAAAAAATTATGGAAAGTAAAAGAAGACAAATAGTAAAAGTTTTCTACACAAAATAAAAATAATGTCCTATTTGTTGTGGAAAATTGGAAACTTTGACAATTGTGATTTTTTTTCTAAATTGGTGAATTTTTACCCCCATTTAGCTCACTATTCTTTGAAGGAGAGTTCTGTGTCCGCAGAATTGCATGCACCGACATCTCTTTTTAGCTCCCTATAAAGAGCATCACATGACCTTTCCCTCACTCCAGAGGGAGCAGCAGTCCCTCCCCTCCAGCAGATTGAACCTCTAGACTTTATTGTAAACAGGCCGGTCTCACAGGAAAAACAATTATTGGAGGCTTAACTGAGGTGGATATCAAAGAGCCATTGATATAAAAAATATTGGAGTTTAAAGGATTCCTGTCATTAGGTGAGCCCTCTCCATGCAGCGGGACCCGACCGCCGCCGTGAATACACGGCGGGCGGGCGTGAACCAGTTAAGAAGCTGATGCCAGCTCAGCTCATAATTGGAGCTCAAACGGCAGCTGAAAACACTGGGTGTCAACTGTAAGTTACATCTAACACCCACAGTTGAAGCGAGCTCCGATCATGGTTGTTAACCCATTAAATGCAGAAGCTTGTGTGGCATAGTTTGGGGTGCTGATCATTGCTATGGCAGCCCCGAGGTCTGATCTAAGACCACATGGCTGTCCATAGTAAATGCATGTAAGATCCTATCACTGACAGGACCTTACAAGCAATGTTTCATAAATATTGTAGAATATTATAATGAACTAGGAATCAGATTTCTTGTTTATTTCCAATAGTGGGACAAAAAAAAGTAAAAAAAAAAAAAAAAAAACCAAAAAACTAACAAATCAATAAAATGTCCCTATACACATAAAATTGACATATAACGTAAAAAAAGTGAAAATCACCATGTAAACCCCACGTATATGATATCTGCAATGACCTCTACAATAAAACAAAATCTTGATTGAACCCATCTGATGAACATTAAAAAAAACATTAAAAATTATGTTTTTAAACTATTTTGCATTTCTTTACCAAATTGTTACTGTTAGAAAAAACAGGCTCTCAAGCAGCTCTATAAACCAACAAAATTAAAGCGTTATGCCACTTGAAAAATGTGATGCAAAAATGATTTTTTTCTAAAATGTGTCACTTTACAAAATTAGTAAAAATTGTATCACTGAAAAATGCATCTTATCCCACAAAAATAAGCCCTCACGTGGCAAAATTTACAATAAAAATATTTTATAGCTCACAAAAGCAGGCCGGTAAACCAACTAAAAACGTCTTAATCCTGTAGGGCACAACTGGGTGCTGCATGGCCATATTTCCCTTTAGCACCCAACATGTGTCTCTAGAGAAATTTCATAACAAAATTTTAGATGGGTTTTCTCAATTTATCTTTTAAAAATATGTATATTTTAGGGATAATTGAATGCATTAACAACAAAATTAGACCATTCTATATGTCACCTCCATTTTGTTTTAGTTACTATGAAGCTCTCAAAGGGGTTAACCTTCCTAAAAGCTGTTTTAATAGTTTATGGAGTGTAAGTTTGAAACTAGGGTGATTCCAATGGGGTTTCTAATTTTATAGGTTTCAAATCTCATTAACCCTTTAAAGACCTGACCCTTTTTTGTTTTTTCATTTCCATTTTTCACTTCCCACCATCAAAAAATATAACTTTTTTTTTTCACATAAGAGCTCTATGACGGCTTGTTTTCTGCGTAACAAATTACACTTCATAGTGATAGTATTTATTATTCCATGGCGTGTACTGGGAAGCGGGGAAAAAATTCCAAATGCAGTGAAATTGGGGAAAAAACGCATTTGCGCTGTTTTCTTGTGGGTTTGGATTTTGTGGCTTTCACTGTGCACCCCAAATGACTTGTCTACTTTATTCTTTGAGTGGTAGAATCATGAGGTAAACATATTGATACAGGTTTTATAATTTTTTAATACATTTACAATATTGAAAACCTCCAGTAGAATTTTTTTTTTTTTTTTTGCCATCTTCAATGGCAAATTACTTTTTCATACTGCAGTGTATGGAGCTGTGGGTGATGTAATTTTTTGTGACTTTTGATGAAATTTTCAATGGTTCTATTTTCTACATTATGGCAGTATATGGGGTTTTTCCTCCTCATTCATTACAATGTACGAATTGCACATTGTAATCAATAGGTTAAAACGAGCCCATGTGCCGACAGCTTTGCGATGAATGGGAATGCAATTGCGGGTGTTACCAGTAAGCATTCATTTGGCTTAGGATAAATTATTAATTATGTAAACCCGAAAAACCTTAAGAATTTGTGTCCCTAGCATAATGAAGACTGATCAACTCCTCTAACTGTGTATCTGAATACAAATATGTAGTAAACAGTTGTAGTTCTGCAAACTAAGGTAAATACCTTCCAGTAACATGCAAGGTATGCCAGCTACACACTGAGCAAACTCCATTTCAGAAAACAAAGTTCAGAGATAACACACATTACAAAGAAAACTGAAATAAGTGAAGCTGATCCAGTAAATTTGGACCAACGGAGCAGCACGTGTGTGCAGACTAAGACTAAGGTAGGTTATTTCTATTTTACAAAATTTAAGGAAAAATATGTCATCTAGAAGAAGTAAGAGTTCCAAAGAATTCATTTATTCGTGGCAAATGTTGTGGCATGCATTGAGAGCTTGATTTTGTTCTTCTTTTGTGGTATTAAAGTCTATTATTACTACATTAACAATACCAAGCAAAGATCCTTAACTCTCTAGCCATGTCCCTATTTTGACCTTAACCACTTAGTGACCAAGCTTATTTTTGCCTTAATGACCAAGTCCTATTATAGGCGATTCCCTACTTAAGAACACTCGACTTACATACGTCCCCTAGTTACAAAGGGACCACTGGATATTGGTAATTTATTGTACTTTAGTCCTAGGCTACAATAAACAGCTGTAACAGTTATCACAGGTGTCTGTAATGAAGCCTTATTGTTAATCCTGATTCTTATGACAACACAACATTTTTAAAATCCAATTGTCACAGAGACCCAAAAAAGTTCTGGCTGGGATTACAATGGTAAAATATACAGTTCCGACTTACATACAAATTCAACTTAAGAACAAACCTACAGACCCTATCTTGTATGTAACCCGGGGACTGCCTGTATTTTAAAACTGCCATGTGTCACATAATCCAGCAGTATTGCTACTCCCTTGTCTTTAAGAATATTTCTTCATGACATGTTGTACTTCAGGTTATTGGTAAGTTATGGTAGAAAATGTTGGCGTTTATTTATTAAAAAGTGTGGCTGCTTAACCCAGGAAGAAGTGCAGCAATGCCTTAAAACCACTAAAATAGACAAATCACCTGTGAGTTTAACTTCGCTTGTGGGGAAAAAATATGAGGGGTTTGTTAGAGATGCTATGCAGGACTTCAACCATCAGCAACATGTGCAGCAGGGAAGCAGTTTAATTGCATTTTTGCTGCAAATCGCAGCAAAAATGAAGCAAAACATGTGGGCAGTAAAGGTAGCGTCAAGCATATAGTTGTTCCTGGCAGGTATGATATCACAGAAAGGTGGCGGAGCCTCTGTGAGTGGGGTGTATATTTCTTCACAGTCACGTCACACTGCAGGAAGTAGACGAGCTGTAATGGCTGCTGCACATAGAGGATGGAGAATTCACAGGGTTAGTAATAATATATTAATAATCTTTATAAAGCACCATCAAATTCCATAGTGCTTTACAGATTCTGGGGAACATACACAAATAAAATAAGACATTACAGAGTAAAGGAAAAGAATAATTTAAGATCACTGGCAGATCAAAGAATATAGGGCTGGCCAGTAGACTGAGATGAGAGGAGAGGTAGAGAGGTAGTGGGGTACAGTATTATGAAGCGTTTTGTGGATGAGGGTTGTTAATTTTAACTATTTCAAAGGAGACGGGCAACTAGTGCAGTGACTGACACAGACTGGAGGCATCTGTGTAGCTTTAGTGTGTACACATGTGTATAGAGGTGAGGGGGCTTGACAGGAATGAATATGATTGTTGAAGTAAGGTCAGGGGAGCTGAACTGGATATGTTTGTTACATGGGGGTCCATTTCTGGTGCGGGTAAAGGCAGTGTGAGGTGTATGTTAGATGGGTCTGCATATTTGGTGCAGGTTGAGGTAGCATGTTAAAGGGGTTTTCCCACCAAACAAGTTAGGCCCTATCGTCCCCCATGTGTCTGTCATAACCATGAATGGGGGACATGTAAAGTATACAACTTACACAGTAATATATATTTTTTAATTTATAAAAGTGGAGACACAACTCCTGGGGCGAAGAGGGGTTAGCTGTCTGTGGAGGGGGAGAGCAGTTTTATAGTAGTTTTATTTTTGTTCATGGGGGGCAGTATTGTAGTAGTTATATTCTTGTACATGGGGGGCAGTATTATAGTAGTTATATTCTTGTACATAGGGGGCAGTATTATAGTAGCCATATTCTTGTACATAGGGGGCAGTATTATAGTACTTATATTCTTGTACATAGGGGGCAGTATTATAGTTGCTATATTCTTGTACACAGGGGGCAGTATTATAGTAGTTATATTCTTGTACATAGGGGGCAGTATTATAGTAGTTATATTCTTGTACATAGGGGGCAGTATTATAGTAGTTATATTCTTGTACATAGGGGGCAGTATTATAGTAGTTATATTCTTGTACATAGGGGGCAGTATTATAGTAGTTATAGTCTTGTACGTAGTGGACAGTATTATAGTAGTTATATTCTTGTGTACGTAGTGGACAGTATTATAGTATGTCAGGGTTTACGTAAGAGAAAATATCCTCAGTGGATGCTTTCTAGAGCCACTAATATTCTAGATAATATCCCTAGGGATAATCTTATTAGCGAGAGTAATAAGAATAGACAGGGAATAGATCTCAAAATAGCCCCATCACGTTCTCAACAGCCTTCAGTAACCAATACTCTGATGTCATCAAATTATTAAAAAACACCTAACATTGTTATTCGTTGATGATTGTATTGCAGAATACATACAGGGTAATGTCAGATTTGGATCCAGGAAAGCACCTATGCTGGCAAGTATATTATCTCCTAGCCTGTTTTGTGCTTCGGTTAAAAATAAACTACATGGCTTTCTACCATTAATTTTTTTGAAGTGTGGCCATGCTCAGGGCGTAAATGTTAGCAAATATGTACTTGGAACCTTGGATGTCACATTTTAGGAGAATATATCTGGCCTCAGTGTCAAGTTTGGTAGTTTTTGTTTGCGAGTGACATAGATCCAATCAACCGCAACTGGGGTACCATTGATACAGGGGACTGAGATTAAGCGGCTGTGTAGGAGGGGATGGGGAAAAGGGATGAGGGAAAGACGTTAGGAAAGTGCTAGGGGCCGTTGTGGCAGGGACAAAAATTAAAACAAAAATTTTTACCCGGACACGAAACTGACCCGGGGAGGGTACTTAACAGTTTAATGCGACAGCACAAATCTCAACCATAGTGTCTTATTAGGGTTTCACCTATGGGGGTAGATATTCCTAGCGATAACAAATGTAAATAATTGTAGACAAAAACAGAGTAACATTTTGTGATGGCCTTGATAATGCAAAATTGAAGAAAATGCACCTGTAGAGGCAGGCTTAAATAGTGAGTATACAGGGGAAGGACAGGTGAACAGTGGATGTCATACATCTGCAACCCCCTCATCTTTACGGATGAGAACTATGGATGGAGAGCTCTACCTGTGCCAACAGGTCTGGGATGTAGAAGCCGCAGAGGTCCTGGATTGCCATAGTATCATAGTATCATAGTATATAAGGCTGGAAAAAGATGCAAGTCCATCGAGTCCAACCTTTAAGAATTAAATAAATGTTTAATCCCCATAACCCATGATATTTTTTCTCTCCAGAAAGGCATCCAGGCCTCTCTTGAACATGTACATAGTCTGCCATAACAACCTCCTGCGGCAGAGAGTTCCATAGTCTCACTGCTCTTACAGAAAAAAACCTTTGTTTATGTTGATGGTAAAATCGCCTCTCCTCTAGGCGTAGAGGATGCCCCCTTGTCCTGGTCACAGGCCGAGGTATAAAAAGATCTGGAGAGATCCTTGTACTGTCCGTTCAGGTATTTGTACATTGTAATGAGGTCTCCCCTCAGTTGTCTTTTTTCTAAACTGAATAATCCCAAATTTTTTAATCTGTCAGTGTATTCTAATCCCTCCATTACCCTAATAATCCTGGTTGCTCTCCTCTGCACCTATTCCAGCTCTACTATATCCTTTTTATACACTGGTGCCCAAAACTGTACACAATATTCCATGTGTGGTCTGACCAGGGATTTGTATAAGGGCAAAATTATGTCTTTATCATGAGAATCTATTCCTCTCTTGATACATCCCATAATTTTATTTGCTTTAGCAGCAGCCGCCTGGCTCTGGTCACTAAAATTAAGTTTACCATCCACCAATACCCCCAAGTCCTTTTCAGCTTCAGTTTTACTAAGTAATTGACCGTTTAGAACATAATTATACTTTTTGTTTCCATGGCCCAAGTGCATAACTTTACATTTATCTACATTAAACCTCATCAACCATTTCTCTGCCCACTCCTCAAGCTTCCACAAATCCCTCTGTAATGCTAAGCTATCGACCTCAGTATTTATTACTTTACACAGCTTAGTATCATCTGCAAATATTGAAACTTGACTGTGTAAACCCACTACAAGGTCATTAATAAAAATATTAAAAAGAAGTGGCCCCAATACTGACCCCTGTGGCACTCCACTGGTAACATCAACCCAATCTGAGAATGTGCCATTAATGACCTCCCTCTGTTTTCTATCCCTAAGCCAATTACTTACCCAAATACACAGATTTTCTCCTATTCCCAGCAGTCTCATTTTATATACCAACCTTTTATGTGGCACGGTGTCAAATGCCTTTGAAAAGTCCAGATATACAACATCCACAGCGTCTCCCAGATCCAGTCTTGAACTTACCTCCTCGTAGAAACCAATCAGATTAGTCTGACAGGACCGATCTCTCATAAACCCATGCTGACGCTGGGTTATAAGGTTGTGCACAGTGAGATACTCCAGGATAGCATCTCTAACAAACCCCTCAATTATTTTCCCCACCACAGCAGTTAGACTCACGGGTCTTTAGTTTCCAGGATCGCTATTTGATCCTTTTTTGTATATTGGTACCACATTTGCTATGCGCCAGTCCTGTGGAACATAACCAGTCCTCAGTTATGACAGACCGTTCAACAAATATAACAGGGGGAGTAGCAGATGAATACGATAACAATCAAGTATCGAAAAAGAAGGGGTAAGGATACAAAACCTAGGAGTAGTGATACTTCTAAGGTAGACCAGGAGAGGCTAGGCTCTTGGGTCTAATCAAAGTCAGAACGTCTCCTGTTTCTCTGGTGTTGCGGACGGGGTGACTCCAAGCCCGGAGGCCTTCTGGAAGCTGAAGCAGGAGGACTGGTCTGGTGATGGGAGGTCCCAATCAGGGAGGGTCATTGGGGGGAGGTCCAGAGCGCACAGGAAAGAAGGTAGGTCTTCAGAGTGGACCAGAGATGCTTGACCACTTGAGGATCGTATATGTAGTGAGAAGGGAAACCTTCATCTGTAGGTTATATTCTTTTCTTGCAACACTTGTAGGAGAGGGCAGAGAGTGTGCGTCTAGAAAGGTCAGGGAACAGGGCTATCCGTGCTCCATCAAAATCCAGATCACCTTTTTGCCTTGCTTTCTGCATTATCTGATCTTTAATAAAATAGAAGTGGACCCTTCATATGACGTCTCACTGGGTCTGAGCTCCAGGCCAGGAGCACCCTTTGGGCACAATCAATTTCAATGCGGGTATGTACCGGAAGGCCTATTAGCATATTAAATATACCCATAAGGATCGGGATGAGGTCAGATGCGTGTGTTTCCTCTGGTAAGCCCCTAACTCTTATGTTGTTTCGTCGATTTCTGTTCTCCAGATGGTCTAGCTGGGACATGAGCTGTCTCACTTGTGTGGATTGGGATTCTGCCTTCTCTCGGATCTCTGAAATAGCAGCAGTAGCTTCTGTCCTGAACACTTTGAGTGACTCAACCTTATTTTGTATAACGTTAACCTCCACTTGGACTTTTTGGAGGTCTTGGTGTGAGGCCCCTTTAAGATCCAGTGCTAGTGTGTCCATTTCCCCTTTAGAGGGTAGCAGGTCTTGTAATTCTGGGTGCCCCTGGAGAGCCCGGACTGCTGCTTCAGGAGTGGTCAGAGTGGGGTGAAACATACTGCTGGTCTCCTTCTCAGGTTCGCTTTGGCGTGCCTGCTGTGGCATATCGAGTGTCCCGTCGCCTTTAATCAGCAGGGGGCATTCGATTGGGGGGCTCAGGAGTGAGACATTCTCCCCTTTGGACCCCTTTTTTGGTGTTTCGAATGAAGCCTGTGTTGTGGCTACTGAGGGGGTCTTGAGTGGAGGGGCCCTTGTGGTGTGGTTCCCAGCTATAGGGATCCAGGCCCTTTGCTGTTTAGGATCTGTGTTAGGCTGGGGCTTACTGGGGCAGGATATAGGACTGGGGTCGGTAGCTCACCATTTGTTGGGCTTTCAATCCCAGGGGAGAGGCCAGGTGAGAGGTAAATCTGCGATTGTGATGCTTTTTCCTCGGTGTCAGTGGGGGGTCTCGCGCCTTCTGTGGTGCTGCTAAAGCAATACGCCGCTGTCTCAAGACGCCTGGTGTTTCTGCCGGCTTCCGACAGTCGTCCCTGCCGCGAGTCGGGGGATTCTCCTTCCCTCTGCCGGAGCGGGTGGCGGTTCGCTGGAGCACCACATGGAGCGCAAGATGGCAGTGTGAAGAGAGAGTTGCTGCGGGGGTCCCTATCAGAGGAGGATAGACGCTCCTGTAGCGGGGAAAATAAGTTGAAGATCTGCGTGGCGTGTGGCGACTGGTCCCTCTGGCTTCTTGATGGCCTTCGTGCATGTGGCAGTATCTTTAGCCCCTTTTCAGTTTGGCCAAGCATGGACCTCTCCATAAAGTCATCTGCTCTGCATTGCAATCAGACCATGCTCCGTTTTGAAGATTTTAATTCTCAAGTGTATGTTCTCTGTATCAAATGTACTCCAAAAGAAGCTGGAGAGACCGTGCTCGATCAACCCACAAGGGATCAAGTCTGCACTCCAGGTGAGCTGACTAAATTATTTGCTGTGGACAGTATTATAGTAGTTATATTCTTGTACATAGGGGCAATATAATAGCAGGAGGATGGCATTTCAGTTTTAACCCAGTCAGCAAAAAGGCTACAATCGGCCCTGTGCAGCAGATAATAAAAAAGAATGACTGGCTGCAGGCAGGGCACAGTACCAGGGTCTATTAGAACCCCTGTGTGCAGCCAGTTATTCACAATTACCTGCTTCAGGGGTCTAGACAATTTCCAGCATTATTATTGTCTTGTTTGTGCACAGTATTGTAGTCTGCTCTAGGGTCTGTGTACCTTATTGTACAAATGCAGTATTATGCAGTAGTGGTTTCTGGGGGGCATTTGCGCTGTACTGTGTTTTTTGGCGCATCTAGGGTTTTTGGTTAATAGTGCGGACCCCTGAAGGCTAGTGGCATGACAATGTGGCCCTTGGGCTGAAAAAGGTTATGAACCCTGATCTAGACTTTTTCCTGTGATACTCTCTTGCTTAAAAGGTTGGTACATAAAATGAGACTGCTGGGACTAGGGGAAAAGCTGCGTTGGGCGATACACGTGGGGACTAGCTTCTACACCTGCTTCCTCCTCTTTCTGCTGCTGTATTGTACATTTGTCCCAGGAAATAATCTCTTCACCTTTCGGGGAGATTACCGTTTTAAAGTGGACCTGTCACCTATAAAAAAAAAAAAAAAAAGGAAGCAGCGCTAGCCCATTTTTAGCAGAGATAAACTGCTAGCTTTGTCAAAACTCTCCAATAAAGCTAGCAGACACTGCCGCGTAGTACAAAAAATGCCACGCTCAAAGTGGTCCAAGCATATTCATTAGGGGGTGGTCCGAGGCGCTGCTTCTTCCCCAGACCGCCCCTCCCACTTCGATAAAGCAGCAGTGACTGATGAGCTTCATGCAGTAGTCACTGCCTCCTAGTCCCGCCCCCTCATGAATATGCCCGTCCACTTTGAGCGTGGTTTGCTGTTTCTATTGTACTACGCGGCAGGCAGTGTCTGCTAGCTTTATCGGAGAATTCCGATAAAGCTAGCTGTTTATCACTGCTAAAAATGGGAGTTGATTTTTTTTTATAAGTGACAGGTGCTCTTTAAGACGTGTTTTACCATTGGTCTTGTAAGTTGGTCGATGAGTTTTTTGATGATATCAGTACTATGTGTTATATATAACTTAAGGAAATTTTTAGGGTTTTTTGATCAGCCAATTTAACATTTTTGCCTCTATCCTCTTTGCCAGACTATGTGCAAGATCATGTTGATCTCCTCAGACCTAACCGGCTTTATGCCCCAAAAACAAACCAGGGACACAACACAATGGGGCACATTTACTTACCCGGTCCATTCGTGTTCCAGCGGCGGCTTCTCCGATGAGCGTTCGGGTCTTCCGGCAATTCATGAAGGTCCTGCGCCCGATGTCCAGCAGGTGTCGCGGCTGCGCCGAGGTCCTTCAAGGTGCGTCGGAGTTCACAAATCTCTTCCTGGTGCATGTAAGTAAGGCGCGTGCGACCAATTTTTAAAAAAAATACTGTGGTTTTTCCGAATGCCGTCGGGTTTTCCGATGGCCACGCCCCCCATTTCCGTCGCATGCAACCTGGCACGATTGCGCCAAAATCCGATCACATGCGCCAAAATCCCGGCGGAAAATATACCAAAACCCGACGGAAAAACGTGAATTGGGCCGTTAATAAATCTGCCCCAAATGTGTTATTAATTCAGTTCAACTTGCTGGGCAATGGGGACTCCCCTGTGCACTGCTGTCTGGGTGCACTGGGGTTTCCTAAAGTTTACCTTGCCAAACTGTAATTTTTCAGATATCATACTACATACTAGCAAAAGGCAGTTTTCTAAGATCAGTGCACAAGTGGGCTATTCAGTCTCTGAAAAATAAAAAGGAAATCATCATTAAACCAGCTGATAAGACTGACGCAATAGACATGAGGAACACATCTGACTACATAAAAGAAGCAGACAGACAACTTACCGACACGCTACTACACTAAAGAGATAATAGCGGTCTGTCTGATCAACATATTAAATTAATTCAATAGGTACCAGAAAATCCAAAGCCATATCCAAGGGATATCCTACATGCTCCCTAAAATTCATAAGCCTGGTAGCTAAACATATTTCTGGATATGTGGAAGGCGAAGAGATCACGTAGCCCCGGGGCACTGGCAGACACAGGGACTGCCAGCGGAGGATCAGACCCCCCAGTAAGCGCCATGTTTGTCTGCGTCTTGTAAGGGGTTAACACCCAAAATTGGGTGTTTTATTTCCCCCCCCCTTCCCACGAACTGACATTAAAATAATGGCTGGGCCAGTCAGGAATGGTCACAGAGTTGTTCTGAAGCCACTGCTTTGTGCTTATGAGCTAGTACAGCAGTGAATCTTCTGGGGAATGATGCAACATATTTTTCAATCCTGGAGTTGGGGATCCTTGCAGATGTTTTCCAGTTCCCTCAGGTTGAGTGGTGAACAACCATTTTCATTGATTAATTTAGATCAATGTACTGGCTGGGCCAGTCAGGAATGGTCACAGAGTTGTTCTGCTGCTTTGTTATTTTAGCTGTGTGATTAGGGTCGGCCCAGTCTGAGGTCCAAAGCACTCTGGAAGAGCTTTTCATCCAGGATATCTCTGTACTTGGCTGCATTCATCTTTCTCCTCTCAGTAGAGAGGATTATTATGGTCAGATATTTTTTATCTGAGCAACCATGGGGTCTAGAAAGAAAATTCAAAGTGCCACCGAATCTCTGTAGCTGTCCCCACATAATGTGTGAGGTGGTAAAAGGTGTTCTCAGCGACCGTAAGGGCTAGAAAAAAAATGAAAGTGCCCCTGAATCTATGAATCAGCACCTAGAGAATGACATATTAATCTCCACATATGTGAGGTGGTGAAAGGACCTCTTTAAATCTGGTGCATGTTAATCACAATTCAAAACAAAACTGCCTTTGGCAGCACAAGATTACCCATATCTGGACAATAAGTGTGTTTTATTATTAATCAAAATTTTAAAATGACTGTAGCATAGCTACTGAGTGCTCAATGGAGAAGTGTTTAAAAACACAGAAGTCCAAGGCTCACTATCTTAGAAGTATTAAAGAAATAGTGCTGTAAGAGGCTGTTGCGGTAGATCCTGCCGTGGATAGCAAAAATATTGTGGGCAATGAGGCACAGAACCCTGGTTAGTATAAGGCAATGAATAGCCTCAGTAGGTGAGTGCAATTACTATCATAAAGAGCTAAGGTTAAGTGTTACAATTTCAAATGAACAGAATTGACAGTTTTAGTAATTTTGTAGACATGCAGTGGATTATTATCATCTAAATCCATGCATCAAGTTCTGTAACATGAGATCGGATCCAATCCCAATTATATACAGAAGACTGTCATTCCGTTTTTTGTTGAATGTATTGTGTTGAATGCCCTAGTTTAGGCAGACAGCACAGCACCAATTCCCATCCAACTCTAAGCTCAAAATATCACTCAGGGTTGGCCTCAGCTATCCTACCCGCAATTTGCTAACCCTGGAGGTATGCTCAGCTAGGTAGGAATTATAATGAAGAAAGCCTAAGTACTCTGCTGCTAGGGTTCTGTGCCTCAATGCCCACAATATTTTTGCTATCCACGGCAGGATCTAATGCAACAGCCTCTTACAACACTATCACTTTAATACTTCTAAGATAGGGCGCCTTGGACTTCGGTTTTTTAAACACTTCTCCATTAATCATTCAGTAGCTATGCTACTGTCATTTTAGAATTTTGATTAATAATAAAAGTGAAGTTTTAACAATCACACTTATAGTCTGAATATGGGTAATCTTGTGCTGCCAAACACAGTTTTATGTTGAATTCAGTCTAATCTCCCTGCCGTGACATTGGATCCAATTTTTGTAAAATATTATGTAAATGACAGCAGAGTAGGCATTCTGAAATGGGAAAAGGTTGACTTCAGCACTAAACTGTCTGCCTACACGTCTTTATACAACCAATTTACAACTCACTACAAAGTTATTTCTCTGGAAGATGACACCACACTGGGCCTTAAAAATAAACATGATGAGGAAAGTGTTGAGCTGTTTGAGAATATACTGGTAATGGATAATTAGGTCAATTTAAGCCAACAGTTTCCCTATAAGTAAAACTTATGCAATACATTAGATACTGAGATTTTTTCATTGATAGCTTTTATGTAAAGGAGTTTAAAATCAAACATTACATTTAATGGTTGGTATAATTGTGATTTATACAAGTAATTGTGTATACAAGTATGTATGCCATGTGATTATATCTTTTTATATATTTAATCACAAAAAGAAGGCACCAATATGAACTCTGAAGAATTTAGGAAGAAAGGGAAGGAAATGGTGGACTACATTGCAAATTACCTCGAGCAAATTGAATCTAGACAAGTTTTTCCTGATGTGGAACCTGGTTACTTAAGACCCATGATTCCAAATTCAGCTCCAGAAGAAGGAGAGACATATGAAGATATCATGAAGGATGTTGAAAGAGTTATCATGCCTGGGGTGAGAAATTGTTATGTAAAGTTACTAATAACCAATATAAGACTTGAATTTTTTTTACCTCATTAAATTGATTGTTTAGAGAATATACAATATTAATTATCTATTATGTGTTTGAATGGGGTACCTAAGGCCAAACTGTCAAATTGATTCCAGGGGCCCATCGAATACTACATATAAATATTACCAATACCGAGCTTGGATGCTACACAAAATTCCAATGAACATATTTAGACCGTTGTGAATGCTTGGCTACATTTGGTCTTCAACTGCCCATTTAGTAAATTAAATTAACATACATGCTCTGCACAGCTAATACAGGCGGTCCCCTACTTAAGAACACTCGACTTACATACGACCCCTAGTTACAAACGGACCTCTGGATATTGGTAATTTATTGTACTTTAGTCCTAGGCTACAATGATTAGCTGTAACAGTTATCAAATGTGTCTGTTATGAAGCTTTAGTGTTAATCCTGATTCTTATGACAATCCAACCTTTTTAAAAACCAATTGTCACAGAGACCAAAAAAGTTCTGGCTGGGGTTACAATGATAACATATACAGTTCCGACTTACACACAAATTCAACTTAAGAACAAACCTACAGACCCTATCTTGTATGTAACCCGGGGACTGCCTGTACAGGCGAACCTGGGGATCCACCAAGCTGTTTGCTAGTCCTTGTCTGCCATTAGCTTTCTTTAAAAGCTAAGGAAGTGATATACCGTCTCTCTCTCTCTCTCTAGGTGAGTGAAATTACTATCATAAAAAGCTAAGGTTAAAGGGGTATTCTCGTCTGGGCACTCACATTCAGTTTCACTAATCTTCCATATATAAACATTTCTTCAATTAGATGTTATTAAAAAAAATGTTCCTGTGTGAAGATAATTTCACATAAAGTCATGTTGTCCCTTAGAAACAAGATAGCTTCCTCGGATACGACCACGTCACACTCTAGCAGTGGTGGCCAGACTTGGGCTATATTGTCCTGTCGGACCACCAGGATTCCGCAATCATTACCACAGGACGGCTGTGGGACATGCAGTAACTCCCGGACATTTCATATACAAAACCTTTTTGTTTATTTGTGCAATCTCTTGGGCAGAGGTGGTCGTATCCGAGGAAGCTATCTCGTTTCTAAGGGACAAAATCACTACATTTATGAGAAATTATCTTCACACAGGAACATTTTTTTTTAATAACATCTAATTGAAGAAATGTTTATATATGGCAGATTAATGAAACTGAATGTGAGTGCCCAGATGAGAATACCCCTTTAAGTGTTACAATTTCAAATGAACACAATTGACAGTTTTAGTAATTTTGTAGAGATATGCAGTGGATTATCATCATCTAAATCCATGCTTCAATTTCTGTAACATGAGATCGTATCCGATCCCAATTATATACAGAAGACTGTCATTCCGTTTTTTGTTGAATGTATTGTGTTGAATGCCCTAGTTTAGGCAGACAGCACAGCACCAATTCCCATCCAACTCTAAGCTCAAAATATCACTCTGGGTTGGCCTCCGCTATCCTACCCGCAATTTGCTAACCCTGGAGGTATTCTCAGCTAGGTAGGAAGTATAATATATATATATATATATATATATATATATATATATATATATGTATATATATATGTTTGGCTACTGTTTAAATGGGATGATAAAGTCCCATAATCAGATGTTTAAGGAAGTCCAACAGAAATAAATAAAATAGTAGTCATACACACACAGGGCTTTCACGGTCCAACTTCTAGAACTCCCAGCAATTAAGCTACATTCACACGAACCTATGCCTGCCGGGCAAGCATACGTCCGGCACCATGGAGAGGAGGATGGGTGAGCCCTCCCCTTTCCATAGAAATGCATGGCCTGTATATTTTCCAAGTGCATGGAGCAGTACGTGTGTGGCACCATATTGCTCTGTGCAGCCATTGCTATCAAGCTTGTCCCATATGGTCGTGTGAATGTAGCCTTATTGTGTATCCTGACAAAAAGTGATACAGAATCCCCTTTAAGATTTTATTAAAATACTCTTATAGCTAATAAACAGAACCAGAATAACTCAAATTGAGCTACAATATTTTGCTGACTGTAATGTTTTTGATATGAATAATAATTGGTGATGGATGGGCCCATAAAAATACGGATCACCAGTGGCATTTCAATTAATATGCCACTATTTGGGGGAGGGGGAGTAGGTGCTAGCAATAACAGCATTTATTGGAAAATGTATCTATTAGAAAAATACAATGTTATCACAATACTTTACAAAATACATATAATGTACAACGATGTAAGCATAAACATAATATTCAAACTGCAACCAACCCCATCTCACTCTCAATAAACCTAGGCACGGAAACTAAAAGAATCATATAATGTGAAAACCAACTTAACAATATATTGCAACATGGTCAAGCTATTTTATTTATACATCTAATATATTAGTCATCTTAAAATAATAATTGTATAATTATATCAGTTTTTCAGTTTATACTTGACCCTGAATATTCAGCAAAAAAAGTCATCCTTTTTTAACATTTTATTTTAGGTTACTCATTGGCACAGTCCATATTTTTTTGCTTATTTTCCCACTGCAAGTTCATACCCAGCAATGCTTGCTGACATGTTGTGTGGAGCTATTGGATGCATTGGCTTTTCTTGGGTAAGTTCCCATGCTTTACTTCTTTACTTTTTGCTCAGGGAGGCCAAAGCAAACTACTACTTAGACTTTCTTTAACTAGTGATGTACACTGGTTGCTTGGCTGCTAGCACTCTACTGCAGAACCACCAAATACTTGAACAATACACCAAAATTAGAGAAATTACATATCTTTATTGAAATATACAAAAATAATTAAAATGAAAACAATAATGCTTGGACCACAAACAAAAAATTTAAAATGTGTGTATCCTAATAAGAGCCACTAGAAGGCCTGGGGGTAGGTTATACAATCCATATGCAGAATCATAGTATTTAAAAAGAACAGACTGGACAATAGTAACCGTCAGTGAATAAATGAACCAGATGGTCAGGGAGAGAAACTTACATAGCCAAACGATAGAACTATCCTATATCAGATTGTGAATACCATACTAAATGAGAGGAGTGCACGCCACAAACCCCAAAATGGGTCAGATCAGTCAATCGTAGAAGGTCCGAGAAAGCTTGGTGTACATAGTAGTGCTGCCTCTCTCTAAGAACCCAAATTTCCCAGGTCTTCTACTATTTCATTGTCCATTGTCACTAACTGATTTTGAATGGAACTAATAAGATATCCGCAGAAGTTAGGGGGAGTGGTTATAGAGAAAATGGGTCTATATTTTTTATCTTTTCTATATACTGCTTGCTCTTTTCTATTTTAAAACTGACATTTTATGATTAACTATTCTATAAATATGTTTGCTTATTTGTCCAATTATTTCAAGGCTTCAAGCCCGGCATGCACAGAGCTAGAAACAATAATGTTGGACTGGCTGGGTAAAGTGATTGGTTTACCTGAAGAGTTTTTAGCTGGCAGTAAAGGTGAAGGTGGAGGAGTTATACAGGTAATACATTTCTTGCAATTATTTTTTTTTTAAGTTTTGATTTGCAAATTGTTTGGCCGCTTGCCACTGGAGACATCATAAAGTTACTAGTAAGAGGTACAAAAAAAGTATGTCATTTGCAATAATGTTTATGTATTAAAATAGATTGTTTTGCCTTTTTTAATTAAATTTTTATTAACATCGTTATTATTTTAAAAAGTATTGTACAGTAAAAATAAAGTACAGCTCAATCACAAATAGCCAATTGACAATAAAAAATTAATGATGGTTCCCCATTTCCCCAGTGTAGCTGACCTACATTCAGAAAACAGACTTCTCCTTGCCATGACAGTTCTACAGCATGTTGGAATACTGCAAAACTATACAGTTGGCACAATTGATGGGTTGTCCAGACGTTGAAAAACATGACTGCTTTCTTCTAAACACTGCCACATCTGACCATGGTTTGTGTTAGTATTGCAGCTCAGTTCTACAGAAAAGAATGGAGATTGGTTGCAATAGCAAGCATTACCTATGGTCAGTAGAGGGGCTGTTTTTGGAAGAAAGCGGCTTATAAACATATATATACAGCATCACTATACACATATAGCATTGATTCCTTAAAACCTTACCAACGCATGCCGTACTTTTATTCGAGGCAAGTGTTTGGAGAGGACTCAAGGGCTGAACCCTCTACATACAGGGGTGGGTGTTAGTGATCAGTCACTTAGAAGTGGGCTAGGGGCATCACAGTAGGTGATAAAAATACACATTGATCAAATACTTCCTGGGTATTACAGGACAGGGGTAAAAAATCTGTGCAGGGCCTTTGTACTACTATGCAATGATCATTAAACAGTAATCAATAAACAATAGTGTGTTTAAAATATGTAAAAATCCAAACACCAAAATGGTTTCCAAAACTCCTTAAATGAGCCAAAAAGCTGAAAAAACAAAAGTATAAAAAAGAGGTAGCCAGAAAGTGTATTCAACAAATGTGTAACCAGATGGTTATTATATGTCTACAGTCTTGTATTGTTCCTTGTATACAGTTACTGGTAGTGTAAACAAGGCTTTACAAACCATGGTGGAGACTGATATATAGTACTGTATAAAGATCCAAACTTATAAGGTATTATATGTATTAATGGTAGCACTTACTCTTGGGTGACCTCCTTATCACAGTCAGATGAAATAATCTGCTACTACCACGTTTTGTGTAATCTCTTCTGTGCAGACACTTTTCGTGTCCTGGAAGTGTATATGGATTATTGGTCCCGATGTGCTGGACCAAACAGTGTTGGCCAATTCAAATATTTAAAAGCAAACGCATTTTGGAGGTGTGCACTGATTTTATTTCTATTTACATATATTTTTTGCCTCCTTTGAAAGTATAACCTGCTCTTGCCTAAAATTGGTATGGCTTGGCAATAAAGGGGCAAGGCTTAAGTTGCACCATTGTACAGGCGGTCCCCAACTTAAAGGAAACCTACCATTTAGAAACACCCATCATTAGACAAACATACCTTTGGACGGGTCTTGTTATGCGGATGCCGGTGCAGGTCTTGTATTGTCCAGAAACGGAGGTGTTTCGGCGGCAAAATAGTTTTTAAATCAGGCTAATGAGCGTTCGGCGCGCCTGTGTTCGTCACACAGGGCGCTTGACACTTGGGTATTATCCTAATTATAGGATATAGTGACTCAAGCAGCCCTGCCCGCCCTTTCTCTCTCTATAGAACAGCCGCTGTGAACTAATCTGGAAGCATTGGTGTAAGTGTGTAACAATACATTATGCACTGTTGTGCTAGGGCTCCCGAGAGCTTGTTGCCGCCGAAACACCTCCGTTCCTGGACAATACAAGACCTGCACCAGCATCTGCATAACAACACCTATCTAAAGGTATGTTTGCCTAATGATGGGTGTTTCTAAATGGTAGGTTTCCTTTAAGGACACCCTCCTAGTTACAGTCGAACCTCTCTTCCCACTGTGACCTCTGGTGAAGCTCTCTGGATGCTTTACTTTAGTCCCAGACTGCAATGATCAGTTGTAATGTGTGTGTAATGCTTTATTGATCCCAAGACCATGGACAGATTTCTTTGCACTGGAAGTAAACATAGAAGCTTTCAATAGCAGGACGGCAAGGAGAGATCTAGAAAACCATGAGGAATGGATACAGAAAGTATATTGGAAAATTGTATAAGTTTTTATTGCACAAACAATATCAATAATGTTCTGAAACTGGACAACCCCTTTAAGAACATTTCTTAACCCCTTCACAGTCCGCACCGTACTTGCGGCGGCGCAGAGGTGTGAGGGGTGTATGAAGAGGGCTGTATGAAGTGGGGTTTGTTGCATATTGCAGCAAACCCCCACCACTTATAACTGTGGTCAGTCAACTGTGGTCAGTCAATTGCGGCTAATGACTCTTCTGGTGCTGCCGCACGGTGGCCCATGGGCACCGACATCTTGGATCTATTCGTCTCTCCCCCGAACGTCATCGGGGTGCGGCGATTGGTTGCCATGACGGCTTCACGTCTTCGTTATACCTGAGGCTATATGGTTTGTGCAGTTTCGTTACAATGAGCCAGTGGCTCATTGTAATGTATACTGTGCAAAAATGCCATATACTGCAATACAGTAGTATTGCAGCATATGGTAGGAACAATCTCACCATATAGGGTTAATGTACCCTAGAGGGTCTAAGAAATATAAAAAAAAAGTTTCAAAAAAGTTTAAAAAAAATGTTTTTTTTTAAAAACAGACCTCAAAATGGTTGCACAGACCTCAAAATGGTAGTAATGAAAAAGTCGGTTCATTTTGCAAAAAAATTACACCTAACATAGCTCCATATACTGAGGTATGAAAAATTTATTAGCATCAGAAGATGGCAAAATTTTTTTTCTTTTTCATACACATTCGTTTAATTTTTGAAAATGTATTAAAACACAATAAAACTTGTATAAATTTGGTATTAACCTGATCGTACTGAACCAAAGAATAATCAATGACTATTACCAGTGTAAGAAAATGTTTGTTTTTATTGGAAAAGTAATTACAATCCTGCACATAACTCACTGTGTACTGCAGTCTGCCTAATAATCTTATGAACCCTTTAAAGGAAACCTACCATTTAGAATGGCAGGGGTAAGCTGTAAGTACCGGGCACCAGCTCAGGGTGAGCTGGTGCCGGTACTTACTTTCGTTAGTGTTATAAACCGCGGTATCGCGGTTTTAACACTTTTTAAACTTTAGAGCAGCAGAGGCTTCGGCGCTGCGTGCGCACGATCGTGCGCGCACCTACATAGCAAATAGCGGAGATGTTGCGCGCGCACGGTCGAGCGCAGCGCCGAAGCCCCTTCTGCTCTAAAGTTTAAAAAGTGTTAAAACCGCAATACCGCAGTTTATAACACTAACGAAAGTAAGTACCGGCACCAGCTCACCCTGAGCTAGTGCTCGGTACTTACAGCTTACCCCTGCCATTCTAAATGGTAGGTTTCCTTTAAGGGGTTCATAAGATTATTAAGCAGACTGCAGTACACAGTAAGTTATGTGCAGGATTGTAATTACTTTTCCAATAAAAACAAACATTTTCTTACACTGGTAATAGTCATTGATTATTAGTAAATGCATGTGACACTACAATAATTGATATTTAGGAAAGCAAGCTATTTTTCAACGTGATGTTATAAGGCGTAAGACATTTTACATTGATTTTTTTCTTCTCTGAACTTACAAGTGGGCAAATGCTAAACACTGTGTGACTGGAAAAGGCTAAAAGCATATTACTGAGCCGAGCTGTAATTGCACTGTTGGTAAACTATTGCCTGTGAAAATTGCCATGTAATTGCATTTGAAAACCTGCATCTTTCCGAGGCATCATTATCAGCTGCTGTGTCTGAGGCAGCACTTGAAATGAGAGATGAAAGCACTCCATGAAAGCAGGCATTTTCCAGCTGCTGTCTTTACCATGGCAACTGGAATTAACTCTTTCAGTTCTTTGAAACACTTAAAGAGAATTAAAATAACCCACCCAAAATAAATACTTTGTTAAAAAGCATTGCCCTTATCCCTTAATGGTTCATTTCCTTGGCTGCAATGTAAAAAAATTAGTCTGTAAACCTATATACAATGAAACACTACGTGAGTCCTGCATTTTAAATGTTTCTTGCATTGTTCTGCCTCCTTTTACATGTTTCACAAGCCTCACTGCTAGGACATGCTGCTGTGTGGAACATTGAGAGCTCTGTTACATCATTGGTCACTTAGTGTCATGTGACCAAAATAATATCAGGTCCGAATGTTGAGTAGAACGTGGGGAGGAGTAGATAGGTGGGGCCAGCTGAGCAGAATATACCCCCTCTGATGCCAGATAATATAAGATAAATTTGATTTATGTACATGTGAGGGCAACACATTTTAGATAAAAGAAGGGTGTCAGTTAGTTAAGCCTCTATTTAAACCTGTCTCTAGCTGTATTTGTGAAAATGTGGTGACAGGTTAATTTTGAAGTGTACAGTATTCAGAAGAACCCTTTACATTTTTCACTCTTTGTTTCATTGCAGCCAATTGGTAAGGTTAAAAAAGTTATTTTCTTTTGCAGAAATGTAAATATTTTCTAATTTATTAAACAAGAAAAACTAAAATATTACGATGATAAGAATTCAGACCCTTTGCTGTGACATGCTTCCCATTTCTATCTGATCCTCCTTCAGATGGTTCTACTCCTTCATTGGAGCCCAGCAGTGTTTAATTAAGCAGATTGTACTTAAATAGGAAAGGCACACATCTGTGTGCATGTCAGAGCACATGAGAATCATGAGGTCTAAGCGACTGCCCTAGGAGCTCATAAACAGAATTGTAGCAAGGTATATCTGGCACAGAGATCATGTTGGAGGTGAGAGAAAGTTGCACAAAGCCAACTATCACTGCAACCCTCCACTATCCAAGGATTTATGGCAGATTTAGGAAACCTCTCCTCAGTGCAAAACATATAAAAGCCCACATACAGTTTTACAAAATAACACATAAAGGACTTTGAGAAGTAAGATTCTGTCTTAATTTTTAAGCGATTTATGTGATGAAAAGCAGGCTCTGCTCATCACCTGCCAAATACAACCCCAACAGTGAAACATAGTGGTGGCAGCATCATGCTATGGGGGTGTTTTTCAGCTGCGAGACTGGACGACTGGTTGCAACAGAAGGAATGAGGAATACGCAACGTACACATATATCCTGGATGAAAACCTCTTCCAGACCTCAGACTGGGCCGAAGGTTCACCTTCCAACAAGACATCCCAAGTCACCCCAGAGCCCTGACCTAAATCCAATTGAGCATATCTTGAAAATGGCTGTCCACCAACGTTCAACATCAAGCCTGAGGGAACTACAGAGGTTCTACAAGGAAAAATGGATTTAATGGTCTTTTTAACCCCTAGGCGCACCAGGACGTTATAGTGTGAGGGTGTTTGCGCTGTGGATCGGATCCCCCGCGCCACTTACCGGGGGATCCGATCCACTTCTGGGCAGCTCCGAGGACTGGCATGTGCCCCGGAGCTGCCCGGTCTCCATGGCAGTCAGACCCCTTCCGGGTCTGACTGTAAACTGTCTGAGCATGCGCAAGCTTACCCAGACAGTTTACACTGCTCTACAATAAAATAGTATTGTAGAGCAGTGTATTGAACTTAAACCAGTGATCAGAGCATCACTGGTTCAAGTTCAAGTATGTATAAGTAAAAATATGCAAAAACACTTAACACTACACATTATAATAAATAAAAAATAAATACATAAAAATATAAGCCCCTAAAATGTCACTTTCCCATAAAAACACTTAATAAAGTATAAAAACCACAAAAAACCCCGCATATTTGGTATTGCCGCGTCCGTAACAATCTGTATAATAAAACAGAATCGTTACTGGACCCGCATGGTACACGCCGTAGAAAAAAAAAGCAAAAACGTTCCGAAAAAAGATAATTTTTAATAAATACCCTATAAAAAAATGCTCTAAAAAGTAATTTAAAAAATGTTATGCACTCCAAAATAAGCCCACTAAAAAGAACAACTCTTCTTGCAAAAAATAAGCCCCTAACCAGATTTGTCAGCCGAAAAATAAAAAAGTTATGCATATGAAAAGATGGTGATGCTAAAATGAACAAGATTTTCTCCAAATTGGTTTTTATTCAGTACAATTCAATAAAATACACAAAACCCCCACATATTAGGTATCCCTGTGTCCGTAACAATCTGCATAATAAAACAGAATCGTTATTAGATCCGCAAAGTGAACCCCGTAAAAAACTAAACAAAAAAAAGCTCCAGAAAAAAGATCATTTTCAATTAATACCCTATAAAAATGCTCTAAAAAGGGATTTAAAAAATGTTATGCACTCTAAAATAAGACCGCTAAAAAGAACAATCCTTCTTGCAAAAAATAAGCCCTTAAACAGAGGCGAAAAATAAAAAAGTTATGCATATGAAAGACGGTGATGCTAAAATTAACAACATTTTTGCCAAATTACTTTTTATGCAGTAAAAATGGGAAAAAAATAAAAAAAATCTACATAAATGAGGTCTTTTTGTAATCGTGGCGACCCATAGAATAAAAATAATATACTATTTTTATGGTATGGTAAACAGCCAAAAAAAAAACCATAAAAATCTTCCTGAAAAGTGATGATTTTAATTTCCTCCACCAACAAAGAGTTAATAAAATCTCACCAATTAGCCTATAGATTCCCCCAAATTACATACCAGAAAAGTGCATCTCATGTGGCAAAAGAAATAAGCCCCTATAGGTTCACATTAAAAAAAAGAAAAAAATTATAGCCTGTACAATGTGACATAGCAAATCTGATCTGGATGGCGCCTCCTTCCCTTCTATGCCCGGCCGTGCGCCCAAACAGCAGGTTACCACCACATGTAGAGTATCCGTGTACTCGGGAGAGATTGGGTAACAAACTTTGTGGAGCCTTTATTCATTAAATCCATTGTAAATGTTTAATTTTCCACCCAAAATGGGTGTATTGTGAAAAAATATTACAATTTGCAGACTGCACCTCCATTTTGTTTTAACCCCTATAAAACACGTAAAGCGTTAACAAACTTCTTAAAAGTGGTTTTTCATACGTTGAGGTGTGTAGTTTACACAATTCCACAATTTACGAGTCTCACTATTATTTAGGCCTCTCAGTGTCAATTAGAAGTTGAGCAGGTTAATCTAATACAGGTTTTGGTGATTTTACAAAAAATGTGAAAAATGATATCTAAATTCTGAGCCTCATAACATTCTAGTAAAATATGTGGAATCTTAAGAAACCATGCCAACACAAAGCAGACATTTGGGAAATGTAAGTTATGAATTTATTTGGGAGCTATGACTATCTGCATCAAAAGTAGAGAATTTAGAACGTTGAAAATAAAGAATTTTTCCAAATTTTTGCCAAATTTTGTTTTTTTCATAACTAAACACAAAAGATTTCATCCAAATTTTTAAACTAATTTGAAGTACAATGTGTCACGAGAAAACAATCTCAAAATCCCCTGGATATCTCATAGCGTTCCAAAACTATAACCACTTATAGTGACACAGGTCAGATTTGAAGAATGGGGCCGCGTCCTTAAGGCCAAAAGAGGCTGAGTCCCGTAGGGGTTAAATGGATTTGTTTTTATTGATCTTATAAAGTGTTATTATATGCTTTATTCATTTTGGTTACATATATATCCCTCTATCTATCTACCTGCCTATCTATCTATTGTCCATTTCATAGCTATCTAGCTGTCTATCCATCTCATATTTATCTATCTATGTATCTATGCAATATATCTATCTTTGTATGGATCTCCTATCTATTACAAACCTTAGCACAGCACATGGGACAGATTGAAGACTTGGAGAGTCATTGGAGAGCTGCAACTTCTGTCTGTGTGTATTATTTGTTTGTATAAAAGTGCAGGAAAAGCTGAGGATGTTTAGGGACAGAAAAGAATGTAGTTGTTTGGTTACTACATTATATAGAGCTCTTGGCAGCCATGCAGAGAGTCAGCTGAGAGCAGGGAGAGAGGACAGAGGACAGAGGGGGATGTCTCTCATGTACATTCTCACTCTGTATTCAGCCCAGTGTAGACAGGAAGTGCCTAGAAACTGCCATCCGAAGAGTCACTAACAACAGGGGGAAACCACCTGAATCGAAGAGGAATTACATGCCCTTGTTTTAAATGGTGGTTACTCTTTAAAAAGAGTATAGAAAAGGGTCATAGGTTCTTTTTGGTATGTGCTACCTTTTTTGTAATAAAGTCAAAAGTTAACAGTACAGTGGTTTAGACAAGAGCCTTGAAGTTGATCCCAGCTTCCCTTGTATAAGCTCTGGCTCTTCCTCCATTCTACCCATGTGAGACACACCTCCACTCCCTATAAGATAGGGAGCGCGAGTGTTCCACACCTACTATGTGACATCAAGGGACCAACTCTATCCATCATGCCAATTTGAGATAGACCTTTTCACAGCAGAGAAAGAAGCTCATTGTTTAATGCCTATGTAAACACATATCCTTTCTTTGTTTGTTCATTTCAAGAGATCTAACAATAAAAGTTGTTTTAGATGATACATTTACACCGAACTTATTCTCACTGAATTCCCCTGTGATAGGGATTTATAGTAATTTCTTTAGTGACAGTTCATTTAGAAGTGAGGTTGTTTTGTAAAGGTCTCAGAGGTTTGTTACAGAACATTACCGTATTTTTTGGACTATAAGGCGCACCTTCAATAAATGCCTGCTAAAGCATCTAGGTTCATATATAAGGCGCACCTTATTATAAGGATGAATGACCAGCAGGTGACAGACCTGTGCACAGTTCAAGGCAGCTGTTGTCTGTAAGAGTGTTTCATATATAAGGCACACTGGAATATAAGGTGCACCTTTGATTTCTAAGAGAATCAAAGGATTTTTTGTGCGCCTTATAGTCCAAAAAATACGGTAATAAACAAACAACATCTTCAATGTGACAAAAATAGCCCAACCTCATATCATCTTATGGATGATTGTTCAATCCATCACCCCTAAATTAATGAATATGGCACAACTGCTGACCTACCAAGACATGACTGTCCATCTTAACTGACAGCTCACACAAAGAGAACACTAATCAGAGAAGCAGATATGAGGTCCAAAACTGAAGAGATCCAAAACTCAGGTAGCAAAATCTACCCACAGGATAACTATTAGTTGTGTACGCCAGAAATCTGGCCTTTATGGAGGAGTGGGAAAAATAATTCAATTTGAAGTTAGCAAAAAGCTTTTTAGTGGACAACAACTATATAAAAAAAAACATGTGTGACACATTATCTTAAACAAACCAGCCCCCACTGTCAAGTATAGTGGTAGCAGCTCTAGCACCAATAACTGTTTAAATACCACTTGCATCTATGTGTCATTGTGGAATAAGATTCCCTGAGAATATTTAATTTAATTTTAATCTTGATGGCGATACACCCTTTATAGGGGTAGCCAAAGCTGAACGAAACCTTTAGAACCTGAACAAGTCCACTCATCCCTATTCATCAAAAACCTCATGTTTGACTGCAGTAATTTCTTTTTTTTAAAGATGTGTAGATTATCTGTTAAAGCAGCGTATAAATGCAAACAAAGAACACATAAACACACACAGGCTAGTCACTAGACCTTTCAGTGACATATTAATGGGTTACTTACAGTAATATTTATCCAAGAATATCTTTGCTAGGAGTCATGATAATTGTCTTTCATTTAATATCTCGCATCCTCTCATGCTGTCGTCAATAGACATCAGATTATCACAGAGCTGATGTCAGAGCTTGATAAACTAGATACTAATATCCGCAGAGACCATGTTCTCCATTGTCATTTCCCATTGAAGCATAGGGTATGTTATTAAAATGGAAATTATAAAAGAAATTTGCCTAGCTTTAAATAGTTTTTATCACACGTAAATGAAAGATTCTCTGCTTTTTGGATATATTGTTTTACACAAAACCCCACATAATATTCCACAATACTAAGATTCTTAGCAAATATTTTGCACTCTTAGAAAAATCTAGAACTGTGACAAATTGACTGATACGATGAACATTCAATCCATTCAATCAGGGTTTGGTCAGTGAAAAACACACATTTTGCATCAGAGTGCAATCAGTTTTCAGTCAGAGTTTGTTCAGTGTCTCAGTTTTTCACGCGCGTTTTTGATGCAATTTCAATGCAATTTCAATGCATTTTTCACGCGCAGAAAATGCGCGTGAAATGGACTCAGGACTGAGCTCTATCTTTTGGCAATTGGTTATTGTGCAGCTAATACATTGGCGCACATCTAAAAGTGACTTTTATTATCTCATTAGCTTGGTTTATGGATATATAGTTATTTATTTGGGTTACCATTGTCTAAGGAACAGACAATGATACATCTGTGTGAATTTTCTGCAGTTCCCTTTGCTGCATATTTTGGTGAATATCCACATGTGTGGTCTGTATGATCTCCTCACATCTTACTGTTTTAGCAAAGTATATTTTCTTTATATAAGTATTCTGGATTTGTACATATTTTAGAGGAAATTTTGAATGTTAATTGCCAAATGCATCGCCTGGTTGTCTGCTTTCAAAATTATATAGGTTTTATGGCGCTTTTACTTTTTATTCAGTTTTATTGCTATATTGTGCAGGTTGTGACTATCTAAAAATGTCTAGCTGAAAAGCTGATATCTAGTTATTACAGTTTTAGTGATATTATGTGGATTTATTTATGTGAATATATCAATATGAGGCATCTGTGAACTCTACAAATGTCCATGTATTACATTTAGGAGATGTGCAGGTAAACATTTTCTGTTTGGATCAGATTTTTTTCCATCAAAGTCAAATTTTAAGTATTTTTAATAAAATGTTTCAATTTGAATCAAAATTGCATGAAGGCGCCTATGTCTATAAAATCTTTGATGCAATTTTGAAAATGGGGCAAGTGTCTGCTTTCAGAAAATAACGGTCCCTCTCCTCAATGGGCCTCACAGTCTAATCAACCTACCAATAATTTTTTGGAGTGTGGGAGGAAACCCACGCAGACACAGAGAGAACATACAAAATCTTTGCAGATGTTGACCAGCGTTGCAAGGCTGTAGTGCTAATCACGGAGCCACCATGCTGCCCAAAAATCTCCCTATCATTTATCTATCGCCTATAAAATTCTCCCATATTACAGTTTGTTTTACCATACTAAAGGAGCCTCTTGCTGACTGTGACTGGTCATAAAATAGTTTTATTTTGGGGCCCCACTTTTAGTTTTGCCCAGGGCCCCACTTTGTCTAGAACCGGCCCTGCTAACCTGCCAATGTATAGGCATCCACCTTATATAGAGCTTATATAGTGCTACAGTAAATTCTCCTATTACTCCATTCTCACTACGTTCAGAGAACATGGATTGTAATTATATCTCAATGTACATAGCAGTGATTTTCATTTTAAAACAGTCATGATTTCCAACCTTAACCTCTTAACGACCTGGCCTTTTTTTTGTTTTTTCATTTTTATTTTTCATTCCCCACCTTCAAAAATCTATAACTTTTTTATTTTTACACTTAAAGAGCTCTGTGATGGCTTATTTTATGCGTAAAATAGTGCCGGTACTTAATTTTCCATGCCGTGTACTGGGAAGTGGGGAAAAAAATTCCAAATGCAGTGAAAATCGTGAAAAAAATAAATTTGTGCCATTTTCTTGTGGGTTTGGATTTTACAGCTTTCACTGTGCATCCCAAATGACAAGTCTACTTTATTCTTTGGGTTGTTTTGATTACGGGATACCAAATTTGTATAGGTTTTATAATGTTTTCATACATTTACAAAAATTAAAACCTCCTGTACAAAAATATATATATTTTTTTATTTTGCCATTTTCTGGCGCCAATAACTTTTTCATACTTCAGTTTACGGAGCTGTGGGTGTTGTCATTTTTTGTGACTTTTAATGAGATTTTTGGCAAAAAAGTGCCATTTTTGACTTTGGGTGCTACTATTATTCATTTTTATATCAGTTCTAAGGAAAGGGGGGTGATTTGAATTTTTTGGGGCTTTTTTATTACAATTTTTTACTATTTTTCAGACTCCCTAGGGTACTTTAACTCCCTAGGGTTGTCTGATCGATCCTAACATATACTGCCATACTACTGTATGGCAGTATATGGGGATTTTCCTTCTCACTCATTACAAAGTGCTGATTGTAATGATAAGGTTAACACGAGTCAGCCTTGGATCTTCGGAAAACCTGAGGCTGTGATGGTGATGATTTTCCGCTCCTCGATGACATCACAGGGAGCGACAATTAATGAAACCGAATGTAAATGCCCAGAGAAGAATACCCCTTTAACTAAGCCAAGTGAGGCCTGCAGTTCTTTTGATGTTGTGGGGTGTTTTATTACCCCTTGCTGTGTTCTTGGGGTCATTTTGGTCAGCCACCACTGGAAAGGTTTTGAGACTGAAGGATCTCAATTACTTTGTTTCTTATTTGTTCCTGAATTTCTTAGGATCTCCCCTGGATGTCTAGCTTCTGAGGATCTTTTGGTCTAATTAACTTTGTAAGGCAGGTCCTATGTATGTGCTTTCTTGCTTGAGAACAGGTGAAGCGTTAATCAGGCCGGGGTGAGGCTAGGGAAATTGAAGTCAGCTTCCCAATGATGTGAGAAAAAGTTTATTCATGTTTTAAAGGGGGATGAGAAAAACCCTTCTTTTTTTAACACGTGGACCTGTAGCTTTTGATTACTTTTTCCTTTACTATTAACCCCTTTCCGCACCTTGAAATGAAATTTTCACATTTTCACCGCATAAAAAGTGATAAAGTAAAATGTACCCCAACATGATACCAAGAAAAAGTCCAGCTTGTCCCGCAAAAAATAAGCTCTAAACCAGCTCTGTAAACAAAAAAATATAAATGTTCTGCCCATTGTTACTTGGCTATGCAAAAACAAGCAAATTTCTCACAAAATGAGTCCTATATTCTGCAAAACAACTTAACCATAAAAAATCCATATAAATGGGGTATTGCCGTAATAGTGATGACCCAGAGAATAAAGATAACACATTATTTTTATGGTACGGTGAACGTCCAGGGAAAAAAATGCTAAAAACCATAAAGAAGAATTAATGATTTTTTTAACCACCACCAAAATAAAAATCTGATTATTAGCTATTGAAGCCCCCCCGTAAATGATGTACCTGAAAAGTGGATCTCATCCACAACAAAAATTATCCCCCATATGTCCAAATTACAAAAAAATAAACATAGCCAATTTTATAGCCTGTAAAATGTGACATAGCAGATCTGCTCTGAATGGCGCTCCTTCCCTTCTATGCCCGGCCGTGCGCCCATACAGCAGTTTACCACCACATATGGGGAAGAAACTCATACTCGGGAGAAATTGGGTATCAAACTTTGTGGAGTTTTTCGTCATTTAATACTTTAACGGTTTAATTTTTTCGCCAAAATTACTATATTGTCTAAAAAAAATTACAGCTTGGAAATTACACCTCCATTTTGTTTTAACCCCTGTGTAGCATCTAAAGGGTTAACACACTTCTTGAAGTTGATTTTTTACACATTGAAACATAAAAACCGTATTTGTCAAAGCCAGCATTAGCAAACATAGTAGCACCTTTGGATACTGGTCGACTAGCTGCAAAGTCAGACCACTTTGTAACTGTTATTTAGCTTAATCCTAAATCAAATAAATCCAATACATTCCAGTAGATTAACGTCCATGTCTGTACATAGTTTGTACTTTGAACTAAGGTGGAAACTATATAAATAACCTCAGCAAAGTAAACAAAGGGCAATTTTCATCTTCATCATTTTATCAGTTTTTACATCAGTTATTGTAAACTAAAACTAGGTGTGATTAAGCACATATTCACACTCACATTCCCTATTCTGTGTAATTTCACAACTAGTTTTAAATCACAATTACTGTTGCAAAAAAATGGTGAAATTATTGATGATAAGATGTAAACTGACCCTCATTTGTTCTTGCAAATGCTCAACATGTCATATGTATATCTCATTAGCAAAGTACTTAAAATTGCTCATATAATTTACAGCATTCATTTTACCCTTAACTACACTTGATCTATACGTCATGGCGTCATTAGGGGGGTAGTAGCAAACAACTGTTTCTAACATCTGTAAACAGTCCTGGCTATACAATTTAAATGCTACGACCAAAGGTAGATTATTTAAATTTATTTTTTATTTTTGAAATCTTTTGTTGAGGGTATAGCTCTATAATACATCTATAACAGCATACTACAACAACCACCTACACCAAAAAAGGTTCACTTTTGAAGTGGGTCATTAAATATGTTATCTTTCTTAGGGTACTGCAAGTGAAGCAACATTAATGGCCCTTCTAGCGGCCAGGACCAAGGTCACACGGCGACTTCTGGCGGAAAACCCTGATCTAAGTGAAGGAGAAATTGTCCATCGTATGGTTGCTTATTCCTCAGACCAGGTTGGTTATATTATTATCAGAGGGAGTGCATATTAACAAAATATAGTAAAAATGATCCAAGAAAAAAACGAAATACATTTCTAATATTACAAATTAGTATTGAAAAAAGGGGTATTCCACCAGATAAGGATTAACTTCCTGACCGGTTGGACCCTATTGGGGAGGACCCATTGATTACCACTTAAAGAATAGAGTAGCTGATTGCACATACACCCGGCTGATTTATTTATCTTTATGGCATGCTGGATTGAATCAAACTACTCTGCTACTTCCAGCAGTATATGGAGTGGCAACGCACAGGCACGGTCTCCAACTCATCTGGGATAGAACAGACCTGTGTCACTGTGAATAGTTGGAGTCCCACCATTGAATTCCCCATGATCAGAAAGTAATCCTCTATCCTATCTTGTTGTTCCCAAAATACCCCATTAAGTGATCAAGCACAGGTAAAGCTAAACGTCACTTTCCTTCTGCTGTACTACTGTCTTTGTATTGCTGTACTGTCTTTGTTTTTTTATGTATGGAACTGTAATGCAGTGAGACAGTGACACACAGCATGATAGATATCCAAGAAATATCACAGATTGTTTATGGGCTGCTAAGTCCAAAAGATACATAAAGAGTTTGCTGACCAGGACTCAGTCGTATACATAGTCTTTAAGGCTGGGCCACATAGGACAAACACAACATGTTAAAGGGGGTTTTCCCATGAAAGACAATTCTCAAATCTTACTCAGTTTTATTGCTGTTTTAGCTCCTATCACTCATTGATGGTCAGTGTAAAATTCTCTAACTCTCTAAGCAGATACATTATGACAGTTCTGTTTATATACACTTTCATCGGGCTTCAGAACATTCACTAGTATCTGACACATAGAAAGAGAGATGAGACAGATCAGAGATGATGAGATCCATGAGATGTCGATTGCACACAATGACAGTCAGCTCTGCTATTGCACAACACACCAGATCTGCTGTGCTTTTCTCCCCCCACAAAGAACTTATCTGTCTGTCACTCATAGTTCTCCTCATGCTGCTGCCAGCAGGATGTCAGTGTATGTGTCTGAGTTCAGTTCTGGACAGCAGGGGGCAGAGCTAGAGTGCAGTGAGTAGAGAGAGAAACTCTTGTCACACAGAAATCCAAGATGGTGTTCCCGACCGTATCTCAGAAGTTACAGGGTTGTGCCTAGGGGCAACTGAAATTGTGTACACCAGGACTGATAGAGACAGGTTGGAATTAGATCTATGAAATGCTGTATTTTTGTTAATAACAGTGAATTAGAGAATGTTTTATTTTGTTATCCTGAGTATATTTAAGAAACTTGTCTTCGTGGGAATACTCCTTTAATTGCTAATCAACTACACTGCACAGCACAACCATGGTTGATATAATGTATGGTAACAAATTTTATCTGTGTGTCATGGCAAAGTTACAATTTTAATTGACCTCTGATTTTCAAGTCAAAATTTTTTTTTTTTAAATGATACACGTTGTATGGTGTTGCTTGCCACAAATGTAATTCATATATAGTGATGTAATGCAATCGCTTCTTCAGTGCAATAAACATTGTGTAGGGAACTGATCTTAGACCCTGCAAACTTTTTCAATTCTTCTACACATTGGACCCATCCAATCATAATTTTATGTCCCACTCAATTAGTGAATTTTAGGTAGAGTAAATGTGATTCCTTTCTTTATTCACTTATTCACAGCTATTTTTACTATTGTGAACTTCAACCGACCTTTGGAATGAATTGGTTAAATTGTTTAATGTGCATTCAATATCCTTTCAAAGAATCTTATCCCATAGTGAACAGCATACTTCAAAATGACACTTGTCCTGTTGTAGGTGTTCCAAAGGACTTCAAACACCTTTAAGAAAAACATTTGCAAAACATGTTTCTGTCAATATGATGCTTTAAAACTAGACCCAGCATTTCTCTTGGGACAGAGCTGAACTGTTGTTTGCTGTTTTGATTCCAACATCATCTTATAAGCATCTATTACATGGCACTTTAACCTTATCAGTATTAATTATCACACACAATGCTATGAATGCAATCATTATAAATTTCATTAAGCTGCTGGATGATTGTGTTACAAGAAAATCCATTTTCTATCACTTAATAGCTTCCCCTACAGGCATATTACTATTTATATCAGGAACAGATGTAGCCATTGGGTTTTTGAATAACTCTTTTGGGGTGTTTTTTCAGTCACTGGTGAGGTGTGAAATTAAGTGAAACTTACAAAAGTGTTTGGTTAGTGATTAGCTGAACAGTGACAGGTTGTATATGGGACATTACTTCTGTAACCAAGAAGATGACGCAAGCGTCACAACACCAGAACAGAGGAGAAAATTGGCAAGCCTTGCTTCTTTGGTTGAATTATTTCATTCGCTAGCATTGGAATTAAAAGGCTGGGGGCAGACAGGTAGTAATTGCAGGGGGTTAACCACCTTGATCCCAGCAGCAATCCACATTATTATCCCACTGAAAATGATCCCCTCCACCACTTTAAACCTTTGAAATGGAAAGGTTGGAACCAGTGGGGGACCTAGAGACAAGGTGAACCACAACAAAAGTACCTGTCTTGTAGATGGTTTTTGCTGAAGCAGAATGCAAAAGAATATTCTGTTGAATGCCCCTAATGGGAATTTTGCTGCTTGTGCACATTATGTGGTCAAGCCTAAATGAGTTTACAACCTCAACTGAATGTTACGCTCAACTTCTTGATCCCCCCTTCCCCACCATCATGACCACTGCAGCCAAGACCACTGCTGCATGTCTGTGAAAAAGAGTCTTTCTATTTTTTTATAGCAGAAATGCTCCAGTGGTGACAACAGTGACTACATGCCACATCACATTCCATATTTCTAAAGTATATTTTTAGGTTAAATGAAACAGATTGATAAAAGTGATATACAAATATGGTTTAATGTACTCCCTTCCTTTTTATGTAGATCTAAGTTCAACTGTTTCATTTCTGTATTTATTATTTAAATAAAAATAAATGTGCTTCTAAAATGTCATTACCACATTAAAGTATTTTCCACTGACACTGGTCAAATAAAAAAGCTATGATGTGGGGATGAAGAAGAGTACACTAGGTTGTGCAGACTTCATGTGTAATAACAAGTAGGATTAGTCTGGGTATATTTACACTGCCTTAGGCCATGAAAGGCATGAAAGATTGCTTTGGTTTTATTTCCTGAAAGGGCAGCTGTCCTGTGTATCCTGCTTCTAGCTGCAGGGCACTTGTTGAGGGAATTGGTCTTTGTACAAATATGCTGATAAGAAATGGGAAATGACAGCTCCGACTGACTGCAGAATGTCAGGGGTAGCTGACTCACATTGGAAATCATTTACTCTTTTTTTAAGTCAAGCACCAGAATACTATTTCATTAAACAAAATCATTAAAGTCAAGAAATAATATTCTAGGAGATACCAAATACAAAAGGATAACTGTTTATTTACTTTGACCTTCTGATATTTTTTCATATGTTCATGTGTCAGTAGTAAGATGTTTTCTGGGTTTATATTGCCAAAAAGTGTAGGGGGCTATTTTTACTTTAATCAAAGCACAGCATCTTTGTATATTCACTCGCTTCCATTGATTTCTATTGATTGCGGGTTTCCCAATTAGCATCTAGCAGTGTATAGCTTTATATATCTATGCTATTTTATGTCTATGGAATACATTGAGGAAATGTCATAATTATATCTTAATGATACCACATTAGCCATATATTTCAACTACTGTATATTTGACTACAGGCTCACTCATCTGTTGAAAGGGCAGGATTAATCAGTGGTGTGAGAATGAAGAAGGTTCAATCCGATGAGAACTATGAACTTCGTGGAAAGGCTCTTAGGAAGGCTTTAGAGGAAGACAAAGCTGAAGGTTTTATCCCAGTGTTTGTAAGTGTATTTTTCATTTTTAATTCTTGTATAATGGAGTCCCATCACTAATGTTTTTTTTTCACATGTCTTTAAAGTTAGCTCCTGAGAAGCTGAAAAGGCAACAAAACAGTATCTAACATGAGACAGTAAACAGTAAAGTCCATGAGACAATTCTGCTTTGGCACTTAAACCCTCAGATACTTATGGAATTGCAATGACCATCAAGGTGATAGGAACTGTTTGGTTGTCATGGCAACCAGAAACATACATAGTATTAGAGTCCAAGCAATCTAATGATAATATAAAAATAATCCAATTTTTTTAACCAAATATTTCTATATTTTTTAAATATAAACCAAATTATATAATTCTGTACAGTTCAAGATGCAAGAGGTAAGTAAATTTTACAGCACAGCGAACTTTATAAAAACAAAGTCCTTCAAAGAGTTAATCCCCAGGGGGAAAGCAATTGAACACAGGCAGGCTCTCAGAAGTGCTAGAAAACATGTGATACAAAAAGAACAATGTTCAACTCCCTAATCCAAGAGCAGTCAAATGGAGAGGTGAGAGTGACTTTTACCCTAACAAAGTCAGGAATAGATAATCTCTGGTAATCCTTCTTGCATTTCATGCACTTGTAGTCCCCATGCAGGAAGTGGAGTTCGTATAGGGACGACAAGTGCATGAAATGCATGAAGGATTACCAGAGATTATCTATTCCTGACTGTGTTGGAGTGGTGAGAGTGACTTGGATTAAGGAGTTAAGCATTGTAACTTTTGTATTACATTTATAAAAACAAAACAAAAGCATGTTATTGCTGCCGTTATGTTGTTTTCAAACTGTTTTTATTGATTTTCAATATAAAAGTGCCCATAAAAATGGCATGTGTTATGCAATAACATACAAAGCCTTTAACTCCTTAAGGACGCAGCCAGTTTATAGCTAAAGGCTCAGACCCATTTTTTGTATTCTGACCTGCGTCGCTTTATATGGTTATAACTGTTGAACTCTGTTACTTATCAAGGTGATTATGAGAGTTTTTTTCTCCATATATTGTACTTCATTTTAGTGGTAAATGTTGGCCAATGAGTTTTGTGTTTATTTACAAAAAAAAAGAAAAAGTGATGAATTTTTTGAAAAATTTGCCATTTTCGAAATTCGAAATCATTGCGTTTTCAGGGAGATAGATTTACCACCTAAATAACTTGCTGAATAATATTTCCCATATGTCTACTTTACATTTTCATAATTTTTTAAATGTCTGGATAATTTATTTTGATGTCACGCGGCTTACAAATCGAATATTGATTTTCTGTATATTCAGAGTTGACTATTTTGGGGATAAATACTGTTTTGAATGAAATTTTACATAATTAACATCAAAAACCCCTATATAAACAACCTATTTCCAAATCTGCACCCCTATCAGATATCAGAAACAGCTTTTAGGAAGATTGTTAACCCCTTGAGATCTTCATAGTAATTACCTCAAAATGGAGGTGAAATCTAGAATGGTCAAATTGTGTTGGTTATACGTTCATTTAGCCCTAAAATTTACACATTTCCAAAAGATAAAAAGAGAAAATCCATATTACAATTTGTTCTGCAATTTCTCTCCAGTACAGAGACCCCCCTCCCCCCCACCACCACACATGGCATTTTTTTTGCGGGATGAGATGCTTCTTTTAGTGTTACCATTTTGCGGTTGGTATCCCCTATTGTTGAAAATTAAGGAACTTTTTATGAGGGCAGGAGTAGAAAACCATCAATTCTGTACTGGATTATACTTTTTTTTTGTGTTTCCGTTTAGCCTAATAATTATGTTATCTTTATTCTATGGGTAAGTAAATATGGGCGATACCATAGTTGAATATTTTTTCTTACATTTTACTAAATTTGCCAAATAAAACCTAATGTGGTATAACATTTTTACTTTTTCGGCTATGGAGCTGGTTGATGGCTTGTTTTTTGCGGGACATGTTGTACTTTTGCACCAGTATTATTCTGGAGTACTTTTTAGTTTTTTTGATCACTTTTTATTGCATTTTTTGTGGGATTCAGTAGACACAAATCATAACTTTTGACAGGTTTTTAACATTTTTTTTTAATGGCGTTTATTATGCAGGTTCAATAATGATTTACTTTTATTCTACGGGTTGTTACGGACGCGGTGATACTATATATGTCGGGTTTGTGTTATGATTTAGACATTTTTTTAGTGTTATATGTCTCTTTATATGTTATGGGGCTTATGGGCATTTTTATTGATTTATTACCTTATTTATTATTGAAAAACATTTTTTTTTTACTAGTTCCACCATGGGACATGAACAAGCAATCATCTGACATAGGTTGACAGCTGACACTGTGCCTTTAAGATAACGTCACTGACGTCATCTTTCAGGCAGTGACGCTGAGTGCCAAGAGGTTAAAGTGCATAAACAGTAGAACCATTCAAGTTTATTTTGTGAGTTTGCATAATTGAAGGCTAAAACTGAGGCCATACAGGTGGCATTTGATAAAAAAAATTTGCCCCTACTTGAAGACCAGATATAATAGACATTCCCTGTAGAGAATTAAGAGAATAATGTTTCTTAACCCAGTCTCTAAGCAAGTCACTTTTGCCCTGCTACTCGTGGACAGGGCCGGTTTTAGACAAAGTGAGGCCCTGGGCAAAACTAAAAGTGGGGCCCCAAAATAAAACTATTTTATAATCAGTCACAGTCAGATAGAGGCTCCCTTTGGTTTGGTAAAACAAAATGTAAGATGGGAGAATTTTATAGGAGATAGATAGAATATAAGGAGATTGATGGGCAGAACGGTGGCTCAGTGGTTAGCACTACAGCCTTGCAGCGCTGGTCAACATCTGCAAAGAGTTTGTATGTTCTCTCTGTGTTTGCGTGGGTTTCCTCTGGTTTCCTCCCACACTCCAAAAAATTACTGGTAGGTTGATTAGATAGTGAGCCCTATGGGGACAGGGACTGATCTGGAAGTGTGCACTATATAAATAAAGAATTATTAATTATAATTATTATGATAGAAGACAAATATGAAAGATGATAGAGATTTCTAGATGCAGAATATAAAGTAGATGAAATATACAGGAGATGGATATGAGAGATAAATACAGTACAAGAGAAATAGAAGATTGATTGAAAAATAGATAGAGAAAAAGTGAGATATATAAATGGTCAGATTATAGGAGATAGATAACTAGACAGATAGATATATAGTATAGACAGGAGATGGATGATAAGCATCTTCACCTGGACATCAACCAAGGGTTATTAACCATTTCACAGCCCGGCATTTCTGGATATTTTGTCGCGTTATTGACCAGAGAAATTTTTACAATTTTGACGTTTAAAAATTAAATTGAAATTACAGCAAACATAATTAAAGTAAACTGCAGCAAACCACATATTTTCTGAAAACAGACACTTGCCCCATTTTCAAAATTGCATTAAAGAGTTTATAGACATAGGCGCCTTCATGCAATTTTGATTCAAACTGAAACATTTTATAAAAAATACTTAAAATGTGAACTTTGATGGCAAAAAATGTTCTCCAAACAGAAAATATTTACCTTCACATCTCCTAAGTGTAATAGATGGACATGTGTAGAGTTCACAAATGTCCCATATTGATATGTTCACATGTTAAATCCACATAATATCACTTAAACTGTAATAACTAGATATCTGCTTTTCAGCTAGAAATTTAAAGACAGTCACAACCTGCAAAATACAGAATAAAAAGTAAAGGCGCCATAAAATGTAAATAATTTTGAAAGCAGACAACCAGGCGATGCATTTAGGTATAAATAATGGAGGATGGTATGAAATAAAAACTTTATTCCAGAACATGTGGAATGAGTGTTTTTGGTGTTACATATAACTTTATGGACATGTTCTTGGTCGCGATCTACTATATAATAGCGACATTAGGCGAAGAGGATCAAATATTCATCGTATCAGTCAATTTTTGCAAAAAAGAAAACAAAATAAAAGGCAATAAGAGTGATAGTTCTGCATAGAGAAGGGCTAAAAACATGAATATTAGTTGATATTATCCATTATCAGAAAGTAGTAACATATAAAGTAAATATTTCCATTATCTGTGAGGTGCAGCAGCTACTGCAGCTAACGGCTAAGAATCTGGAGGGGGGGTCATACTTCAGGGGGCGGTATCTCTGGCTCTGTGACACATAGAACCTATGAAAGAAGAGGGTCTCGTCTTTTATATGAATCTAGATTTGTGTTTCTAAGTGTCAGGAAAACGGAGATATTAACTGTTAAACTGACGTTTTTCGATATTCTCACTTTAAACCTGAATATCTCTGGATCCATGGCACCTAGAAACAAAATTCAAGATTCCTTTGAAAGAAGAGATTCTGCCCTTTCAGGGGGCCCTGGGCAATTGCCCACTTTGCCTACCCATAGCGCCAGCCCTGCTCGTGGAGGGTGTCAAGTCTAGCTTGGGTTCAGGAGGGAGGGGATTTGAATCAGAGCCGTCATTGGGGTGTGGTCTGGTAGAAGGATCTGTCCTTCTATCTGTCCATCTATTACGCTTCTCATGTCTTTGGGATGACATAAAAATATAATCCAATCTATGGTAAATTTGGTGTGCTTCCGAATAATAAGCGTATTCTTTTACTGTCGGTTCAATAGCCGTCATGTGTCTATCAATTGCAACCTGTCAAGAGATTCTCAATAAGGAGAGGGCCCTGTATGCAGTGTGATGTGTACTATTGATATCTAAGAGAGGCTCCAGGCTTAAATTGAAATCTCAATATACAAAGACCCTCCTTTAATATTTCAAATACTTTCAAGGTCTCAATGAACCATAAGCAGTTGCAGTCGAACCATCCATTTCAAGAAAAGATAGCGGCCTTCAGAGTCTAACATTTCCATCAGAAGTTTAAATGGTATGTTTTTCTCAAAAGCTATGGACAACCCTCCTGAAGCAGAGGAATATCTGCAATGGAACCACTGGTTATAATCTCGTTTGGGAATCACCAGGAATTTAGCGTTTTTAAAGTGCGTTTCCTGCAACAGGATGACGTCCGCTCTATCTTTATTAAGAAGTCATAGAATTTGGTGTCTCTTACATGAATCATTAAGACCTCTTATATTATAACTTACATTATAGGATGTGATTTGTATATTAGTCATTTATATAATACCAAAAGAGGTAAGTGCAGCCAATCTCATACCTTAAATGGAAATCCCATGGGGTTTGAATGTAACCACTTGGAGAGGAAACGCGTGGGGTAGGTCAAGACAAAGACATAACACAATGGCAAACAAATACCTAAATTCTTATTATGCTATTTGCCTTCATGAGTGCAGCCCTGGCTCTACTTGGCATAAATTACAAGGCTCCCCGGTGGGGAAAAAAATACTGTCACTTCAGAAACATGCAGAAGCACAACTAGTAGTAATGGGGGAGAGCTCTCTACTGGTTACCCCCGTTAACCACAATTATTGGAGTACATCTCACAAACCTCAATTAGTGGTATTAGAACACATTAGAAACATCTTTAACTCTTTCAACTGGTAGTGAAGTCCTGAGAGGACATAATCCAAATTTACAATAATGAGTGTGGTGGCTCATGGTAAGAGGAGCCAGCCAGAGGAAGAAGAAGATATACAACCTACTACCAACTTGTCCACACTGGGAAAAACACAGTAATCCTCTGTCTAGATGAACATGTGTAGAATATGTAGCAGAAGTGATTGAACCGCAGGCAGTATTCACATCATTAGTGTGTATTAAGTTGTTGGTTTCTTCCTGGATGAGCACGGAGTGGCTCCAGCTTTACTCTAAGGCTTCTAGAATGAATGTCCTGATAGATCTGAATCTTCTGGCACCGGCAGTGATGAAGTCTATTGGTTGTATGTCAATTCGTTCCCAAGCCACTGCAAGATCTTCAGGTGACTTTATTCTTATCTGCTTGTTCTCCTTCGTGATGGCTATCCTGAAAGGGTATAGCCAGCGGAACTGGAGATGGTGTACTCTAAGGGCATCTAGAAGGGTCTATAGGGAAAGATTGCTATAGGTTGGCTCACATACTGGAGATCTGAGCAGTCTCTACCCCCTTTTAGAATGGCCACTGTTTCAGCGTTGCATAGTAGGCAGCAGACTACATATCTCAGGGGTTCCGAGGGTCTTGACTTTGCTCTAAGAGCCCTGTGGATCCTTTCTATGTGTATCGCAGGCTGCCCTTTTAGTCCCCAAAAAGGTAGAGAAGATTTCTCTAGCTACCTAACAGAGCATCAGTCTGATATTTCCTCTGCCGCTACCGTTCTCTTGATCTTCAGTCATCAAGAGTGGGTTAACATACAGTGCCTTGAACAATGTACATTTGATAAAGTTTCTCGAAACCGAGGCAATGCTGTCATCTCCTCTTGCATCTGAGGTGTCAGCCATGCTTTTCAGATCTGAGTCTTCTGCAGCTGCTCCCACATCAGGAGGTCTGGGTACTATCTTGAGAGACTTACTCAGTCGTGTGCAGAGTTGTTTCCCCATGGTAGCTGGAGGTTTGGGTGATATACTGGAGAAACTCTAAGCTCAAGCAGCCTTCTCTAGCACGGCTATTGCTGCCATTCAAAATTACAATTTGTCCTGAAAAAAACTAAGCCTTAATATGACTATGACAATATATAGATGCTATGATTTTTTGAAGCTGCGTATTGTTTAGTGTCAAAGTTCATTACCTTAGGATGTCCTCTCTTCTGTGATTGACATGATGTACCTGACTTCGAGTCATTGCACACAAAGATGTTGATCAGAGTAAAGGGGGCATTTTGTACAACCAATTTACACCTGACTTCACAGTTTTCACCATGCCGAGCCATGAAAGAAAAATGATCAGGAAAGTGTTTAGATTCTTGACAACATACTGGTAATGTTTTATTACAGTACGTTATATTCTTGGTTTGACAGGTTCCCAGAGGTCAAGCTAATATCATAAACTAAATACAAAACACATCAATGCACTCAAAGTAAAATTTCAATGAGCATCCAAACTTAATTAAACATGTCCATTGGTATATTAACAGGTATGTGCCACCTTGGGGACAACAGCATCATGTTCTTTTGACAACTTAATGGAACTAGGCCCTATATGTAAGTATTGAGTTTTTATTAAAGTCTAAATAACTTCAATAGTTATAGTACATCAGTGGGTGGCAAGGGGTGTATGGAGAGGGCTTGTGGGCTGAACCCTCTCCATACAGCCTAGGTGTTTGTTGCATATTGCTTTAAACAACCATAGCTAACACCTGCAGTCGATGCTGCGTACGTGCTGCCATCTTGGCTCGGATCATCTTCTCCATGGTGTTATTGGTGATCGATGATCCATTGCTATGACAGCCCAGAGTCTCAGTGAGACATTTGCCCATGGCAGTGTTGACGCACACCATTTTCAGAGCCTTGTCCAGGCTTACTGATTTTGCTCCGGCCAGCAGGAGATGTTTCTCCATAATGAGGGCTCCAGCGATCTGTCCCATTGCAGGCTGAAGCTGACCTGCTGTGCTCTCACTAGTTTAGCCTAGTGAAGCTGCAGCAGGTCAGTAAGCAACCTTCTACTCCCTCCCCCTCCTTCTCTGTAGCAAGGTCAGGGGAGAGTGAGGTAGATTCAGCAGGTTGGGAGCATACTGTAGCCTGGTGAAGATAAAAGAAGGCAGTCCCTCAGTAAGGAGGAGGTCAGATAGCTGTTGTGGCTGCTGTGTGTGTTTTCCATCTGCAGCAGTTCTTGTTAGAGCTATAAATACTTGAACATGACCGGCAAGGTGGCTTTGGGACACTAAATCATGTACAGGCATTAAGGTATAGAGTCCCATATGGCCATGTATGACATTGTGCATGGGCCTTACATACAGCACCTGCACAGGGTGCACTACACTGCCTTCACTGGAAGCATATAGATGGCAAGAGCTATGGATCAGGTTGGGTATGTATATATATGGTCAGGGACAGCTGTCATATGGTGTGATTTTGTTCCAAATCCACCTGTCCAGTTCCCATTAACTTTGCTGTTCAATGATCACATCCTCCACCACACAAAATCAACTTTGCCTACAGACCGCCTGACAAAATGGATTCCCCAATCCTTCACAGTGCCCCAGCTGACTCAATTTACTACATTAAAGTTACCTATACCTCCTTTGGATTGCAATATTGGGTCCATGAGCAGCGTTATAGTCCCCTGTCCCTTCCTTTCTCAGGGCTACTGTTACTGCATGGGGTTAAAATTAAAGGGTTATTCCCACTAAGTTTCTTAGGATATGTACTTAGGATAACAAAATAACACCTGTTCCAATACAAATTCAACTTAAGAACAAACCTAAAGAAGTTATCTTGCACTGTCAGTATTGGGCTAAAATACTGTTTTAGCACTTTGCAATAGATAGATACATCAGCTCTGCTTTGTACAGTAAACAGTAAATAAAAAATAAATAAAAGTTTCCCTCACACCTCTTTTCCCTAGAACTGATATAAAAATAAACATAAATATGTTAGGTATTGCCATGTCCCAAAAGTCTCAATCTAATAAAATAATTATCCCATATATGCGAATTCCATAATGGAAAATAGTGGCCAAATGAAAAGGCCAGCTCGTCCCACAAAAAAATTCACCTAAGGCTACATTCAGATGAACATATGGGGGACATGTATACGACTGATGTATACACAGCGTATGTACATGCCCCATACACCGCAATGGCCTCATGCTCTCCCCCTCCTCCTCTCCCTGGCGCCAATGTATGCCCACTGTACTACGGTATGGCGGGCATACATTGTGTGAATGTTGCCTCACACAGGTCCGTATACTGTAGTATGAAAAAGTTGTAAGTGTCGGAAAGTGGTGAAACAAAGAAATTCTTTTGTAGAAAAGATTTTCCTTTTTTTTAAATACATTGAAACCTATATAAATTTGTATCTTTTTGATCATATTGATCCAAAGAATAAAGGTGAGGTGTCATTTGGAGCACAAAAGCAGAGCCCACAAAAAATGGTACAAATTTGTTTTTTTTAATCAATTTTACTGGATTTGAATTTTTTCTACAGCTTCTCTGTACACGGTATGGAATATTAATGCTGAAACTAGGAAGAATAAACAAGCCCTCATATAATTCTTTACACGGAAAAATAAAAGTGTTTTTCTTAAATGAAGGAAGAAAAAAGTTGAAATGAAAAAAGTATTCATAGCGAAGGGGTTAATGAGAAATGACAACTTGGATAATGTTACTGTAACCTAGTTCACTGTTGAAAAACAAGTGGTGTGTTATTCCTAGATTTTGATAATTAGTAGAGATGAGCGAGCACTAAAATGCTCGGATACTCGTTATTCGAGACAAACTTTTCCCGATGCTCGAGTGCTCGTCTCGAATAACGAGCCCCATTGAAGTCAATGGGAGACTCGAGCATTTTTCAAGGGGACCAAGGCTCTGCACAGGGAAGCTTGGCCAAACACCTGGAAACCTCAGAAAAGGATGGAAACACCACGGAAATGGACAGGAAACAGCAGGGGCAGCATGCATGGATGCCTCTGAGGCGGCTTAAACGCACCATTATGCCAAAATTATGGGCAACAGCATGACCATGACAGAGTGACAGAATGAAGCTAGATAGCATCTAAAACATCCAATAATTGACCCTGACACTATAGGGGACGGCATGCAGAGGCAGCGGCAGCAGCGGCAGGCTAGAGAGTGCCATGGCGACATACCCTAAATGGACTCAGGCTTCAAACCAATGGGTGGCAGAGAGGAACCAAAGGAGGTGAGCAAGAAGCGCTGAAATTATTTCCTCTGTGAACAAAAGGTTGATGGTATATTTAGTCGATAACACAGCATGGTGGCGACATAGTGACCAAGTTCCATAACGTATCTGGTGAAACACCCGAAAAATGAGCCTGACACAACTCGTTTGATAAGGGGACGACATTTGGAGGCAGCCATGGAGAGGACTTCCATGATTAAGAGCGACAGTATGGGCCATCCATATTGCGCTTCTATGATTGCAACTGCAGGTCTCCAGCATGGCGGTGACAGACGCGCCGAGTTCCACTATGTATGTGGTGAAACACCTGAAAATTCTGCCTGACACAGCTCGTTTGATAAGGGGACCATGTATGGAGGCAGTGAACTAGTAGTAGATTAAAGGTGCTGCAGTTAAAACTATGTTAGTTGGATCTTGGGATGGAGCTGGCGCTCCGCTGCCAGGCGAGCTTTCGCCAATCCAAGCCCCTGTCTCTAGGCTCCTCCCCAAACAGCACTTCTAAGAACCTTTTGTATAAGATCAAGTGTAGTAGCGTTCTTATAAGTTTGGGATATGGCGGGTGAGGGGAATGTAAACATCTGCGCAAGAAGCGCTGAAATAATATCGGTAAATGATAAAAGTTTGCCAGTATATTTTGTGGATTACACAGCAGTGTAATCAACAGATGCGCAAGAAGCGCTGAAATAATATCGGTTAATCATAAAAGTTTGCCAGTATATTTTGTAAATAACACAGCAGGGTGGCGACAAAGTTAACAACTTTGATGTGGAATCCATGAAAACAACCCAAATTTCTGCCTGACACACCTCGTTTGATAAGGGGACGATGTATGGAGGCAGCTATATGGACGACTTTTGGAGGTAGCAATGGAGACAACGTGTGGAGGCTGCTATGGAGACAATTTAATTTGGATAGTGCCTGTATGTGGCAGTCCAAAAAGTTTTCAAACCAGAGGAGCAGGTAGGTGGCCCTCCAGAAAAATGAAATAGATTGAGTGCCTGTATGTGGCAGTCCAAAAAAGTTTTCAAACCAGAGGAGCAGGTAGGTGGCACTCCCAAAAATTGTTTAAAACAGAGGACCGGGTAGGTGGCCCTCCAGAAAAATTAAATGCATAAAGTACTATAGCTAGAGCCAGTGGGCCCTGTCAAAAAATAGCCAGTTTCATCTGCTTTAGTGTACAAAGAGGAGGAGAAGGAGGAAAATGAGGAGGAGGAGTGCATAAATTATTCAGGTTGAGCTTCCTTCACCTGGTGGAGATTGGAAATTATGAGAAATACAGGCTTTATTCATCTTAATAAGCGTCAGCCTGTCAGTTCTGTCAGTCAACAGGCGTGTACGCTTATCGGTGATGATGCCACCAGCTGCACTGAAAACCCGCTCGGACAACACGCTAGCGGCAGGGCAGGCAAGAACCTCCAAGGCGTACAGCGCCAGTTCGTGCCACATGTCCAGCTTTGAAACCCAGTAGTTGTAGGGAGCTGTGTGATCATTTAGGACGATGGTATGGTCAGCTACGTACTCCCTCACCATCTTTCTGTAAAGATCAGCCCTAGTCTGCCGAGACTGGGGACAGGTGACAGTGTCTTGCTGGGGTGACATAAAGCTGGCAAAAGCCTTGTAAAGCGTACCCTTGGCAGTGCTGGACAAGCTGCCTGCTCGCCTACTCTCCCTCGCTCCTTGTCCCGCAGAAGTACGCCCTCTGCCGCTAGCGCTGTCAGAAGGGAAATACTGTTTCAGCTTGTGCACCAGGGCCTGCTGGTATTCATGCATTCTCACACTCCTTTCCTCTCCAGGGATGAGAGTGGAAAGATTTTGCTTGTACCGTGGGTCCAGGAGAGTGAATACCCAGTAATCGGTGCTGGAATAAATTCTTTGAACGCGAGGGTCACGGGATAGGCAGCCTAGCATGAAATCTGCCATATGCGCCAGAGTCCCAACGCGCAAGAATTCACTCCCCTCACTGGCCTGACTGCCCATTTCCTCCTCCTCCAACTCCTCCAACTCCTCTTCTTCTGCCCATACACGCTGAACAGTGAAAGACTGAACAACGTTCCCCTCTTGTGCCTCGCCAACATTCTCCTCCTCTTCCTCCTCATCCTCCTCCACCTCCTCCGATATGCGCTGAGAAACAGACCTGAGGGTGCTTTGGCTATCAACAAGGGAATCTTCTTCCCCCGTCTCTTGTGACGAGCGCAAAGCTTCCGACTTCATGCTGATCAGAGAGTTTTTCAACAGGCCAAGCAGCGGGATGGTGAGGCTGATGATGGCGGCATCGCCACTGACCATCTGTGTTGACTCCTCGAAGTTACTCAGCACCTGACAGATATCAGACATCCATGTCCCCTCCTCATTGTAGACTTGAGGAAGCTGACTGACCTGACTACCAGTTCTGGTGGAAGTTGACATCTGGCAGTCTACAATCGCTCTGCGTTGCTGGTAAACTCTGGATAACATGGTTAATGTTGAATTCCACCTCGTGGGCACGTCGCACAACAGTCGGTGAGCGGGCAGTTGGAGGCGGCGCTGCGCTGCCCTGATAGTGGCAGCATCCGTGCTGGACTCCCTGAAATGCGCACAGATGCGGCGCACCTTCGTGAGCAAATCAGACAGATTGGGGTATGTCTTGAGGAAACGCTGAACTATCAGATTTAACACATGGGCCAGGCATGGCACATGTGTCAGTCTGCCGAGTTGCAGAGCCGTCACCAGGTTACGGCCGTTGTCACACACAACCATGCCTGGCTTCAGGTTCAGCGGTGCCAGCCACAGATCAGTCTGCGCCGTGATGCCCTGTAATAGTTCTTGGGCGGTGTGCCTTTTATCGCCTAGGGTCAGCAGTTTGAGCACCGCCTGCTGTCGCTTAGCGATGGCACTGCTGCTGTGCCTAGAGCTAGCGACTGATGGCGCCATGCCCACGGATGGTAGTTCGGAGGAGGAGGTGGAGGAGGGGTGGGAGGAGGAGGAGGCATAGTAGGCCTGAAAGACCTGGACCGAGGTAGGCCCCGCAATCCTCGGCGTCAGCAGTATATGACCAGCCGCAGGGTCAGACTTGGTCCCAGCCTCCACCAAGTTAACCCAATGTGCCGTCAGCGATATATAGTGGCGCTGCCCGGCAGCACTCGTCCACGTGTCCGTGGTCAGGTGGACCTTGTCAAACGGCGTTGGTCAGGGCACGGAGGATGTTGTCTGACACGTGCTGGTGCAGGGCTGGGACGGCACATCGGGAAAAGTAGTGGCGGCTGGGGACCGAATACCGAGGGGCGGCCGCCGCCATGAGGTTGCGAAAGGCCTCGGTCTCTACTAGCCTATAGGGCAGCATCTCCAGGCTAAGCAATCTGGAGATGTGGACATTAAGGGCTTGGGCGTGCGGGTGGGTTGCACTATATTTCCTTTTCCGCTCCAGCGTCTGGGGTATGGAGAGCTGAACGCTGGTGGATGCTGTGGAGGATCGTGGAGGCGACGATGGGGTTTTTGTGCCAGGGTCCTGGGCAGGGGGCTGACAATCAGCTGACACAGGGGAAGGAGCAGTGGTGTGCATGGCCGGAGGTGAACGGGCTTGGTGCCACTGAGTGGGGTGTTTAGCATTCATATGCCTGCGCATACTGGTGGTAGTTAAGCTAGTAGTGGTGGAACCCCTGCTGATCCTGGTTTGGCAAAGGTTGCACACCACAGTCCGTCGGTCATCCGGTGTTTCCTTAAAGAACCTCCAGACTTCTGAAAATCTAGCCCTCGCCGTGGGAGCCCTCGCCACGGGAGCTTCATTACGTGACACATTTGGCGCTGATGCACCAGCTCTGGCCCTGCCTCTCCGTCTGGCCCCACCACTGCCTCTTCCAACCTGTTCTGGTCGAGGACTCTCCTCCGTCTCAGAAGCACTGTGTTCACCCGGCCTCTCAACCCAGCTTGGGTCTGTCACCTCATCATCCTCCGATCCCTCAGTCTGCTCCCCCCTCGGACTTCCTGCCCTGACAACAACTTCACCACTGTCTGACAACCGTGTCTCCTCATCGTCCGACACCTCTTTACACACTTCTTCCACTACGTCAAGAAGGTCATCATCACCCACAGACTGCGACTGGTGGAAAACCTGGGCATCGGAAAATTGCTCAGCAGCAACCGGACAAGTGGTTTGTGACTGTGGGAAGGGTCCAGAAAACAGTTCCTCAGAGTATGCCGGTTCAAATGCCAAATTTTCCTGGGAGGGGGCAGACTGGGGGGAAGGAGGCTGAGGTGCAGGAGCTGGAGGAGAGCCGATTTCGGTGACATGGGTGGACTGCGTGGAAGACTGGTGGACAAATTGCTCGAAGCATTGTCGACAATCCACGACATCACCTGTTCGCACTGTTCTGGCCTCAACAGTGCTCTACCACGAGTCCCAGTAACTTCAGACATGAACCTAGGGAGTGTAGCTCTGCGGCGTTCCCCTGCTCCCTCATCAGCAGGTGGTGTCTCACCCCGCCCAGGACCACGGCCTCTGACCCCTGCAGTAGTTGGACGCCCACGTCCCCGCCCTCGTCCTCTATCCCTAGCCCTCGGGTTAAACATTTTGAAAATGAAAGTTATAACTTTAATTTTTTTTTTACTTTTTTTGTGTTTTTTTTTTTTTTGTGTTTTTTAGTTTTTAAAACCAAACGATGCTATCCTATTGCTATGGCTATTTTCTAGCCAACTATGAAAGCACACTGCTATGCCAGATGAGATGACGCTGAGTTATGAAAAAATAAACGTAAAATAAAAAGTAAATGGCAGACTGTGCCTAATTTCAATCCAACCCCTAATAAATTGTCCCACTTCGGTCTTTGCGTTGGATATGTGCGTCACTAAGCGCTAAACACAACGGTCGCAAGTCTCCCTGCAAATTCCTCACAATATGGTAGTAGATGCACTACAGCAAGGCCAGCCACCAGCAGATCAACCAGAAATAAAATATATAACGCTATTGTAGGCCTAAGTAAGCCGTTTGGATTCTCCTATGGCTATTTTCTAGCCAAGTAAGAAAGCACACTGCTATGCCAGATGAGATGACCCTGAGTTATGAAAAAATAAACGTAAAATAAAAAGAAACTGGCAGACTGTGCCTAATTGAAATCAAACCCCTAATAAATTGTCCCACTTTGGTGTTTGAGGTGGATATGTGTGTCACTAAGAACTAAACACAACGGTAGCAAGTCCCCCTGCAAATTTCTCACAATATGGTACTAGCTGCAAATAAAAAAAAAAAATGTATAACGTTATTGTAGCCCTAAGAAGGGCTGTTGGGTTCTTGTTGAATCACTCCTGCCTAACACTATTCTAATAGAACAGCCTAACGCTTTCCCTGACCAGCAGCAGCTCTCTCCCTAGCGGCATCCAGACACAGAATGATCCGAGCAGCGCAGGCAGGGGCTAGTCTATTCCAGGGTCACCTGATCTGGCCAGCCAACCACTGCTATCGACGTGTAAGGGTACCACGTCATGCTGGGTGGAGTGCAGAGTCTCCTGGCTTGTGATTGGCTCTGTTTCTGGCCGCCAAAAAGCAAAACGGCGGGAGATGCCATTTTCTCGAGCGGGCGAAGTATTCGTCCAAGCAACGAGCAGTTTCGAGTACGCTAATGCTCGAACGAGCATCAAGCTCGGACGAGTATGTTCGCTCATCTCTAATAATTAGTTATTTGGAGACAATACATAATTACTTGTTGTGTACATCCAAGAAGTGACATACAGTATGCCTAAATTTAGTTTTTTCTACTTTTCTACAATATAGATATAAAAAAATTAAAGAAAATACATTCCTTTGGCATGTATATATTAGATCAATTAAGTCAATTGCATAATTTTTTTCTGCAAAAAATTATGTCACACAGTATACATTGCTAGGATAATTTTATAAAGTGGAAAACCTAACAGAACCTGAAGAAGAGCTCTAATTCACTAGCTGGACCCTTTAATAAATGTATTCCATTTTCAACAGATGTGCCCTACTCTCAATATCAATAAACTGTAACTGTAAAGTTATAATGATTATATGGGATTCCACCTTTAAAAACAAACAGAATGATAGCCATATTGAGCTGCTCGCACTTTTCTTTCCAAATGCATATTTTTTTGTTCTGAAAGTATTTGACAAAAATCTTCATCAGTGGTGAAGTGGGTGGAGACTGTCTGCCTGTATATGCCCTCAAGCTGAGGCCAGGTAGCTTGCCCACAGATCCCATGATGCCTTGTGTTCTCTCTCGAAGTAATTTAGCATTAAATCCATTTAGTCTCCTACAAGTAAATCCACAGAACACTGCACAGTGCACTTACAGGATGTATATGGTGACCAGCGTGGCAGCTTCCATCACATGGAGTAGCAGGGAACATGTAATAAGTGAAAGAAATCATAAGTAAACCAGTTACATAATGTCTATAGCCTGTATTGTATGAGCACTAAGGTTTAATAGCTTATCTGTACAGTGCACAAAGGCAGAGGACAAGGTGTGGGAGGGGGGCAGCATGAGGTGCAGAGGGACTGATAGGGAACAGGAGAGATATTTTACCTTATTATTCTGTATCCACTGTTCTGAACACATCCAGCTCTGCTACATACACAGAGAGAGCTCTGTCACATGACCTCATCCCCTGTAAGCAGGGAGAAGCAGCCCTTCTCCTCCTGTGAAAACGACAAATAAACAAACTATACAGACAAATCTACAGACTCCAGGGCTTATCAGCACAGACAGAGGAAGCAGCTCCTGCAGCACTGGGGTAACCTGAGGGGCGTAGCAAAAAAAAACTACTGGATATAGGTAACTAAAATAATAGGCAAAGTTGTTCTACATTACAGTTTACTTTGCAGTTACTCTTTAAAGGACATCTACCACCAGGATTGTAAACCAAGCACACTTACATACTGGTGTGTTCCCCCTCTGGCAGGATCTGCTTTTCTTTAAGCTTCGTATGCCATGATTTTTTACAGAAAAGGCAAAAGGCATAAAATTATGAAAATGAGCCTGAGAGGCTCCATAGGTGTTAACGGAGCCTGAAGGCTCATTTTCATAATTTTTAAAGCCTTTTTTCCGTAAAGGGCATAGGAAGCTTAAAGAAGAGCAAATCCTACCAGCGGGAGCACACACCAATATGTCAATATGTGTTTGGTTTACAATACTTCATCCTGGTGGTAGATGTTCTTTAAATAGCTTCTTAAGAATTGATAATGGTAATGACTGTAAAATAATGAAGAGTTACCTATAAAACTGCACTGTGATATAATTTATGTATAGTTTAACATCTATTTTTAATAATACATTTTAAAATTGCACCAGTCATCATGCATACATCTCTGCTACCTAACTACACCTCTACCCTCATGTGTTTTTTTCTGTTTTTGCCTCTGGTCCTTCCACAAGCCATATATTATTAATGTTTCCTTTTACAACGCTATATGAGTACTTATCAACGAGACAAATTGGAGTCTGATTACTTAGATCACTTATACAATATAGAGCAATACAACTGTCACAGGGCTTGGTGCATATTCTCCATATACTATTTTGAGACCGGCTGACATATAGTTGCTGTGGCCGGTTGTGAAAGGGTTAAAATGATGCAATGTATGTGGTTTTTCACTTATAGGTAACTCTGAAAATTTATGGCTGCATGTTGATGCTGCTTATGCTGGAAGTGCTTTTATTTGTCCAGAATTTAGATACCTTATGAAAGGTGTGGAGGTGAGTATAGCTATACAAAGTTATATGGTACAAGTTAAAAGGTATTTCAGAAAATTAAAGCATATGCTTTTTCCAATATAATTTCTCTACTAAATACATTTGCTTTTGTAAGATTTTCTCCTAATATCATTAAGTAGGAATTTCATGCTATACTTCCAGTGGATAAAAAAACTGATATAGACATGTAGATATCTTCATACTATAATGAATAATGTGAATGATGGGAAGAGAAAAATAAACCCAAGTTCAGCAAGCCAAGTCAAACCTAGAGTGTCATGACAAAGTTAATATGCATATAAGATTTCAACGATAGGATAAGGAAAACCACACTATTTTAGCTACCTTGTGAGGAAAACTTATTTGCATTTTTTCCAGAATCACCTAGTGGAGCATCAATGGCTATTAGTCAACACATACCTACAAGGCGGCCTTAATTGGCAGTATCCGTAAGGAGAACTTTTAGTTTGCGACCCCAGTGAAAAGCCTCTTACTCCAAACCAGTTCCCTGCAATGTACTGAAGATATGCAACCACATCAAAACTGCGCTGTCTACAGTTAGGAATCTGTTCCTTCTGGAATAGATATACTGGTTTGATTTTAATCCCGCATCACGTCATTAGGCTTCCAGAAGATCATGCTTGATGTCAAGGGAGCTAAAAGAGCTGTGGTTTGCCTTATTTCATATTTTCATATTGCATATTTTCCCAGAATCCCGTGGTGGAGTGTCAATGGCTTAATCCTTCCACATGCCTATGAGGTGGCCTTAATTGGCAGTAAGGAGAACTCTTACTTCCCGACCCATGACAAAATTATAATCAAAAGGGAAGGCAGAGGTACAAACTGAAGTTACAACCATATGCCAATGCTGCACAAAATCAGGGGGGCAGGGATGTTCAGAATATGACACAAAAGCTAGGTAAATCAAATCCAGGCAGAATAAACACCCTGGAGTAGGAAAACCCAATATACAGCAGCGGAGTCCAGCTCCAGGAATACTTCTGTAGCAAACTAATAAACCATAAAGAGCTTATAAGCCTCTCAGAGCAGCACTGCAAACAGACTACATGCATAATAAATTGTAAATTGTTATGTGGTTCCAAAAAATGCATTGTCCTCAAATAGTCATTTTTCATTGATAAGATATGTGCAGTGCTTGTTCTTATTTACTAGAGCAACACCAGTGAAGAAACTGTGTACGTGTGAACTAACTGAAAAACCAACATACCATAACTATATCATATGTTGCAGCAAAAAAAAAAAAAAAACAATATCCTGAGTAAGTGCTAGTCTGTATGATAAGCATTGATGTTTTGTCACAGTATAAATAAATACAACAAGGATGGGACCTCATGCAGTAAAACAGAGATAACGCTCGTGGCAACCACATATAAAAAGAGCAATATAATCAAATGAAAAAGAGTTCCCACATGCCTCAATTTCCTGATCATTCTTCTTTTTAATTAAGTGTATTGGGTACTAAAGGAAATGAATGTACCTACTGTAGATGGTAAATCTAAAACACCTGTCATCCGCATAGAGATTAGATTGCTTTACAGTCACATCCAGCCTTTATATTACTCCATTTTTAGTCTCCTCCTTTGCAGAGATCTATTGACTCTGAATCATTGAAGACAGTTGTTCATTTGTTAAATATCACATTATGTTCCAAAACTTTTCAATACTGTTAGCTATAGTTAACAAATGACAAATGTTTGTTTCTTTGGTCTTTTTCAGTTTGCAGACTCCTTCAACTTTAACCCCCATAAGTGGCTTCTAGTAAACTTTGATTGTTCTGCATTTTGGTAAGTTACAACAAGTTGACAAAAATGGGCATACATTCTTTTTTAAATAAAGTAATTTTTATTAAACTTTTTCTCATGCAAACTTCTCACCCCTCATAAACGCAGTCCAACTCCCCCCCCCCCCCCCCCATACAAACGCAGACAAAGATTCGTACCCCCAGGGCATTGCTAGGGTCCTAAAAGATCCGGGGCACGGGCCCCAATGCAGATGTATCATACTTTCAGTAATGCCCACTCCTGTACACAAGCCCCTTCATGTGTGGTTGGGCCTTTAACTACTGTACCTAACATATACAGCTACCTAAACCACAGGAGAAATCCCTGCCTATTCCCTCCAGTGACGTGTCCTCCATCTTCTCCATTAGGTCTTTGCATCATGCCTCCTCTTCAGCCACGTTTCCTTCCTGTGGAGATCATCTTGGTCCCCTAACAGTGTTATCCTGCTGCTATTGCTAACACTCTACCTCCTTTATTGTAAGGCCCCTTTCACATACATGTTTGCAAGGGCCAGATCAGGACTGCTTGGCTGGGTAGGTGAAGGGGTGACCGCTCCTCACATTCTTAGGGATGATTTTTTTTTTCAGTGATGGCAAAGGGACACACAAGTGTGCTCACCGTACTCTATATTGTTTTATATAAGAACCAAAGGTATAATTATTGTCATGAATAATCACTAAGTCTATAACCAGTTTCAGTCATATGAAAATGATTTTTACTTTAAGTAGATAAGTAGCTGTACGTGGCTCTTTGAATGAAGAGGTAAAGCTTTAATACACTATGTGGCTGGGTTCACCTTTCATAGTATTATTGTAAATTGCTTTGCAAATAAGTCAAAAGTCTGCAATAATAAAATTAATACAATACCAGCTTGTTAACTTATTTCACTGTACCAAACAGGGTTAAAAAAAGATCAGACTTAATCGGTGCCTTTAAAATTGATCCTGTGTATCTTCAATATGATCAACAAGAATCTGGTAAGTAAATTTTTTTTTATTGGATAAATATTGACAGTTTGTAGCCTAGCTAGCTACAATTTTAATTATGCATTTAATTATAAAAAATATATTATGCAGTTAATTGACCTAAGAGAAATTTCAGAATGTACTAATTTGCTGAAAGGCATTTATTTGCCACATAACTCAGATAATTGATTCTGAGAAGGCGAGGACTTGTCCGCTCACAGTTACCTAAATGTTGGGACTGTGTGCTTCTATTCTAGGATGATGAACAGTGATTAAAGGGGTTGTCCGAGTTTAAAAAAAAAAATATATGTGGCCGGGAGCGGGGTTACTAAAACAATAAAGCTGTACTTACCTCCCGGTGCCCTCCCGTATCCAGCGCTGCTGTCGCTCCGGTCCGGGGACCATGTAAACAAACATGGCCGCCGGAGCAGCGCTGCATTCAGCTTCCGGCCGGATGCGACAACCTTCCGGTCCCCATACACAATGCTGTGTATAGGGACGGATAGGCGTACCCGGCCACGGCCGGCCGGAAGCCGAGTCCAGCGCTGCTCCGGCGACCATGTTTGTTTACATGGCCCCCGGACCGGAGCGACAGCAGCGCTGGATACGGGAGGGCACCGGGAGGTAAGTACAGCTTTATTGTTTTAGTAACCCCGCTCCCGGCCACATATTTTTTTTTTTTTAAACTCGGACAACCCCTTTAAAACTGTCATACTGGGTTATTGAGGTTACTGAATAGGTTGATGGAAAAAAACTGCTGGTGTAAAGCAGTGAAGGCACTAACTAAAGTCTAAGATGGTGAGTTTAACCCCTATTTCTTACTGTTGAACGACTATATATGTTGTACAGCAGAGGGTATGCATAGGGTTTACGGCCTTGGGACCTCTACATACGCGGTGGGTGTCAGCTGTATTACACAGTTGACTGGTAACTGCCGTCGCTGCCACCGACTGCTGCAGTTGACAGATCTCCACATTGGTGCTGGCATTTTGGATGGAGACTGTAATACAGGAGCAGTATATTTACAATATACTGCAATACAGTTGCATTGCAGTATATTGTATGAGTGATCATACAATAACCTAGGGTTAAAGTACAGTAGGGGCCTGAAAAAATGAAAATAAAAGTAAAAAAAAAAAAGATTTTTTTATATATAGAAGTTCTTAACACTCCCCTTTCCTTAGAAGATATTTAAAAATGAATAAACAAGTAAACACATAAACATATTAGTTATCACTGCTTCCCAAGATGTTACATCCTTTGAAGATAGCATTACAGATAAGGAAGTGATGTTGCAGTAAAGAGGTTCTCTGTGAAGCACTTCTCCTGGTTAAATGATCAGTGATAATCTATTTAATGACACACAATAGCATAGAGATCCAGACAGACCTGATCCAAAGACCTCATTCACTTAGTCGGGCAGAAAATAGTATATATCAAACAATATGCATAAAAATACAAGAAAGATGTAAGCTATATATAAGAAATATAGTCTTTATTAATCATAGTCAACACAAAATCGATAGAAATTCATAGGCACATAACATAGGAACAATTTAAAAACAAAGAAGCAATGCATGAGAGTAATAAATAGTTGTAAACAAGTAAATATAGGTAAAGGGTAAGGTGGTAAAGTGCAATAGGCTACAGATCCAGCAGGAATAAACAACATATCATAGATACATAGTGAAACAGTGGGTACACCTAGGGCATAATTACCATACCATACAATCAGACATGCACTGCAGAAAATAGTGTTTAGCATGTATCGGTTCTTTCGTCTTTAAATTGCCACATTGCAAATCCCATTATATGTCATTGCTCCTTTGGTTGCCCATTGTTTGATACATCCAACAGTGTTGTGACCTCTGCTATAAACAGAAGCTAATGGCGCACATTTACATACCCATCCAAAAGTGCATTGTCCAACGATAATGCACTGTGCCACGATTCACTAAGATTGTGCGCCCGATATCCGGCATGTGTCACTTCCACGCTCATGTCCTCCGGAGTTCACCTTCTTCTTTGTGGTGCATGTAAGTGCTTGATCTTGCGACATAATTTAAATGTCAAATCCTGCGCTCAGTCCGAATCAGTCAGATCATCCAACGGCACGCCCCCCCTCCCCCTGATTTCTGTTGCATGAAAGCCAGCACAGCTGCTCCAAAATCCGATTGCGTGCAATACAATCCCCAGTTAATTACCTGTCATGGCTTTGCAATCGCCGAAAATGTTGGAAAATCCGACAAAAGTGCCTCTGCGGACCGTTAGTAAATAAGCCCCAATGAGTTCAATGTGAGCAGTGCCCTAGTAAGTGTATACCACTGCGATCTGTGGAATCAACTTTATTACAGTGACACAATAATGCAGTTAAAGGTATTGTTAATACAGTGGATCTGGTGTAGTTTTTATATGTTTTCTTTAACAAATAACAAGATTAGATTAAAGAAAAACATGAGCATTAATAATTCCTTCATACTTCTCCTGTTTTTTAGTACAAGCAATCATTTACTCTTTGATGACTGCACATGTCAATATATATCTAACAATTCATTCAATATACTCAGGATCTATGAATCATTGTTATAAGAGTCGTATTTTACCCAAAGGCAAAAAAAGTCAGTAAATACAGAATAAATAGACACGTTACATGAAGTAGTCAGATGCTTCAGGAAAGCAAATATACAATTATTTGCTTCATGGTGCATGGGACAGGATGATACCTTAGGCATAAAACATAAAAGTTAAAAATAAGTTCACCTTACACTGTTGAACACCATGCTTGTGCCATAAACTGCATCTAATGCATCTAAACTGCTACAATTATTTAGTTAAGTAAATAGATAAATGCAGGGGCTACTTTAAAAAAATGGCTTTCATTTCTCATGATTTCTATAACACTCTCAAAGGTATTCGCAAAACAGAAATGGCACTATTATTTCATTAACACAACCGGTAGTACAAAGCTAATTTTCCTGACAATTTTTCTGCTTCTACACTAAAATGTTAATTGTAACCTACAAAACCAGCAACTTGCTACAAACGAGACAGATTTTTATAGTCCAGAGTGGGAATATGGAAGGCTTTTTTGCATAGTACTTCCTCATTTGCATTGGCCAGACACAGCTGCAGACACCAAGGTTATAATCAATGGCACATAAACACTAACCAAGCCTACATTATGCCTCGCTGACAGGGAGAGAGCAGTAGAACAAAAGGGTCATTAGAGGCGGCCTATTCAACGCAGCATTCAATTAAAGCTCATTGAAAGCGTACACAGGATAACCTGGATTTACTGCATCATTAATATAATTGTAGTCCTACAGATCTTATTTAATGATCTTTCCAATAAATTTTGGTTATTTATGAAGAACAAAATGATTTTTCAATCAGTACTAACAAAATTCTTGTTCAGGTTCTTGTTCTTGAACTTCTGCTTCAGTTTTCGAATCATTTAGCTCTCCACCATTGAAAACTACCCATCTCACACCAGGGTAGAACCTAGCCTCTCTGCTGCCTGAGACCAGGAGCAGACTGGCCATAGAATTTCCTGGGAGTATTCCCGGTGGGCCATGGCTCTCAAGCAGCTGATAGGGCCGCTTCTTCCTCCCTCACTAAATTCTGTGCGGTGCTGTGGTAGGGTGAGACAGATGACATCCTCCTCATTGTGTACAGGCTGCCTGCCATGGGCCACTTTTAGATTTTTTTTCAGGGCCAATTTAAATTCCCAGTCTCCTTCAAAGTATACACTAAAGAAATCCCTACAGTCAAATTATATATTATTATATATAATAAATCCACTGAACACTGCACAGGGCACGTACAGAATGTATATGGTGACTGCCAGGCAGCTTCCAACACATGGAGGAGCAGGGAACATCTAATAAGTGGAAGAAATCATGAGTAAATCATTAATAGCTTATCTACTATCTGCTAGTTGATAGTGCTGATGACAAGGTGGGGGAGGGGAGCAACATAAGGAGAGGAAAGAGACATAGAAAGTTCTGTAGAATCACATACTGGGATGGAGGGACTGATAGGGAGCAGGGAGATCTTGTACCTCGCAATTCTGTGCAGGAGACATCTACATCCACACATCCAGCTCTGCTTCAAATCGTAGATTTGTTTATACAATGTTTATAGAATGGACTCCAGGGCTTGTCAGCACATGGAAAGGAAGCAGCTATTGTAGCCATGAGGTAATCTGAGGAGTATAGCAAAGAAACTGCTGAATTTAGGTAACAAAGATAATGGGCAAAGTTGTTTTACCTATTTTTCGGACTATAAGATGTTTCTTACTATAGGATGCACCCCAGATTTAGGCTTCCTAAAAAAGGAAAAATATATTTTACACCAATTAAAATATCCCTGTTGGTCGCACTAAAGCACAGCACACACAGACATACATTTACACACTCAGCTCTGCATCATCCATCCACATACACACGCAGCTCTGCATCATCCATCCACACTCAGCTCTGCATCATCCATCCACATACACACTCATCACTGCATCATCCATCCACATACACACTCATCACTGCATCATCCATCCACATACACACTCAGCTCAGCTGATTCTGACATCACATGATTCTGACATCACCGCAGGTCCCGTACCTGTAGGGAGAGAGCAGTACGGAAGCTCCTCTCTGGGAGATCGGGTGCAGCTCTATATCAGGGCATCGCCACATCTCCCTTACAGCGGTCAGGAGGGTCTGGCAGTGCTGGATTCTCAAGACCTCCGGTCTATAAGAAGCAGGCACTTTTTAGCAAGATTTTTTTCTTGCTAAAAAGTGCGTCTTACAGTCCAGAAAATACGGTACATCCCAAGAGCTATTAATTTGTGAAAAAAGAAAAACCTTTACAGTTACTTTTTAAACTTTTACAATGTATTAAATAGCCCTTTGTGTCCCAAAAAACAGAGCAAAAAATTTAAGTTAGCGTGAAAAAAACGTACAAAAATTTGCTAAAAATGCCCCAGGTATTAAAGCCTTTTCAGGCCATGTAATTAATGGGGTTAATTTTGTTTTTAACACACATTATATAAAAATGTACATATAATGTTATAATTTCACACTTTCATAAATCCTATTGTGGCTTGTGTCTTTCAGGACTAGTGACAGATTACAGGGTAAGCTATTTACAATTTTATTTTTCATTTTTTAAAATTTTGTTATTGCAATAAGTAGTTGGTTAGATAATAGATTGTACCCGGCAGTCCCCGGGTTACGTACAAGATAGGGTCCGAAGGTTGTAGATCCAGACAAAAAAATTTTTGGTCCCAGTGACAATTGGAGTTTAAACATTTTTTGCTGTAATGGGACTAAGGATTATCAATAAAGCTTCATTATAGACACTTTACAGCTGATCATTGCAGTCTGGGACTAAAGCAAAGCATCCAGAGAGCTTCACCAGAGGTCAGAGGGGTCCGTCTGTAGCTATGGGTTGTATGTAAGTCGGATGTCCTTAAGTAGGGGACTGCCTGTACTAGAGTTTCAAATTGGATTTGACCACTTTGCCTACGTTTAAAAAAAAAAAAAAAAAGTTGATCAAAAGTTATTCTTCAAGATGTGCACTTACATTGCTGTGCCCTGCTGCAACTTTCTTATAGTGAAACAGATACCGTGCATGAGTAGTATGCTAGGCGTGAAAGGAGATCTCATACAGTATATGGACATGTCTATTGGCGAGTCAGTGCCCAACTAATCCCAACCTACACCAAGAAAAAAAGCATACAGCAATTTAACTCAATGGAAAGTGAATGTTTTGGATAAAAGAATGCCATCAGTTACCATCATTATCTCCTAATAGACTGGCACCCCTAACATCTCCAGACTCAAATCCCTGCAAATTCAATTTTATCCACATCGATTTGTTTATTGCTAGATGGGACATTTTATTAAAACTTGTTTTGTTATTAATATAGAACTAAAGAACCACCCCAGTGGAGATGCAACTTTCCTTCAATGCACCTTACACTTGATTATTAAGTTCTGAAATTATTAAATGTATATTTATGGTAACACAGCTTATACAGATATTATAAAAGTGACAATATATGCACTGTCCTGTCAACATTCAGAGATAGTACTTTATTTAGCAGAGCAGTACTTCCACTAGCACAGGTAGTACTTTCTATAGCAGCTCAATAATTGTAAATCCTGAAAATGGTTAACATTGAAATAAGCTTGCTGAGCTATGAAAATATAATATATATTATAGCATGGTATAGCATAAATGTCCTATTATACCACAGATCACAATGTTTGTAGGAGTGGGAACTTAAATATACATGTCATGCCTTTTGGACAAATGCAACTTTTTGCAAAGCCAAAGAAATTAAACATTGGTGACTGAGATATCAGAACTTATGTTCACAGTCTTAGAATTTACATTGATTAAATAATGTATAAATGTTTTGTTGACCTTGTTTAAAAATGTTTTTTATAGCACTGGCAGATCCCACTAGGAAGAAGGTTTCGCTCTCTAAAATTGTGGTTTGTCTTAAGAATGTATGGAGTAAAAGGACTTCAAGATTACATACGAAAGGTAAGAGAGTTAAAGGAATTTTCTAGGAATACAGAAAACATCCAGGGGTCCAAAGCTGAGCTGGGGAATACAGGCGGTCCCCTACTTAAGAACACCTGACTTACATACGACCCCTAGTTACAAACGGACCTTTGGATGTTGGGAATTTACTGTACTTTAGCCTTAGACTACAATAATCAGCTGTAACAGTTATCAAAGGTGTCTGTAATGAAGCTTTATTATTAATCCTGGTTCTAATGACAATCCAACATTTTTAAAATCCAATTGTCACAGAGACCAAAAAAATTTGGCTGGGGGTTATAATGATAAAATATACAGCTCCGACTTGCATACAAATTCAACTTAAGAACAAACATACAGACCCTATCTTGTATGTAACCCGGGGACTGCCTGTAAAGGAATATATACCCAGCACCGACTGCTTTGTACTTCCAGTTTTCAGACTTGAAATTCTGGGGGTCATGGATCTGATTTCAGAAAATGAATAGCCTCCTCACAACCCAGTAAACTGTTAATAATTAGCGATAAAAAGATTGTACAGGTCCCAAACTGGTCAATGACAACATCATGGTCCAGCAAGAAATGGCACCTTATACATTTCAATATTGCGGTGCAGCCAAATAGACCAACTAAAAGAAGGTGCAAAGTACAACTCTTCAGTCTTATACCGCACCAGATTAACCATCCCGCATCAGACACAGTGATTAATCCGGTGCAGCAGAGAACTGTCTAGTTCTAACTGCATTGGTGTAAGCTCTTGCGATTAGGGCCCTCATTTCTATTGTTCCATATGACTTTTTGTACTCTGTAACGTCTTATTTCATTTGTATATATTTATTTGTATGATGGCGCCATATAAATAAAGATTTTTATTATTTATGTAAATTGAAATCTGGGTCTTCAGAACAATCTGGGGGCATGATTTCAAAACAAAAAAATGATTCTGTTTCTTGGTTAAACAATTAAACAGTAGAAGGAATCTTAAATTTTATTATTTTAACATTGCAATCAATAATGACACATTATTACATTTGCATTTATCAGTCTGACATCAGTTGTTCTACTCTTATTATTCTGCAAAAAGAGCGTGGAAACAGCTTAAAAAACTTTGGTTGATACTTTCAGAATAAATCGATCATATAGAAGCATAATAAAATTTGCTTTTGGAGATCTCCCCCCAGAAAAAAAGCACTAACCTTAATATAAAATAGTCAAACATCTAATAAATCTAATTATAAAAACTAAGCCAATATTCTTATTACACTTAAGTAAAATGAGTTACGCATTTCAACTGAAGTACAGTTGAAAACTGTATATAATTACATTTGGAACGGATCCGTGGGGTTATGTAGAGGTGTTCAAACTCCCTCTAGTGTACATTTTGATAACAGCATTTTTTATTTTACATGTAAGACCAAAATGTTATTGCATTTAGAAAGTAAGAACATTTAATTTAATAAATATTTTTGGTACAGGCGGTCCCCTACGTAAGGACACCCGACTTATAGACGACCCCTGGTTACTGACGGACCCCTCTGCCCACTGTGACCTCTGGTGAAGCTCTCTGAATGCTTTACTATAGTCCCAGACTTCAATGATTAGCTGTAAAGTATTTGATCTCCTATCAACGAGCAAGAATTCTGGCTCTCGGTGCTGTTAATATTTTTTTAAGAAGCTCCTCCTACTCTGAACTCATTGCATGTATTTATTGTACCTGTTTAAACTTGTTTTCTGTAAAAAAAGACAAGGAATCTATAGTCACCAAAGTGTGTCCAATTTGTGAACAAGTTTATTAGGTGACTATTCACACTAAAGTTTCAAGATCCTTCTACAAAAATCGATACATAATATCCGGCAATCTCCAATTTGGAAATGTTAAAATGCACTATTTATTAAATATCCATTAAAGATTATGATACAGCATAGTTGTGGAAGAGACCTACAAGGGACACATAACTGGTGGCAATAAGCCTGTGAGGAAAAACATTTCTAGTCTTTCTAAACACGTTTCACAAAAAACATTAAAGGGATCTACCTTAGCTGTAACGGGCATAGAAAGGGTTACTTCCCCAATTGGGGGCGGAGATAGAAAACACAAGCTCAACAATCGGGAGGTATTATGGATCCTTCATCTACAAGGTACAGGAGCTCCGAAGGCATTGAATAGAAGGACAGATACCATGTATGTTTATTAAATTAATCACTATTTGAAACACTGTAATTCATAAGTCCTTCTGATATTCTATGTACCATATTTACTATTATTTTACTAATTTTTGTCATTTGATACATCCTATGGTCCGCTACTAAGTTTCTCTCTATTACCATGTGCCAATCAAGGTTCACTCCAGGCATCTAATTTTCAGTCTTTTGAACATTGTTGTATGTGTATTTCCTTCAGACCATAAGTAAGAACTGAATAGCAAAGTTTGAAACACATAGGTGTCTTCCAGGACTATGCTGTACCATAATTTTAAATGGATATTTAATAAATAGTATTTTTTAGCATTTCTAAATTGGAGTGCCGGATATTAGCTACCTTTTTTGGGCTTCATTCCTTGGCCTTCCGACAAGACCTTTTCTTCTGAGCACCAGACTACATAGATCAATGCCGAAAATCGGCATGTGGAGATTTATTTATCATTAGACCAGCTCCTTGGGACAGTTCTAGGTCTATTTTTGGAGCTCCGCCACCCATCAGATTCATTAAAGTGGCTTTGGCCCTTTAATAAATGTTCTTATGGTCTATTTTCTGTCTGGGATTTTTTTTTTACAAAATTCCTAAAAAAAGTCTCAAAATGCATAAAAACTCTCAGCACATAGACCAGCAGGAGATTGGAGTAAGTTTAAGACTTTTTATGAGACTTTTTGCGAAAGTCTCAAGTCATGAATCTGGCTTTGCACGGTGTTGCACTAGCAATAGTTCTATGTTTAGGGCAGATTATTGAAGAGGTGTATGTAGTCCTGTGAGAAGTCTCAAAAACCCTCAATGTAACTACTTTGGTTTTCCTGGGCTTTTTTTGGAATAAAAAATCTAAATATATATATATATAACCCCCATGGAATCTATGTGAGTGGCTTGCTCAAATATATTTTTTTATATACACTCCAAACTCTCCACCATGGGCAAGACCAAATAGCTGTCTAAGAACAACGGGGACAAAATTGAAGTCCTGCACAAGGCTTGGATGAGCTATAGGACACTAGGCAATCAGCTTGGTGAGAAGACAACAACTGTTGGCACAATTATTAGAAAATGGAAGAAACGCTGGATGACAGTCAATCCTCCTCAGTCTGGGGCTCCATGCAAGATCTCATCTTGTGGGGTAAGGGTGGCCCTTAGGTCAGGAATCAGACCTACACAGGAGGAGCTGGTCAATGACCTGAAGCTAGCTGGGAACAGTCTCAAAGATTACCTTTACACACTACTCCCTAATGGATTAAAATCATGCTGGGCTTGCAAGATCCTCCTGTACATGTCCAAGCCCATTTGAAGTTCTCTACTTACCATCTGGATGATCCAGAGGAGGCATGGTAGTAGGTGATGTGGTCAGATGAGACCAAATTAGAACTTTTTAGTATCAACTCCACTTGCTGGGTTTGTAGGGAGAAGAAGGTTGAATACAACTCTAAGAACAATGTCCCAAACGTCTAGCATGGCGGTCGAAACAGTATACTTTGGGGGTGTTTTTCTGCAAAGGGGACAGGGCGACTGCACTGTACTGAAGGGAGGATAGATTTGGGCCATGTATCACTAGATTTTGGACAAACACCTCCTTCTCTCTGTAAGAGCATTAAAGATGGGTCATGGTTGTGTCTTCCAGTATGACAATGACCCAAAACATTTTATTTTAGATTCTGTCTCTCACAGTTAAAGTGCAACTACAAAAAAAATTACAGACCTTTCTATTTTTTGTAGGTGAGAAAACGTGCAAAATTGGCCTGGATCAAATACTTATATATATTATATATTTCCCCCACTGTACATCATCACTTAAATCTTGTTCTGTTGCATTCTTCGTTGTGTAGGGTATTTTGGGAGGGTTGCTACCCTTGGGATCCAGCAACTAAAAATTGGATGCTCAAGAAATTCATTTTATACATTACATACAATTAAACATTAGCCCCCCAACATGTTTCGCCAGTATGACTGGCTTCATTAGGGGTAAGGGCTAATAGCCCTTACCCCTGAAGAAGCTAGTCATACTGGCGAAACATGTCGGGGGGCTAATGTTAAATTGTTTTAACTACCAGTTTTGGTAGCATAGTAGTTCTCACCAGTATTAGTTCTCACATTGTTCAAAAGAGCTCTGTAGAGATTTTGAAGTGATATTAGGTCAGTAGAGGGGCTAATGTGACACTAGATGAGTTCAGTGTAAGGCTGATAAAGTGCAGTAATATAAGTGCTGTCCTGCATATGCAGGAGAGTTGTCATGGTATAGGGATACAGGACAATACCCTACACCCACTTGTCCCAAGTGGTGATGCACCATCCTGGGCGAACCTCTGTCTAGGGTTCGCACACAGTACAGCATACTACTGGCTTATTGTTATGTTCGCCATTCTATGTATGCAACCAAGGTCTATTACAGACGTGGGGTTCAAGAAAGTTATCCACACACTGTGGAGTGCCATAGCAGTACTGTGGTAGTGCTGATAGGAGCCTTTGTAAGATCTATCTAAGCTATATGACATATGAAGAGCACTCATCAATCATATACTGTATATACCCAACTAGATGAGACTCATGGCGTATGTTTTTATTTCACTTTCCCCTGAGCACCAGTAGCCTTGCTACTCTTGTTTACAAGTGTGTCTAAATAAAAGTGACGTCTTAATAAAGAGAATTGTTCCTTTCCGGACGTGGGCAAACCTTTCTGCCTATGGCAGTTTTTGTGAAAATACAGTCAGACATAACTTTAGACTATTATGTATTGCTACACGCTGTTGCAACTGGAACAAGTACCATAAGTCATAACCAAACTAAAAAGTAGTGAGTCACCAGTCTACATGATCTACACCATAGGGATCATGGCATTAGTGGTACAGAGTTCTGCTGTGGCCAACAAAAGGAATTTGCAGCCACACAGGAACAGATTATCATTGCCACTTATTAAGCTTCAGTTTTGGGGGAGCTTAAAGCTGAAATGACAATCTGTGATTGCAAATGGTTTTGATAGTGGTGAAGTCAGTAAGGTAGAGATACCTCTGCTTTGCTCCATCTTTACAGGGGTTGCCCAACTGTATTTAAAAATCTGGAGGAGGGCTAGGGAGGGTTCCGCCAACTTCCGGCCACCTAGCACACCCATCTGTTCCCTATCCCCGCACCAGAAATTTATGTAGTTTTGCTAGGTGGTTGGGTTACCTGTAGGAAATTTGGGAAATGTATAAAACCTTCCAAAATAAAAAATATTATTGTTTCTTGTGACCGATTGTGACCGATTACAGCACAATTTATACAGCTATAGTGGGTACGGAAAGTATTAAGAGCCCTTTAAATTTTATTCACTCTGATTGCAGCCAATTGGTAAGATCAAAAAGTTCTTTTTATTGCTCATTAATGTACAATCTGCACCCCATCTTGACTGAAAAAAAATCAAATAGAGATATTTTTTCTAATTTATTAAACAAGAAAAACTGAAATCACGTGGTCATAAGTATTCAGACTCTTTGCTGTGACACTCATATTTAATTCACATACTGTCCATTCACCTCCTTGAGAAGGTTCTACTCCTTCATTGCAGTCCAGCTGTGTTTAAGTACAATTATTGTATGTGATTTAGAAAGGCACACACCTGTCTAAATAAGACCTCATAGTGCATGTCAGAGCACATCAGAATGAGGAGGTCTAAGGAACTGCCCAATGAGCTCAGAGACAGAATTGTGGCAAGGCACAGATCTGGCCAAGGTAACAAAGGAATTTCTGCAGCATAAAGGTTCCCAAGAGCACAGTACCTTTAATAGAAGAAGTTAAGAACAACCACAACTCTTCCTCGACTTGGCTGTCCAGCCAAACTAAGAAATTGTGGGAGGAGAGCCTTGGTGAGAGAGGTAAAGAAAAGCCCCAAGATTACTGTGGCAGAGCTTCAGAGACGCAGTTGGGAGATGGAAGAAAGTTACACAAAGTCAACTATCATGCAAAAAATCACATGAAGGACTCTTAGATTATGAGAGATAACATTCTCTGGTCTGATGAGACAAAGATTGAACTTTTTGGTGTTAATTCTTAGCGGTATGTGTGGTGTAAACCAGGCATTGCTCAACACCTGCTAAATACAATTCCAACAGTGAAACATGGTGGCAGCATTGTGCTACGGTGGTGCTTTTCTGCTGCAGAGACAGGACGACGGGCTGCCACTGAAGGAAAGATAAATGTGGCCAAGTACAGAGATATTCTGGATGAAAACTTTTTTCAGAGTGCCCTGGAACTCAGACTGGGCCGAAGATTCACCTTCCAACAAGACAATGGGGCACATGTATTATAAATCTGGCTTTTTCGTGTGTGTTTTGAGACTTTTCTTGGCTTTCCTGCTGGTCAGATGTATCTTAGCGGATTTTCCTTATTGGGACATGTGTTTTGTTTTGAAAAATCACAAATTGACTACGGACCAAAGTTGCAAAAACTCTCCAGAATTCGCAGTTCACCAGCTAATTTCTACGCCTGGTCAGGGGCAGCCATAGATTTGCGCAAAAATCTGTGACTTTTTTAAAAGTTCACAACTTTCGCCTCTGGATTCTGGTGATAACTTGACAATGGCGAACTTTGAAGGGAGACAGTTTAAGGTGCAAATAATATCGTAAATGAGCACAAGAACCATGGAAAGTGGTTTTAAAAGAACTCTGTGACTATTCATGACTGGCCCAGCCAGAGCCCTGACCTAAATCCAGTTGACCATCTCTGGAGAGACTTGAAAATGGCTGTCCTCCAATGTTCTCCATCCAACCTGGGGAAACTGTAAACGATCCCCAAATCCAGGTGGAAAAACTTGTTGCATAATTCCCAAGTAGACGAAGACTGTACTAGCTCAAAAGGTGCATCAACTCAATACTGAGCAAAGAGTCTGAATACTTATGACCAGGTGATATTTCAGTTTTTCTTGTTTAATAAATTATCAAAAATATCTACATTTCTGTTTTTTCTGTAAAGGTGGGGTTTAGAGTGTATACTAATGAGCAAAAACTTGACTACTATGAAATGAAATGAAAATTTAAAGGGGGTCTGAATATTTTGCAACCTCACTCTATGGGGAAGGGGGGAATTTATAATTGTAGTTACGTCAGTTTTCTGGCATTCATATGTATCATTCTCTTGTCGATTTGCACAAAAATTTGTGAATCCTACCTTTTACCACTACCTTTTATTTTAACTCAGATTTATCAAGGGAATCCACATGTGATAGACAGATTGAAGTGCAGCTTTTTAAAATGTTGCAAATTAAGGCACAAATTATCTCCAGCCTTCTACTGGTGTAGGAAATACTATTGGATTTGAGACTTTTTGGTGAACTGATTCCTTAAAGACACCACATATGCCAGATTTATCAAGCAATCTAAACCACTATGATAGATCTGACATACAAATAAGCTCTTAAGACAGTGTAAAAAAACTGGTACAAGAAGCCTAACTAATGATAATTCCCCCCTCCCCCATTTGTAATATTACTGGTGCTTGGGCTTATATTTTATGTACAAAAGTTTATGAAAGGTTGTAGATTTTAGATATTTATATATATATGGTTGTTGGCTGTTGGGCCTAGGGGCCCACTATAAATGCTGGCACCCTTAATCTGGCTCAGGAGGCAAATAAACATTTTTAGGCATATATAAATCCATATTACTTACAACTTATCCAGAGTTATACTTGAAATATGTCTTTCATCTGCAGTTCCACAAAAATATTGTTTAATATAAGTAAACTTGTAACAGATAAGTTATTATGAATGTGCTTTCTAACAAACAAAAAGGAATATCTTGGAGAGCTTAAATGATGTTGGAAACAGGCTGGAGCTAATAGAGGAGGGTCAGTAGTGGCTACTGGAGGTGTGGAGTAGCTTTCACCCCTGGAGCAGTCTCCGGCTACTTCATGCCCCCCGTAGCATTTGAAATTAATTAGCATTTTCCAGCATTAAACTGTATTTCTGCAGCAGCTGCATCCCTGAATTAGTACAAAACAGGATGCAGCTGCTTCCCAGACATGGAATCTACCATGGAGAATATCAATAGAGATAAATAACCCCCATACATATTCAATATCTGGCAGGTTTGGCTAAGCTATGGCTAATAGTAGTCACATCATTATAACTGTTAGCAGAGATATGATAACCACAGCTTGGGTGTAGCCAAGCCATGCTATATCCCATCTCAGGCTGTGGTATTAGTTTAATTTCTGCTGAATGTGACCATAAACATTTGTATGAAACATGTTATTTTGAAATACACATTCTGATTTATTATTGTATATTTTTCTATATTTTACAGCACGTACGATTAGCGCAAATGTTTCTGGATTTTGTAAAAAACGATGAACGCTTTGAGATATGTGCCCAGGTTATTTTGGGTCTGGTATGTTTCCGTTTAAAGGTAAGAGTGTTCACTTTAAAAACTTTTAAGAGGAATTTTATATTGAAGATCTACGGATATATAATCGTTATTGAATTTGAGGCAATTTCTACAACCTCACTGATAAAAGTTATCATTGCTGGTTACAAAACCTATTTCAATATGCCACAGTTACTGGAATCATAATTTATAACAAAATTTAAGAAATGGGCCATTGGTAAGCCCTTTTCCATTGGATTTTTTTCACTTTACATCTTTCAAAAGCCATAACGTTCTTATTTTTCTACTTAAAGATATGTATGAGAGTTTATTTACTGTGAAACTAATTGTACTTCCAAGTGGCAATATTTAATATTCCATAGTATTGCACTAAGGAACCAAAGAACTTATTGTAAATCTTCTCATTAGGTTTTTTAAACCCTCTTTTAAAAATGTCCCCATTCATCACAATTGATTCAGTAGATTGCATGTGATCCTGTTTGTTTATTTAGATACAATGTAATTATACCCCAATCAATTTGATGCCCCAATTCTCCTAATTGTTATGCTACCAGAAACTACCATATATACTCGAGTATAAGCCGAGACCCCTAATTTGAACACAAAAAACTGTAAAAACCTATTGAATCGAGTATAAGGTGAGGGTGGGAAATGCATTGGTCACAGCCTCCCCAGTATATAAACAGCAAGCCCCCTGTAGTATATAGCCTGCCAGCCCCCTGTAGTATATGGCCTGCCAGCCCCCAGTAGTATACAGCCAGCCAGCCCCAGTAGTATACAGCCAGCCAGCCCCAGTAGTATACAGCCTGCCAGCCCCCTTTTAGTATACAGCCAGCCCCTTGTAGTATATAGCATGCCAACCCCTTGTAGTATATAGCCAGCCATCCCCCTGTAGTATATATCCTACCAGCCCCCTAGTATATAGCCTACAGCCCCTGCCCCCAATATAATGCCGGTAGGAAGAAACAAATGGTGTACTCACCTTCTGACGCCCCTTGGCAGGTCCTCTTCTATACAGCGATGCTCCGGAATAGTCTCCGGTCTCCCCGCGTGGTCCGTCGCAGGGATTGTGATGTCAGCCACTTGTTGACATTCTACTATGTGCGCTGGCATCAGCACACACTATGATATCATCGAGTAGCTAATTTCACAATTCCTGCAACGGACAGCGTGGGGACATGTAACTGATCTTGGAGAATTGATGTGTAGAAGAGGACCTGCCGGGGGGCATCGGAAGGTGAGTACACTGTTTGTTTGGGTTTTTTTTATAATCCGAGGTGAAGTTTTTCAGCAAATTTTTTTGTGCTGAAAAACTCGGTAGGTATTGTTAAGTGTTTCATGCAAAGTATTAACATAGATGGTCGGTTTTCTTTTATGCAAATGCCACATTTCAGATTGATCCTCGCTGGCAAGAAACAGCTATGAACAGCTATGCAGAAATGTCAGCATACAATGCTGCAAATGAGGGCCTATTGTGTGTCACACGGGGTGTGGGAGAGTCTCTTGGGGATAAAGTCTGTGGACTCCCTGGACCATTGTGGGGGATGATGGTACTAGCCCCAACCCGGGACTGGAGTCTAAGTGGCCCCTGGTCTTGCTGCGGTGGGAAAGCAGAAAACCAAACACAGGGAAGGCAGGACTTTGGGAAGGCAGGACTTTGGGAAGGCAGGACTTTGGGAAGGCAGGACTTTGGGAAGGCAGGACTTTGGGAAGGCAGGACTTTGGGAAGGCAGGACTTTGGGAAGGCAGGACCTCTGGATGGCAGGACCTCTGGATGGCAGGACCTCTGGATGGCAGGACCTCTGGATGGCAGGACCTCTGGATGGCAGGACCTCTGGATGGCACCTGGAATACAGGACTGCCACCAAGACACAGGACCGCCACAGGAACACGGGAATACAGAAACTTGTAGGTAACCTGGGAACACTGGAACACTAGGAAACACAGGAGGGCTTTCACTTTAGGGAAATTACTTGAAGATCCGTCAGAGAGTGAAGGGAGGTGCCGGATTATAAGGGCACACCGGATTAGCCAGCGCCAATTAGGATAATGCTGGCCCTTTAAATCCTAAAGGGCGGGGACGCGCGGCCCAGACAGACAACAGGATCGTGGCATAGTCAAGGCCGGAGCCGAGCCAGGAGAGTTAAAGAGAACACGTCATGCAAAATAGCTCCCCTAATCTAAATTGATTTTCATAAACTGCCATTAGAAAGCATTGCCTCTATCCCTTCCTTGTCCCTCTACATGCCTGTAAACTTAAGCAATGAGGTTCTAAAGCTGTATCCAAATGAATGTCCAATGAGTCATTAGCATATTCAAGTTGTCCAGCTTATTCATTAATTGGGAGGTACAGCCACAACCCCAGTGCTTGACTGACAGCCTATATAATGATGTGAGGTATAATGGTGTGATGGCTCCTCCATGTGCTTGCTGGTGGCCACACCCCCTGCAGCTTGTGTGTGTGTGTAGGAGAGATACAACAGCTCCAGGCAACCATGATATAGCAGAACATGTCAGGTACATGTGTAGTTGATGTTGGTGTGTGTGTATTAGGAGGGAGAGCATGTCAACAGATAAAGCACAGACACTAGCAATGCTTTACTATACATTACACACAGAGATGACTAGGGGGAGGAGAGGGGAGGGGTAACAGGGGTGACATCACTGCCTCTGATCTTGTGACCAGCCTCATTTACATAATAAAGAATATATGATTTTATAATGATTAATGTATGAAATATCTAGATAAAGGCTGTGATGGGATCCTTGCGAGCTGCTCCAGGTAGAGGTGACAGAACTAGTGACAGAGACCTGGTGACAGGTGTCCTTTAAGTCCGGGTAGGGGGGTGACCGCGCCAGAGGGCACGGGTGTACCCATGATCCGTACCGAGGATCGCAGGTACAGCCGTGACAATGTGAATGTATTTGCTTTTATATCTATTAAAATGAGATGTAAAAAGAATAGGTCATTTTCTAATGACACCTTACTTTCAACAATTTATAATCTGATTCAAGTAATCCATTCTTTTTTTAATCTTTTGCACTGTTCTTTATTTAGGGTTCCAATGCATTGAACAAATCACTTCTTCAAAAGATAAATAACTTAAAGAAAATACATTTAGTGCCATGCTGCTTAGGAGATAAGTTTATTTTACGATTTGCTGTGTGTGCTCGAACAGTTGAACCCAATCATGTTGAATTTGCTTGGAAACACATTGAGGAACTAGCCACGGAACTCCTAACAGAAGGTGGAAAAAATAACAAGACTCCGTAGGGTAAGAGTTTGTCCTTTGCTTGTAATATGGTTTTAGAATTTTCATGAAACATCTTTTCTGGTTTTGTGTAGTGTCTATTTAGGCATAAAAATATTTAACATTTGTATAATCCTGTACCATGGTCTCAAGAGTATAGCTGCCCCATTTGATCCCTTTTATATAAAAAGAATTGTCCTGCTACCACAACTAGGGGATTTTTAAACAAGTACCTTTAAAAATCTTATAAGCAGCTATGCATTTTAAATTTAAAATGTTTAATAAATGTGATTATTTATTAAATAATAAAAATTTATTTTTCAGGACAAGAAATTGCATATCAAGAGAAAAAATTATATGTTGAGGTTGCGTGTCCTGTATCTTTGTAAAAGTATATTTATTTTCTTGTTGACCATTCTGTAACAGCAGTATAAATCCATCATGTGAAATAAATGTGAAGATATGGCATACATTCTTATTCATTATTACTGCACCATACAGAAAAATCATAATAAAGAGAAAAAAAATAATGTACAGTATAGCAATTGACTTATGTACTTATCAATGTTGTTTCAACAATGGTTAATGAATCATGGCTACAAGTATTTGTCAATTTTAATATTAGGTAAATATAGGAGCACAATTATCAGGGCTTGTATGCCTGAAAGCTGGCATACAAGCCCTGAAATAGACAGAACTCCTGACCTGCCAGTGGCAGAATGGGCCGCCATTCCTGCACTGCAACTGCGCCCATCCAGCCCAGTCCTGATGTAGAAATGCTCTATCAGCCTTTGCCAGGAGAATCCAGATAAATCTGGATGGTGCCGGAGTGCAGGATTTCATCATTTGGTGCACCAGCAAATATGATAAATGTACCCTATTGTAATGATCCGGGTCTGGTTTTGGAGTCTAAGTGTTGTGACTTACTTGAGTTATTGCAGGCAGGAATCGTGGTCAGTAAGGCCAGAGGTCGGAACACAGAAGAGGCTTAGCAGTACAGAGGAGCAGGCAGGTATCGTAGTCAGGAGAAAGCTGGAGGTTGTAGCACAGAAGATCAGCGTCAGTATTGAGGGAGCAAGCAGGTATCGTAGTCAGGTGGAAGCCAGTGGTCGTTGCACAATAGAGGAGTCAATCGCAGGAGAGTAGGAGACAAGCTAGACTACAGGCTGGAAGCACAATAATCTTGCAAGGATGTATAGGCAAAGCTGGGTTTAAATAGGAAGTCCAATCTAGGAAAGGGGTGGAGCAAGGCCAGGGAAACAGGAACTAGGAACTGGAAAGTCACAAACTAGGCCAAGGATCAGCACTGGAGCTGTCCAGCTTGTTGCTTAGCTCAGTTGGTAGAGCTGCAGCCTGGGACAGCGGAGTCCGCCGGTTCAAGTCCTGACAGTAGTCCCCTCCTTTCAGGATGGCCGCTGGACATCCTAGGGGCTGCTTTTTCTGGATGTCTCTGATGAAAAGCTTTTGTTAGTCTAGGGGCGTGAACATTATTTTCTGGCTCCCAAGAATTTTCTTCTGGTCCGTACCCCTTCCATTGCACTAAATACTGCAAACGACCTCTTGAAATTTTAGAGTCCAGGATTTTATCCACAACATATTCCTCTTCCCCTTGGATCTTTACTGGTGCAGGAGGTGGTTGATTTCGTCCTGGAAAGGGGTTTTCAATGAATGGTTTAAGCAATGATACATGGAACACAGGATGTATTTTCAAACTGTTGGGAAGTTTCAAACGGAAGGCAACTTGGTTAATTTGAGCAGAAACCTGGAAAGGTCCAATGAATTTTTGGCCCAATTTGGGAGAAGGAACATGTGTTTTCAGATTTTTAGTAGATAACCAAACTTTATCACCAACATTTAGGGTAGGAGGAGTCTTGCGATGTTTATCTGCCGCCTTTTTGTAGTTTTCTTGGGCTTCTTGTAACATTTCAATTAGTTTTTTCTGAGTTTCATGCAATGCTGTTAGTCTGTCAGTAACTGCAGGAGTAGATGTAGACGATGGAAGGTTAGGAATAAACACAGGATGGAAGCCAAAGTTTGCATAAAATGGGCTTTCAGATGTAGAACTATGTTTGGAATTGTTGTAAGCAAATTCTGCTGTTGGTAAATAGTCCACCCAATCATCTTGAAGATAAGAAATAAAGCAGCGGAGATATTGTTCAAGAGTTTGGTTAGTCCTTTCAGTCTGGCCGTTTGACGGAGGATGAAAAGCAGAAGATAAATTAACTTTGATTCCTAAGGCTGTACAAAAATTCTTCCAAAATCTGGATGTGAATTGCACACCTCTATCTGAGATGACATTGTCTGGTGCACCGTGCACCTAAAAATCTCTTTTATCATTAATTCTGCAGTTTGTTCAGCAGTAGGGATTCGTTTGGTTGGTATAAAATGGGCCATTTTTGTGAGTCGGTCCACAACAACAAGAATGGTGGTCATTTCTTTAGAAGGAGGAAGATCCACAATAAAATCCATGGAAATTGATCCCCAAGGCCTGGATGGAACTTGCAGTGTTTGAAGAAGACCTAGAGGGGGAGAACGTGGAGTCTTGTTTCGTGCACATGTTAAACAGGATGAAACATACTTCTTAACATCATTTTTACAATTGGGCCACCAAAATGAGCGAAGCAACAGTTCATAATTTTCATAACTCCTAGATGCCCTGCAAGTTTTGAATCATGGATCAGCTTTAAGACTTCAAGGCGAGCAGATTCAGGGATATATAGTCTGTTGTCCTGCTTCCAGAACCCCTCTTTTAAGGAAAGATTTACATCCTGAGAAGGGTGATTGAGAAATGAGTCATTCTGATATCCATTTTTGATGATGGTTAAAAGTTCTTTGGAATCAAGTATTCCTACAAAATTTTTGGAAGGTAAGATGGGTGACTCTGTCTTAGACCCCTCCTTAGGTTCATCAAGAATCCTGGATAAGGCATCAGCCTTGCCATTCCTTGAGCCTGGTCGATAAGAAATTATGAAATTAAATCTAGAGAAAAATAAGGCCCACCGTGCTTGTCTTGCAGATAATCTTCTGGCAGTACGGATAAATTCTAAATTCCTGTGATCTGTTAGGACAGTTACAGGATGATTTGCGCCTTCCAAAAGATGTCTCCATTCAGAGAAGGCAATTTTAATGGCCAACAGTTCTTTATTTCCGATGTCATAATTCCTTTCTGCAGATGACATGGTATGGGAAAGAAAGGCACATGGATGAAGTTGCATCTTGTCACCAACTCGTTGAGACAGAACAGCTCCCACAGCAGCGTCTGAGGCATCTACAGCCACAACAAATGGCAATTCAATATTTGGATGTACCAGTATGGGTGCAGAAGTAAAAAGAGTTTTTAATTTATCAAAAGCCTCCTGTGCCTCTGGGGACCACAAAAATGCTTGGGTTCTCTTTGTGAGTGAAGTGATTGGAAAAATTACCTTAGAAAAGTCCTTAATGAATCTCCTGTAAAAATTTGCAAAGCCAACAAACCTCTGAATATCTTTAACATTTTTGGGGGTAGGCCAATCCACAACGGCTTTGATTTTACCAGGATCCATACATAGGCCTTCTGGAGATATGATATGTCCCAGAAATTGGATTCTGGTTTGTTCAAATTCACACTTCTCTAATTTAATATAAAGATGATTCTCCCGTAAACGTTCCAAGACTAACATAACATGTCTGCGGTGTTCCTGCAAGCTGTCTGAAAATATTAGAATGTCATCAAGATATATCACTACAAATTGATCCAAGAAGTCTCGAAACACATCATTTATAAAATGCTGGAAGGTGGCTGGGGCATTGCATAAGCCAAATGGCATAACCAGGTATTCAAAATGTCCATATCTTGTTCTGAAAGCTGTCTTCCACTCATCCCCTGGACGAACACGTATGAGATTGTATGCCCCTCTTAAATCAAGTTTGGTAAATATCTTGGCACAGCGCAGTCTTTCCAGTAACTCAGGAATCAGGGGGAGAGGGTAACGATTTTTAATAGTAATCTTATTTAGTTCTCTGTAGTCGATACATGGCCGCAAGGATGAGTCTTTCTTTTCTACAAAGAACAAGGGTGCACCAGCTGGGGAGGAAGATGGACGAATAAAGCCTTTCTTTAAATTTTCATCAATGTATTCTCTGAGTACTTTTAATTCTGGTTCAGAGAGACTGTAAATTCGCCCAAAAGGAATAACCACTCCAGGAAGCAACTCAATAGGACAATCATATGGGCGATGAGGAGGTAGCTGATCAGCTTTTTTCTTGCTGCAGACATCATTGAATTGTTGGTACTGAGGCGGCAACATGTCCTTTTGAAGAGAAATCTCAGAGACTTGCATTTGCTTTTGGATAAACAGATTCATATGACAATTGTCCTTGCAGTATTTAGATGGAAAGGTAACCGACCTTGATTCCCAGTTGATAAAAGGATTATGTATAGCAAACCATGGAATTCCTAGAATGACTGGAAACTTGGGAGAAGAAATCAGATGAAAAGTCATAGTTTCATGATGATCAGGTTCAATACAAATTCCAAGATCAATTGTCTCCTCAGTTACAGGCCCAGATGATAAAGGTGATCCATCAACTGTTTCCATTTCGATTGGAATGGATTTCGGCCTACGTGCAATGTTATGGTCAAGTGCAAACTGTAAGTCCATAAAATTACCCCCTGCACCAGAATCCAACATAGCAGAACATTGTAACGTACGGCTCCCAATGGTGATTTGTGTAGGAATGACAAAATGAGATGAATTAACTTTGTCCTGAGTTACAGAGGAGATAGACTGAGAAGCAGAATCTGGTAGTGTAGAAAGTTCAACATTGTTTACTGACTTCCCACTTATGCAGACTACAGTCCTTTGGAACTTATTTGGACAGTGGATGGCATAATGTCCCGATTCTCCACAATAAAGACAAAGATTTTCAGTACGGCGCCTTTCTTTCTCAACCGCAGTAAGAGGTTTGCGGATTACATCAATCTGCATAGGTTCAGGTGTTGTTTCAGTCTTTTGTTGTGTAGATTGGCTGAAAAAGTAGGTCGGATTGTTTCCAAAGATTCTCAACTTTTCATTCCTACGTTCTGTAAGTCTCTGATCAATTCGGATACACAGTTTAACAAAGTCCTCAAAACTATCAGGGGCCTCCACTCTGGCAAGCTCATCTTTCACTTATTCTGATAAACCTCGTAGAAATTGACTCTTCTGGGCTGGTAAATCCCATTTGGTGTCAGCTACCCAGCGACGAAATTCTGCCATATATTCAGCAACAGAGCGTCGTCCTTGACGCAGATTATGTAATTTGTTTTCAGCCGTGGCACAACGATTAGGGTCATCAAAAACTTGATCTATAGCTTTGGTAAAAGTTTCCAAGTCATTGAGGAGGTCACTGTTCTTTTCCACATAAGGCGAGGCCCATGCAAGAGCTTCATCTGTCAGGAGATTGATTATAAACAATAATTTTTTCTTATCTGTGATGAAAGGTGCAGGTTGCATTTGAAAAAATATGCGGCATTGATTTAAGAAACCTCTGTAACGGCGACGTTCTCCATTGAACTTTGATGGCAGGGGCATGCGGCATGAATCTGCGCCTTGGTTGTGCATAGCCAGAATTTGCCTTTGTAATTCAATTATTTCTTTTTGTTGATCCATTACCACAGTTTGCAACTTAGAGAATTTTTCCTGATAAGTAGCACCAAAATCTTGTAGCTCAGCCACCTGTTGTCTCAGAGTGGTCACAACAGACTCCATGGTAGGCAAGATTATTCTGTAATGATCCGGGTCTGGTTTTGGAGTCTAAGTGTTGTGACTTACTTGAGTTATTGCAGGCAGGAATCGTGGTCAGTAAGGCCAGAGGTCGGAACACAGAAGAGGCTTAGCAGTACAGAGGAGCAGGCAGGTATCGTAGTCAGGAGGAAGCCGGAGGTCGTAGCACAGGAGATCAGCGTCAGTATTGAGGGAGCAAGCAGGTATCGTAGTCAGGTGGAAGCCAGTGGTCGTTGCACAATAGAGGAGTCAATCGCAGGAGAGTAGGAGACAAGCTAGACTACAGGCTGGAAGCACAATAATCTTGCAAGGATGTATAGGCAAGGCTGGGTTTAAATAGGAAGTCCAATCTAGGAAAGGGGTGGAGCAAGGCCAGGGAAACAGGAACTAGGAACTGGAAAGTCACAAACTAGGCCAAGGATCAGCACTGGAGCTGTTCAGCTTGTTGCTTAGCTCAGTTGGTAGAGCTGCAGCCTGGGACAGCGGAGTCCGCTGGTTCAAGTCCTGACACCTATAGAGTTTACACACTGCATATTGTTTTTATGTCCAACTTTTGGTTCTATGCAACATCCAGTTTATATATTTGTATACATATAAAATCACCATAACATTATCACAGCCACACCTCCTACAAGCCCCAACTGCTGTCCACTGCAGTCAATCACTCATGAAATTGGTTTGATCGTAAACTACTTCTGGAGAGTCCCATACAGTATATTTAAAACAGTCATAAAGGTTTTAACATACTGCCAAAGGTTGACCAATAGATACCAGAACATGAAAAACCATTTGGCCAGTTGCTCCTTCTGAAGGACAGTGTATATCCAAGTCCATGCGGAAAAAATGTTGAGCCTTGGCTGATATAATGGAAAATGGAACCGTATTAGGATCGGCCCAAAAATGAAGTGTACTCTTGTAGCATAATCCCAAATAGCCAAAATATGTTTTTCAGATTTAGAGAGAGATGAACGATTATCATGTGATGTCATCATTCAGCAGTTAAATCAAAAGAAATATGGTCTTTAACAATGCCCATAACCTTTGAGATGTGGCACAAATCTACAAAAAATGTCAGTGAATGCAATTGTACGTCAGAATCTTCTTCAACAATATGTGGCTCCTTTCTTGCATTCTTCACTCAATCAGCCAGCAATTTTCATGGAGGACAATGACTGTGTCACACAGCAAAATTGGTAAAGCAGTTCCTTGAAACAGAAAACAATTAAACAATGGAATGACCAGCCCAGAGTCCTGATTTTAAACCCAATAGAAAACCTCTGGAAATCCTTGGTAACAAAGTTATGGCCAAGAAACATAATGTAATGAGGTTATTCAAATTAAAGGCCTGTACATTTCCTACTTATGGTGACTTTTATAAGCTTACTACCCAGAATATTTAACTGTAATCTTTCTCTTTGTTTAAAAAGCTTCACAAATGAGTACAAATGCAACCTACAGGTCTCTATGCAAAAAATAAGCCCTCAAACATACTGTATGTTGGGGCATTTCTGGCTTGGGGGTCATTACTACTTTTGCACATTTCTGACTGGAGGCATTTCTGCGTAAGGGCGTTTCTGCAAGGGGGCATTTCTTAACGGGCAGCATTATTGTGTAGGGATGTTTCCAATGTGGGTATTACTGATTGGGAGACATTTTGACTGGGTATATTACTGTGTGGGGGACATTACTATGTGGGGTCATATCTAAGTGTAAAGGATGTTTTTGTGTGGGGGCATTATTTAGTGGTATTTTGTTGAGGGGCTCTTTCTCATGGAAATTATTGGAAATTATACATAGCGTATTGGTTATTATTTCGTGTGAGGGTAATATTGTAGGGGCACTGATGGGCATTATTTAGTGTGACATCACATTCAGGGGGCATTATTGATGGTGGCCATAGTAAGGAAGAATTAGTGTGGGCCATATTGAGGTGGTATTATCCCCTTTGGGGGGAGATTTATCATTAGTCCTATGTAGCTTCTTGCCATATAATTGTAGCAAATTTTTGCACTAACATCGTTTTTGCATTTTTCTAGTGAGAAAAAAACGCAACTCTAAAGTCAAGCAAAAAACACTGTGCAACACCACCTTTATCAACTAAGAATTTTCAAAAAAACGCAAATTTAATCGCAAAACTACACCATGTAGTAGGTGTATGTGAGTTCATTGCTACCATTGCTCAATTTTATGTTCGAGGAATCTGAGAATTTCCTGTGCAAAAACACAGCAAAAAGGCAGAAATTGAGCAGTCTATTTGCATAGAGCACACAAAGCTGATACTGCACATACACTGGACTATAAATCCGACTGTTGGAAACCTGCCAGTCTAACACCAACTGGTAAAAATCCTACCTAATGATATATCTCCCCCTTTGTGTCTAATCCATTTTACGGTTCAAAAATTATTTTTTATTTGGTATGCACTTTAACAGATAAAATAGGTTATGACAATCATATCGTGTAAATGGGATCCAGTATGTCGAAAATTTAGATTGACGACATTAAGTGCATTATGATTTCAAATGTTCTGGAAACATATAAATCAAGAAACTAAAACAGTCCATGGAGAACCTCGAACAATAACGCAATTAACATGTTACAAACAACACAGGGACACAAGACAACATGAGAAGTAGGGCAGAGAGGGTAGTGGGTATGTAGGTAGGGAGTGCAGTGACACACCCTGGGTCCAGAAGTTATGGTTTAGGGTGTAGAATTGCCAGCTACTAGCCATGTTTCCATGGATGGGAGGGTTCTAAAAGTGTTCCAGGGACTCCAAAAGTTAGGGAAAAGGTCATATTTGCCCTTGCTGCTAGCCCTCAGCTCCTCCAATGTAATATTGTATTGAGTGCTTCCACCCACTGCTCCTAGAGGATTTCCATAGCCTTGGGATTATCTGCCTCGCTGCCATGAGGAAGTGTCGGAGCAGGCTTTTTTTGAATTTAGAGATGGTCCCTGGAAACATTGAGAGTAGGGCCAACTGGGGTGAGGGAGGGATTCCTGGTGGACATATGAATTTGTATAGGTTAAAAATCTCCTTCCATAAGTGTTAGCCATTTTATAACTTCAGGACCAAGCACAATTTTTCAAATCTGTTATGTCATTATTTGCGGTTATAACTCTAGAACGGTTTAACTTATCCTGGTGGTTTTGAGATTGTTTTTGTGACATGTTGTACTTCACGTTAGTGGTATATTTTGGTTGGTATGTTTTGCATTAATTTATTAAAAAGTGAGGAATTTGGTGAAAACTTTGAAAAAATATGGATTTTTTCATTTCCAAATGTTATTCCCATTGTACAGGTAGTCTAACCACCCAAATTGGTTAGTAGTAAACATTTACCATAAACATACTTTATGTTGGCATTAGAGATGAGCGAACACTCGTCCGAGCTTGATGCTCGTTCGAGCATTAGCGTACTCGAAACTGCTTGTTGCTCGGACGAGTATTTCGCCAGCTCGAGAAAATGGCATCTCCCGCCGTTTTGATTTTTGGCGGCCAGAAACAGAGCCAATCACAAGCCAGGAGACTCTGCACTCCACCCAGCATGACGTTGTACCCTTACAAGTCAATAGTAGTGGTTGGCTGGCCTGATAAGGTGACCCTGGAATAGACTAGCCCCTGCCCGCGCTGCTCGGATCATTCTCTGTCTGGATGCCGTTAGGGAGAGAGCTGCTGCTGCTGCAGGGATAGCGTTAGGGTGTTATATTAGCTTACTGTTAGGCAGGAGTGAGTCTACAAGAACCCAACAGCCCTTGTTAGGGCTACAATAGCGTTATATATATTTTTTTTTTGTTTGCTTGTGGCTGGGCTTGCTGGCACTAGTAGTGCAGCTAGTACCATATTGTGAGGAATTTGCAGGGAGACTTGGGAACGTTCTATGTAGCTCTTAGTGACACACATATCCATCTCAAACACCTAAGTGGGACAATTTATTAGGGGTTTAATTTGAATTAGGCACAGTCTGCTGATTTATTTTTTTTTACGTTTATTTTTTTTTATAACTCAAAGTCATTAGGCACAGCACAAAATTTAGTTGTGTCAGTGTAGGTTAGAAACTAGCCATAGCAATAGGTTAGCATCGTTTTGTTTAAAAAAAAACACACAAAAAAACAAAAAACAAAAAAAATTTACAGTTTACACTTTAATTTTGAAAATGTTTAACCCGAGGGCTAGGGGTAGAGGACGAGGGCATGGACGTGGGCGTCCAACTACTGAAGGGGTCAGAAGCCGTGGTCCTGGGCGGGGTGAGACACCACCTGCTGATGAGGTGATGAGGGATCAGGGGAATGCCGCAGAGCTACACTCCCTAGGTTCATGTCTCAAGTTACTGGGACTCGTGGTAGAGCACTGTTGAGGCCAGAACAGCGCGAACAGGTGATGTCGTGGATTGCGGACAATGCTTCTAGCCATTTGTCCACCAGTCAATCTTCCACGCAGTCCACCCATGTCACTGAAATCAGCGCTCCTCCACCTCAGCCTCCTTCCCCCCAGTCTGCCCCCTCCCAGGAAAATTTGGCATTTGAACCGGCATACTCTGAGGAACTGTTTTCTGGACCCTTCCCAGAGTCACAAACCACTTGTCCGGTTGCTGCTGAGCTCTTTTCCGATGCCCAGGTTTTTCACCGGTCGCAGTCTGTGGGTGATGATGACATTATTGACATAGTGGAAGAAGTGTGTAAAGAGGTGTCGGACGATGAGGAGACACAGTTGTCAGACAGTGGTGAAGTTGTTGTCAGGGCAGGAAGTCCGAGGGGGGAGCAGACTGAGGGATCGGAGGATGATGAGGTGACAGACCCAAGCTGGGTTGATAGGCCGGGTGAACAGTGCTTCTGAGACGGAGGAGAGTCCTATAGCAGAACAGGTTGGAAGAGGCAGTGGTGGGGCCAGATGGAGAGGCAGGGCCAGAGCTGGTGCATCAGCGCCAAATGTTTCACGTAGTCAAGCTCCCGTGACGGGATTTTCAGAAGTCTGGAGGTTCTTTAAAGATACACCGGATGACCGACGGACTGTGGTGTGCAACCTGTGCCAAACCAGGATCAGCAGGGGTTCCACCACTACTAGCTTAACTACCACCAGTATGCGCAGGCATATGAATGCTAAACACCCCACTCAATGGCACCAAGCCCGTTCACCTCCAGCCGGGTACACCACTGCTCCTTCCCCTGTGTCATCTGGTAGTCAGCCCCCTGCCCAGGACCCCGGCCCAAACACCTCCCGTGCGAAAACCCCATCTTCGCCTCCACGATCCTCCATAGCATCCACCAGCGTTCAGCTCTCCATACCCCAGACGCTGGAGCGCAAGAGGAAGTATAGTGCAACCCACCCACACGCCCAAGCCCTCAACGTCCACATCTCCAGATTACTTAGCCTGGAGATGCAGCACTATAGGCTGGTAGCGACCGAGGCCTTTCGCAACCTCATGGCGGCGGCCTCCCCTCGGTATTCGGTCCCCAGCCACCACTACTTTTCCCGATGTGCCGTCCCAGCCCTTCACCAGCACGTGTCAGACAACATCATCCGTGCCCTGACCAACGCCGTTTCTGACAAGGTCCACCTGAGCATGGACACGTGGACGAGTGCTGCCGGGCAGGGCCACTGTATATCGCTGACGGCACATTAACTTGGTGGAGGCTGGGACCGAGTCTGACCCTGCGGCTGGTCATATACTGCCGACGCCGAGGATTGCGGGGCCTACCTCGGTCTCAAAGGCCTACTATGCCTCCTCCTCCCACCCCTCCTCCACCTCTGAATTACCATCCGTGGGCATGGCGCCATCAGTCGGTAGCTCTAGGCACAGCAGCAGTGCCATCGCTAAACGACAGCAGGCGGTGCTCAAACTGCTGAGTCTAGGCGATAAAAGGCACACCGCCCAAGAGCTATTACAGGGCATCACGGCGCAGACTGATCTGTGGCTGGCACCCCTGAACCTGAAGCCAGGCATGGTTGTGTGTGACAACAGTCGTAACCTGGTGGCGGCTCTGCAACTCGGCAGACTGACACATGTGCCATGCCTGGCCCATGTGTTAAATCTCATAGTTCAGCGGTTCCTCAAGACATACCCCAATCTGTCTGATTTGCTCACGAAGGTGCGCCGCATCTGTGCGCATTTCAGGAAGTCCAGCACAGATGCTGCCACTCTCAGGGCAGTGCAGCGCCGCCTCCAACTGCCCGCTCACTGACTGTTGTGCGACGTGCCCACAAGGTAGAATTCAACATTAACCATGTTATCCAGAGTTTACCAGCAGCGCAGAGCGATTGTAGACTGCCAGATGTCAACTTCCACCAGAACTGGTAGTCAGGTCAGTCAGCTTCCTCAAGTCTACAATGAGGAGTGGACGTGGATGCCTGATATCTGTCAGGTGCTGAGTAACTTTGAGGAGTCAACACAGATGGTCAGTGGCGATGCCGCCATCATCAGCCTCACCATCCCGCTGCTTGGCCTGTTGAAAAACTCTCTGGTCAGCATGAAGTCGGAAGCTTTGCGCTCGTCACAAGAGACGGGGGAAGAAGATTCCCTTGTTGATAGCCAAAGCACCCTCAGGTCTGTTTCTCAGCGCATATCGGAGGAAGTGGAGGAGGATGAGGAGGAGAATGTTGGTGAGACAGAAGAGGGGGCCATTGTTCAGTCCTTCACTATTCAGCGTGTATGGGCAGAAGAAGAGGAGTTGGAGGAGGAGGAAATGGAGAATCAGGCCAGTGAGGGGAGTGAATTCTTGCCCGTTGGTACTCTGGCGCATATGGCAGATTTCATGCTAGGCTGCCTAACCCGTGACCCTCACGTTCAAAGAATTTATTCCAGCACCGATTACTGGGTATTCACTCTCCTGGACCCACGGTACAAGCAAAATCTTTCCACTCTCATCCCTGGAGAGGAAAGGAGTGTGAGAATGCATGAATACCAGCAGGCCCTGGTGCACAAGCTGAAACAGTATTTCCCTTCTGACAGCGCTAGCGACAGAGGGCGTACTTCTGCGGGACAAGTAGCGAGGGAGAGTAGGCGAGCAGGCAGCTTGTCCAGCACTGGCAGGGGTACGCTTTACAAGGCCTTTGCCAGTTTTATGTCACCCCAGCAAGACACTGTCACCTGTCCCCAGTCTCGGCAGAGTAGGGCTGATCTTTACAGAAAGATGGTGAGGGAGTATGTAGCTGACCATACCATCGTCCTAAATGATCCCACAGCTCCCTACAACTACTGGGTTTCAAAGCTGGACATGTGGCACGAACTGGCGCTGTACGCCTTGGAGGTTCTTGCCTGCCCTGCCGCTAGCATGTTGTCCGAGCGGGTTTTCAGTGCAGCTGGTGGCATCATCACCGATAAGCGTACACGCCTTTCGACTGACAGCGCTGACAGGCTGACGCTTATCAAGATGAATAAAGCCTGGATTTCTCAGGATTTCCATTCTCCACCAGGTGAAGGAAGCTCAACCTGAATAATTTATGCACTCCTCCTCCTCATTTTCCTCCTTCTCCTCCTCTTTGTACACTAAAGCAGAGGAAACTGGCTATTTTTTGCCAGGGCCAACTGGCTCTAGCTATAGTACTCTATGTATTTAATTTTTCTGGAGGGCCACCTACCCGGTCTTAAACAATTTTTGGGAGTGCCACATACAGGCACTCAATCTATTTAATTTTTCTGGAGGACCACCTACCTGCTCCTCTGGTTTGAAAACTTTTTTGGACTGCCACATACAGGCACTCAATCTCTTTAATTTTTCTGGAGGACCACCTACCTGCTCCTCTGGTTTGAAAACTTTTTTGGACTGCCACATACAGGCACTCAATCTATTTCATTTTTCTGGAGGACCACCTACCTGCTCCTCTGGTTTGAAAACTTTTTTGGACATACAGGCACTATCCAAATTAAATTGTCTCCATAGCAGCCTCCACACGTCGTCTTTTTAGCTGCCTTCACACATCATCTCCATAGCTGCCTCCAAAAGTCGTCTATATAGCTGCCTCCATACATCGTCCCCTTAGCAAACGAGCTGTGTCAGGCAGAATTTTGGGTTGTTTTCATGGCTTCCACATCAAACTTGTTAACTTTGTCGCCACCCTGCTGTGTTATCCACTAAATATACTGGCAAACTTTTATCATTTACCGATATTATTTCAGCGCTTCTTGCGCATCTGTGTACATTCCCTCACCCGCCATAACCCAAACTTATAAGAACACTACTACACTTGATCTTATACAAAAGGTTCTTAGAAGTGCTGTTTGGGGAGTAGCCGAGAGACAGGGGCTTGGATAGGCGAAAGCTCGTCTGGCAGCGGAGCGCCAGCTCCATCCCAAGATCCAACTAACATAGTTTTAACTGCAGCACCTTTAATCTACTACTAGTTCACTGCCCCCTTATCAAACGAGCTGTGTCAGGCAGAATTTTCAGGTGTTTCACCAGTTACATAGTGGAACTCGGCCCATCTGTCGCCGCCATGCTGGAGACCTGAAGTTGCAATCATAGCAGCGCAATATGGATGCCCCATACTGTTGCTCTTAATCATGGAACCATTTCCGAAAAAACAATTAAAAATAGAACCACTATGCTATTCCATTATTCCTAGGTGAAATATTCAAACGACCCCGCCTGCTTTTAAAATTATAATTTTTTCAAAGTAAACGCTTCTGGCCCCCAGGCCCATTTTGGGTGGGGAGGAGCCGAGAGACAGGGGCTTGGACAGGCGAAAGCTCGCCTGGCAGCGGACCGCCAGCTCCATCCCAAGATTAGGCAGCCTCAGAGGCATCCATGCATGCTGCCCCTGCTGTTTCCTGTCCATTTTGCCTCCACAATCCTCCACCAATGTCTCCATGCGCAACTTTCAACTCTCTATACCCCAGACGCTGGAGCACGAGAGGATATGCTGCACATCATCCCCTTATCAAACGTGCTGTGTCAGGCAGAATTTTCAGGTGTTTCACCAGATACATAGTGGAACCCGGCCCATCTGTCGCCGCCATGCTGGAGACCTGAAGTTCAATCATAGCAGCGCAATATGGATGCCCCATACTGTCGCTCTTAATCATGGAAGTCGTCTCCATGTCTGCCTCCACATGTCGTCCCCTTATCAAACGAGCTGTGTCAGGCTCATTTTTCGGGTGTTTCACCAGATACGTTATGGAACTTGGTCACTATGTCGCCACCATGCTGTGTTATCGACTAAATAAACCGTCAACCTTTTGTTCACATAGGAAATCAATTCAGCACTTCTTGCTCACCTCCTTTGGTTCCTCTCTGCCACCCATTGGTTTGAAGCCTGAGTCCATTTAGGGTATGTCACTATGACACTTTCTAGCCTGCCGCTGCCTCTGAATGTCGTCCCCTATAGTGTCATGGTCAATTATTGCATGTTTTAGATGCTATCTAGACTCATTCGGTCACTCTGTCATGGCCATGCTGTTGCCCATAATATTGGCATAATGGTACGATTAAGCAGCCTCAGAGGCATCCATGCATGCTGCCCCTGCTGTTTCCTGTCCATTTCCGTGGTGTTTCCATCCTTTTCTGAGGTTCCCAGGTGTTTGGCCAAGCTTCCCTGTGCAGAGCCTTGGTCCCCTTGAAAAATGCTAAGGTCTCCCATTGACTTCAATGGGGCTCGTTATTCAAGACGAGCACTCGAGCATCGGGAAAAGTTTGTCTCGAATAACGAGCACCCGAGCATTTTAGTGCTCGCTCATCTCTAGTTGGCATCATTTTTTAAATGTTGTTATATTTTATTAGGACATAAGTTGACTTTCTAATTAATCAGCAAATTTCCAAACTTTCAAGAAAATGAAAGATTAAATTATTTTACAGGTCATTTCACATTGAAAAGGGTTTTACAAGTTTTATTTTGTAAGACTCCCTGCAAATCACCCATTTTTAAAACTGCACCCCTCAAACTATTCAGAACAGCATTTGATAAGTTTGTTAACTCTAAGTGCCTCATGACTTTAAACAAGAAATATAAAATATATATGTTCGTGCAGCATAAAAGGTAAAAAAAACATTTTAGATTTTGTTGTTTTGTTGTTTTTTGTTTTGTGCAGTTTCTTCTAACTATGGCAATAACCCACATGTGGATGTAAAGCGCTTTATGAACACACAACAGGGTAAAGAATAGAAGGAGTGCCATCAAGCTTTTGGAGGGCAAACCAGGTGAAATTTTTTTCAGGTGCCATGACACAATTGAAAGGTTCCTGAGGTTTCCAGAATAGTGAACCTCCCCCCCCTTCTCCCCAGAAAAGACACCATTTTTAAAACTACATGCCTGTAAGAATTTATATATGGTTTGATCAATGTTTTTTTACAGTTTTTTGTTGAGATGTAGCGTGAAAAATTAAATTGTGAAATTTTTCACAAATTCATCATTTATAGAACAGATTTCTCAGAAGCAGAGCAGGGAATTGAAGCAAATGGGCTTAATTTCTATGCAGTTAAGAAATACCTCCAAATGGACATAAATATGTTCAATAGACATATGGCAGGGCCTGGAAGTGAAGCAGCAACCTCTGGCTTTCCAGGACCAATATTTGAATGATTGATTCAAAAAACCACGGACACCCAGAATGATGGAAATCCCCCAGAAATGTCTACCTGTTTTTTGTTGAAATGTAGCATGGAAAATAAAATTGTGAAATGTTTAACAAACTCATCATTTATAGGACAGATACAGAGCAGGGAAGTCAAGAACAAGGGCTTCATTTTATAATGTTTTATCTCCTTAGTTCAGAAATACCCCCAAAGTGGCATAATATGTTCACTTGAAAATGGCAGGGCCTGGAAGTGATAGAAAAAGGCAAGGATTTTGAAGCTTTTAAGGCTACTTCCCTATATGTTTTGCAGGTCCCAGTTTGATTTACACTGGCCCTTAGAGCCAAAAGTGCCTCATTTTATAAAATAATTTCTCTTGTCCCTCCCAGGGTGGGAGGGACAAGTGTCGCACTGATATGTTGTGTCTTTGCGTATATCATTTTTGAAGCAGACAATACATCTTTTCTGGGGGCGACTTTTTTTGCGGTGGGGCACTACAGTGAAAGTGCTGCCCAGGAACAATTTTACAGACAGCATTCGCAGAGGTAGAACTTTTTTGTACTTGAGGGACATAGAAGGCTGTGGGAAACCAGTTGCTTTCAAGAGGTAAAACTGGATTTATGGCCCTCCTAACCCTGCGAGGAGGTTCTTCATCAGGTGAGGAAGAAGAGGAGGGCAGAACAAATTCTGAGCCTCCCTCACTTGCTGATTCTTTGTCCGAGGCTAGCATAGTACCAAAAAGCAAAATCATGGAAGAGTTTTCATTAGGTCCTCATTAAACTTAAATAATTTCACAAAAAAAGGCCTGGATGTGGCCTCGCTAAGACCCATTGGTCAAGAGAAGAAGCTTGTGTGTACTAAAACAAATATCTTTATTTATTGTCTTTAAAAGCTATAATTGAATGACACTACACAAAACTTATAAAGGTGTGCATAATATGATGCAACCCACTCAGAATACAGTGAATGGGTATGCAGGATTGAAAAATATAATGCACCGCTCTCAAGAGAAATAACTGATAAAGGTTGACTAAGGATTGATATCTAATACTATAATAGAAGAAAACAGCATTTGCTGATGTCCGTGACGACACAATCCTTCTCATACTTTGTTCTAAGCTAACGCTGATATTGTGTAAAGAAAAATCACCACAACACACAAACACTACAGCCACAAATGCACACCTTTATAAGTGTATTGACTACCATGGGTCTTGTTAACTGTATATTTTTAATAATTTTTGTGTAGTGCCACCAACACACTATATCATTGTGCCACTCTGCCACTCTTGCTGCTTCTGATGCCACCTTCACACTATATCATTGTGCCACTCAGTGTAAAAAGAGTGCACTCTTTGATGTTATAGTGGGATCTTGGCCCTCAGCTCAGTCCTTTCGAGCTGGCACAGAGGTTACCTTGTCAGGCTGCGTTCCCGCTTCGCTTATTTGGGGAAGTTGGCCTATGTAAGTGCACATGGAAGTGAAGAGTGAAGCGAATCTAAGAGCCGCGGCTGTCATGTGTGTGTCATACTAAAACACAGCATTGTTTGAAGACCAAACCACGCTCCCTATGCATATTTACGCATGGCACACCCTACAGGCTCTCTGCAGCCAGGAAATGCCTGTTTTTTAACGTGATCCGTTTTGATTCGATTCGGGTCAAATAGAATATTTTAAAAAAATTCAGCAAATCGGGACAAAACGAATTTTAACAAATTCGCCCATCTCTAGTAATGATCTTTATCTGCAACTGTAACAATGTGAATACTTTTTTCTCATTTGAGTCTGACACTGATGAATTGATACAAACTGACTGCTGCTGGTGGACACTGATGAACTGTCACTGATTGGCACTGACGCTGTTGGATGCTGACTGACACTGATTTGTTTCTAAACCTAAAACTGATCGTTTTTTTTTTTTTCCAAAAAAGAAACTGAAAGCGCCCTTACAGATAAGGAGTTATGGGGACTGATCAGTGGGACAGACAGTGACTGATACTGACACTGATTGACAGCAACGAATGCTGACGGACGCTGACTGACACTGATTGATTCTGACACTGACTTTTTTATTTATTTATTTTTTTGACAAAAAGAAAAAGAAATTGAGGTTCCCTTATAGATTGGGAGTTATGGGGAATGATCACAGTGGGGCAGCTGTGATCAAGGGGATAAAAATTGATGGTTTTCTTTCTGAGGGAACAGCAGAAGGACACAGTCTTTGTTCTCTTCACTTTCAGAACAGAACGGAGCATGTAGCCCTTCTCTGCCCTCCTCTTTACACATGATCGCTATCTTGTTGGCCATTCTGTACAGAGGGATTGTCGGCAATGGACCACTATGATAGGTTTCTTGCCGGTTGCTATGATAACGGATGCGGCGGCCGGCGCCACAATCGTAACTTTGTGTCATTGTCACCTGCTACAGTGACACTTTAAAGTTCTGATGTAACTCTACAACAAGGAGTGGGAAGGGATATACTCGACTGTAGTATATATGATATATACACTGCAGGGTCAGACTGGCCCACCAGTGGGCACAACGTCTTTTAGCTCTATCCCTGTTGGGTGCTGACCTGCCCCCTGTTTATTTTTTTTTTATTCATTTGAAACAATCAAAGAGGCGTGGGGGATATTAAAGGTAGCCTACAATATGGTGTGGGGGGTATGGTAGGAGGCCCACAATATAGAGGGAAATAAGGGGGTATAGGAAAGGGCCCACAATGTGGGGGGTATGAGTGGGGGCATGCAATATGGGGGGGGGGGGTATGGGAAAAGGCCTACCGTATGAGAGGGATATGAGATGGATCCCACAATATTGGGGTGTATGAAAGGAAGCCCACAATATGGGGAAGGGATATGAGTGAGGGTCCACAATATCGGGGGGATATATCAGTGAGAGCCCACAATATGGGGGGATATGAGAGGGCCCACAATATGGGGGATATGATAAGGGGCCCACAATATGGGTGTATGAGAGGGGTAACAATATAGGAGGGCTATGAAAAAGGGCCTGCAATATGGGGGTGGGGGCCACCATTAGGAGATGAGAGATTAGGACATGAGAGGCTGCAATATGAGGAGGAGACGAGAGGTGCAACAATATTAGGAGAAGATGAGAGGCCACAATATGAGGGAGAGATTAGAGGGTCCACAATATGAAAGGGTCCACAATATTAGGGGTAGATAATAGGGGCCATAATATGAGGATGAGATGAGAGTCCATAAAATGAGGGTTAAATAAGGGGCCACAATATGAGGAGATGATAGGGACCACAATATGAGGAGGACATGAGAGTAGCCACAGTATAAGGGGTAGATGAGGGGGCGTGGCTAGAGCATGGAGGAGAGAGGACGTTCGTTCAGGAGCTCCGGGGGCGACATTACCAGCCCAGCAGTGAGGTTTAGGAGGGGAAGGAGTTCAGTCCGGACTGGGACCGCGGTACAGCGGAATCCGGACCAGGTGCGGAGCATGGACAGGTTCTGGCACCAGCCGAGGGAGACGACGGGCCCGCCGGCCATTTCCAACATGGCGCCTGCTAATGCCACCCACCTCACTTTCGGCGGAGCCGACAGAGGAGTCCGGAGCAGCACTGCATCTGCTCCCCGCGACACGGCTACTCCGCCGGAACCTGCAGCCATAACGGGGAGTGACAGGCACGGACAGCGGGAGGACGCAAACCTGTTGTCCAATTCCAATATGGCGCCTGTCCCTGTCAGCAAACCTGCTGTGAGCAGCCCCGGCAGTGACACAGAGAGCAACGTGCTGTCGGTCCCACAAGAGCACCCACGCTCCCCTTCTTTACTGGAGCCGGATCCGCTATCAAGCCCAGGCTGGCTAAGCCAACATGGGAGCCCCCGCAGCTACCACACTTCTCTTATCCCCCTCACAGATGCACATGGAGACACAATCCATACAGAGTTTCAACTTCTCAGGGAACTGATACAGGCCCTCCCCACACGGCAGGACTTAGATTCTGTGATTCAAATAGTGGAGGCCTCGCATCTGCAGGCTTTAGGAGACATTAGAGAAGATACTGAGACACTTGCAACCCGTATTGCGAACACTGAAAATGTTACCGTCTCCTTAGATGAGAGGTCTCTGCCCTGGAGAGAGAAGTTAGCAGCTCAAGACAACATATGCAGCATTTGGCTCTCCTCTTAGATGACCAAGAAAACAGAGGCAGGAGAAACAATGTCCGCATTAAGGGTCTTCCTGAGAGTCTGCCTAATGATAATTTGTCAGAAAGGACAACGTCCATCTTCAACAAACTGCTACATCGTCCCATAGACGCAGAATTAATTATAGACCGCATCCACAGAGTCTCAAGAATGTCGTCCATAGCCTCTCCAGCGCCTTCATTACTTCACCGATAAAGAGAAGATTATTCGAGCGGCGTGGTCTGAAAACAGCATTGAGGTGGATGGGACTGAGATATATATCTACCCAGATGTTTCCACCCGCACTATAAATATGAGGCGTATGTTGTAACCGTTACTTCAAGGCATTAAAGATCTAGGGGCCACTTACCGCTGGGGTCACCCCTTTCACCTAATTGTGAGGCACGAAGGCCATAATTTCTTTCTGCGGAGGCCAGAAGATCTTCCAGACCTCTTTCTATTTTTGAATATGCCTCCCATTGAAGTCCCTAACTGGCTCGACCTAGACAACATGGGATCTGGTTCTATGCCTCCCAGAAGAAGAAGACGTCCATCTACAGTCAACATAACTGCTCCACCTATCTCAGAACAAGTGGAAGGCGATGTACCGATGGGACCGGATCTTTCCGCCCCTCTTCCGCTAGAAGCCTGAGAAGATCATTCCGTCATCATACTTCTACTTGCTACGTAACAGCTCTGCTCTCCGGTCGAGTCATGGAACAAAAACATTTCTGTTTTTGATTGGAACTATTCTTGAATTCTTCTCTCCTACATCATTGGGGTTATGGCCATAGCCCTGTTAAGGTTACTCGTTACACTGTATCCCTTACTGTCTTACTATTATTGCACAAATGTAATAAGTTTGTCTTTTCTTTTCTAGCAAAGGCCGCTTGGGTGCCTCTGATGGAGACGTACCCGTCCGCTTTATTATTCTACCTGACTTTCTGTTGGTTAGGTTAGTTAGTTAAGGCTATGCCTTATCTTAGTGGCTTCCGGTGCGGCCCCGGCATAGGCCTCAGCCCCGATCACTAAATATTTGTACAAGATGTTTGAGTATCTGCCCATTATTTGTTGATTAGGTCTTGTTATTTACTAGAAATGTCTTTATTCATATTCTGTTGCCTTTAAGATGCTCTCCTCTCCGGAGACAGTGTCTTTAAGTTAAAGCCTCCCCTCCTCCCCCCATCTGTGTTCTTCCATAAGCTCCACACTCCGGGGAATGATGGGGACGACGTTGCTGGACCATATTATATGTTTGATGCATTCGCCCATGTTTTTCTACACTTCCCACCTACACCAATTTAAAGTGTTCCCTTGTGTACTCACTTGGGATATAGGGGTTTGTTCCCCTTGCATTAGTGTTTTTCTCTTTCTTTCATTATGTCTTTATTTTCTCTACCCTACTTATCGTACCTGTTCTCTACCTTCCACCCCTCTTCTCCTTCCCCCACCCCACATCCACCACTTCCCCGTTGGCAGAGATGGCCCGCCCAAGTAGATCTCGAAATACGTTGACTATAGGCTCCCTTAACGTAAAAGGTTCTTCACAGTCCTGAAAAGCGATCTATATTGTTCAATCTACTTAAACGTAGAAAGATTCAAGTAGCCTTTATTCAGGAGACTCACCTTACTGAGACGAGGCCCTACAATGTTAAAAACAGGTGGTTTCCACACACATATCATAGTTACACAGACGATGCAAGGTCCAGAGGCACGTCTATTCTTGTGTCAAATATGCTCCAGTGGGCTTTCATGGACTCTCGCAGTGATGATGATGGCCGCATAATTATGGTAAAAGGCAAGATAGGAGACAGTTTATACACGTTTGCCTCTTTATATCTCCCGAATGTGGGACAAGCTCAGGCTATAAGCACGTTCCTTGAAATGGTAGATGAATTCGCAGAAGTTATAGTGGTAACTGGTGGCGGTCTCAATGTAGCTATCGCCCCACTGGTGGACACTTTAGTGGGTTCTTTGGCACTCTCGCATGCTAGTCTGCGTAAAATGAAAAGACTTTTACATGAACACCAGTTAATAGACACATGGAGACTGCTACACCCCTCTGACAAGGACTACGCTTTCTATTCTACACCACATGACAATTACTCCAGACTGGACTACCTGTTCCTCCGACATAGAGACTTAGGACTGCTATGTGAGGCCACGATTGACAACATAACCTTCTCAGACCATGCATTGATCACTATCTCCATATCTCTCCCAAACCCCGCTGACTTACAATGGCAATGGAAGCTAAACGCTTCCCTCCTAGAGGATCCTTTGGTGTTAGACGACATTAGAAACTCAATATCGGCCCACTTTGACAGGACTACAACTGAAGACGTGAACCCTTGTGTAGCGTGGGAGGGACACAAATTTAATATCCGTAGCATTTTAATTACTCATGGCAGCCGACACAAGAGGGAGAGGACCCAAGCTGTTAGTGCCTTATTGGATCGTATTAAATTGTTGTAGCTCTCTCATAAGAGATCTCCAACGTCTGACAACAGGTCCGCTCTGCTTTCAGCAAGGTAATCTCTGCGAACCCTCTTACTGGACAAAGCTAAAGGCGTCTTAGCTAAATGTAAAAGGCACTTCTACGAATACAGTAATAAATGTGGCAGAACTCTGGCCAGAGCCCTGAGAGAACAACGCTCCCACACATATATACCTAAAATCTCCACCTTAGCCAAGACATTGCAGCTGCCTTTAGAGATTACTACCAGGCATTGTATAATATACCGCAATCAACATCCCAACACACTAGGGAAGAATTCAGACATAAAATACAATCATACATACACAGAATATGGACTGCTAACTTTGACAGATGAAGAGGTTGAGGCCCCCATATCGGGGCTTGAATTTCAGTACGCTTTGCAGGCAACGCAGACTGGTAAGGCCCCTGGCCCAGATGGCTTTTTGTTACCGTACTACAAGACATTCGCAAAATTGCTTGAACCCCACTGGACAAAAGCCTTCAATTCGGTAGCCGCTGGTTCACCTCTCCCAAGGGAAGCCCTACACGCCACAATTACAGTCATAGCTAAACCAGGGAAGGACTCGACTCAGTGTTCTAACTATCGACCAATTTCACTGTTAAATCAGGACCTTAAACTATTCTCAAAAGTCGTGGCAACAAGACTGGCTCCTTTGTTGAAACGTACCATTCATTCAGACCAGGCAGGTTTTATACTGGGGAGAGAGGCCAGGAACAACACCACCAAGGCAATAAATATGATACATAAAGCATGTTTGGAGAAACTCCCTCTGATGCTTCTCTCTACAGATGCTGAGAAAGCATTTGATAGAGTCAATTGGACATTCATGTCAGAAGTACTTTGCCGTTTCGGCCTCCGAAACCGTATGCTTGCGTGCGTGTTGTCTTTGTAATCCTCTCCCTCGGCCTCGGTTCGCGTAAATGGTGTTTTATCGAATAGTTTTAACATTCAAAATGGCACACGACAGGGATGCCCACTCTCCCCTTTGCTATTCATCCTATCTCTAGAACCCTTCCTCCGTAAGATTTGTGGTGACCCGAACGTCTCGGGCATTACGATTAGGGGAACAACTCATAAAATAGCAGCCTACGCCGACGACTTACTCTTTTTCATTTCAAACCCTCAGGTCTCCTTACCCAATCTCATGCGGGCATTACGTCAGTTTTCGCTGTTATCTAATTTTCAAATTAATTGGTCAGCATTGAACTTATCCTTACCTGTTTCTCTTAAAGAAACGTTACAAGCCTCCTTTAGCTTTGCATGGGCTGAAAACAGTATTAGATATCTTGGAATTAACTTGTCGGCGGACTTGACTAAACTATGAACACACTGAATTTCCCGCCCGTTCTTCAAAATATTCAAAGAGACTGCTCTAGATGGACCAAGGGCCTCTTTTCGTGGTTCGGGAGATGCGCCATTTTTAAAATGAACATTCTCCCTCGCTAGCTATACTTATTTCAGGCTGTCCCAATCCATTTACCCGTGGCTTTCTTTCGCTCCTTGAACACTCTCCAGCATGGATTCGTGTGGGCAGGCAAGCCAGCGAGAATCAGCCGCAAGACCTTGTTTAGGCCTAAGCGATCAGGAGGATTGGGACTCCCTGATTTCCGAAACTATTACAACGCAGCACATATGGCAAGGGTTCTGGACTGGTGTTGTAATCAAAGCACCAAACCCTGGGTCCATCTGGAGCAGTCCTTTACACGAACATCTCTTCAGGTTTTGCCCTGGTTAGAGCCTCATTTGACTGCTTCCTTGAAACGACACCCTACCATTGGTCCCACATTATCGATTTGTAAGAATAAATTGGTACAGGAAAGACTTATACCCTCAAAGTCTCCCCTCACTCCGATTCTTGGCAATCCTGATTTCACCCCGAGCTATGAAGACTTGATCTCCAAGCAGTGGAAAGGGACAGTTAGATTTAGAGCGGAGCATTTCATTAAAGATTCAGACTGGATGACATCTCAAGACTTGACTGAGCTTAAGAGGCATGGAGAACGGGACAGCTGAGACATTACTTAGGTTTCCCTACCTCCATGCGAACAGTTTAAAAAAGAGAAAAACACCTTTGAGTGCCTGTGTGGAAATGGCTTACGGCACACGCTATCCCTTAGCTACTCATGCTTACTGTCAATTCCGGATGATCCCGGCCCTCTCTATTTAACACATTGGGAGAAGGACCTGAACATCTCCCTGACTGCTGAACAAAAAGACAGGATTTTTGAACTTTGTCACTATGCAACCATAAGCTCCCGTTACCAAGAAGCAGGCTATAAATTACTATCAAGGTGGTACAGGGTACCTACCAGATTACATACAATCTTCCCACAGGTCCTGGACACTTGCTGGAGATGTGGGCAAGAGGAGAGCTCCTTCTTACACATATTTTGGTCCTGTAGCATCCTGTCCTCGTTCTGGCAAGATTTGGGCAGAATTATATCCCGATTATGTGGAGAATCAATCAGATTGGAGCCCTCCCTCTTCCTCCTTCACCACTGTGACATGTCTGTACAACGGTATATGAAATCCCTGATCCGATTTCTCATCATCGCTGCGAGGGCATGCATCCCGCTTCTATGGAAACAAACAATACCACCATCATTGGCAATGTGGGTAGTGAAAGTCAATGATCTAATGTACATGGAAGACCTCACCTCTTCGATACATGGGACCTATGACAGGTTCCACGAAATGTGGCAACCCTGGATCCAATTTAAATCGTCTACTGAATATAGACCTACTGTAAACTTAGAAACACTATGGGGCAGATTTATCAAGCAGTCTGAAAGTCAGAATATTTCCAATTGCCCATGGCAACCAATCACAGCTCCCCTTTAAAATATTTATGAGCACTGGTGAAATGAAAGCTGAGCTGTGATTGGTTGCCATGGGCAACTGGAAATATTCTGACTTTCAGACTGCTTGATAAATCTGCCCCTATATGTCTTTGACGTATTCTCTGATTGAGCCTGGTCTCAACTTCTGTCCTTCTCTGCTTACCCCCTTTTTGTACAATCCTGGTCTCGGTACTCTTCCTTGCTTCTATCTTAGATTCGCTCTTTTACTTCTTTTCTTTTTCTTCTCCCTCATATTACTTCTCTAAACCCTAAGCAGGCCTTTAGTGGCCATTAGGGTTTGATACCCAACTTTATCGTTTTAAAAAAATATTAAAAGACAGACACGCAGAATAGGTGCGAATACAGAACTCATTTATTTAAACTGGTTTACATAATGACATATTATAATTCTCTGTCCCCTGTTTATACAGTGCCTTTTGTGAATATACAGCCCTGGGACTTTGCATTCTTTTATAACTGACATGTCACTATCTGGTGAATTTCTCGTTTTTGTAACCTGTTTTGCTGCCTGTTATTAATAAAACGGAATTATAAAAAAAAAATAAGGGGTAGATGAGAGGGTCCAAAATATGAGGGGTAGGTGAGAAGGTCCAAAATATGATAGGGAGATGAGTGGCCACAATATGAGGAGTATAACTAAAAAGTGAAGAGGAAATATACACAAGGCAATAGTTTAACACTCAATATAACCTCAAAAAACCATATGAGTTGATATCTGGTCCATAAACATTTCATCACACCATTTATTAAAAATTATATCTCCTTTTATTAATGATTACCATCTAAAAACAACAATATGACAAAGTGACTTTAGAGTACAATGAAAGGTAAGTTGTTCCCGGGAGTTCCAATAATGCATCCCTACATCACAAATCAGCAAGTAAATATTTTATACCAGAGTATATTGCTATGCAAAGCTATTGAAATCTACTATAAAGTGGCAGTGCAACAGTAAATGACAATCCAGCCAAACATGTTTCTGTAACATCCTATTAAAGTGCTGTGTGCCGTTCTCCTACATTAAATGTAGTAGCAAGGTCAGCTTACCCATGCCGTGTGATGTGTGGATGAAGGTACCCCGAGTTAGTTTAACACTGTTGGGATGATATGGGATTGGTGATGTATAAGTACTGCTCACCTCTGCGGGTTTTGCAGATCGGCACATCACAAATTGTTGCTTCAAGGGATCTGACCAACTTCTACGCTCTAAGGTGCCACTTAGATTCCGGTCCCAGGTGTCGGCTTACATCATCGTCCGCGGTGGTCCAGGGGGTCCATTACCTCTGAAGTCCGACAGTGAGATCCCGCCATGGACCCCGACAAGGTTCCACTTTCAAGACTGACTGATCTTAACACCATTGTGGTCCAGCAGTCAGTGCACATTGCTACGCAAGAAGAACAGCTTGGACAATTCACCGCCATGCTGCAGCAGTTGATTGCCAGTAACAGTGTCAGATCCTTGTGGCCTCTCCTGCTACCCCGGTTGGTCTGCCTGTCGCTGAACCTAGGCTGAGACTCTTTCTGCCTAGAAAGTATGATGGGGACCCCAAGTTGTGCAGGGGTTTTATCACTCAGTGCTCCCTGCACATTGTCACTGAACACTCCATGTGGCATTCATCATCAGCCTCCTCTCTGGGAAGGCCCTGGCCTGGGCTACTTCTCTCTGGGACAGAGACGATCCGGTCATGGCTACCCTCACAGCATTCCTGGCGGAATTCCGGTCCATTTTTGAGGAACCTGCACGGGCATCTTCAGCTGATACTGTGCTGCTTAACCTCCATCAAGGGGACTCGTCCAGAGGTAACTATGCAGTTCAGTTCTGTACCCTGGCCTATGAACTCTCCTGGAATGATGCAGCCCTGACTGCAACCTTTAAAATGGGAGTTTCGGGACAAGTTAAAAACACACTGTCTGCATAGGACCTGCCGTCTACTCTGAGTGGCCTCAATCTGGCCACTCTGATTTATATTCGTTTCAGGGAGCGTGCTGAAGAGCTACATCTTGAGAAACCGCAAGCCCAGGTTGGACACTTTCCTCGTTTGGCACCTGCCATCCAAAATCCAGCCGTGCCTACTGCAGAGGGACATATGCAGGTAGACAGAGCCCAACTTTCTCCCCAGGAACTCTCCAGACGATGTCAGGAGAACCTCTGTTTATATTGTGCCAGTCCGGAACTTGATACTTGTCCTGTTTGTCCCTAGTGTCTGGGAAACATCAGCACCTAGGGTTTTTGGGAGAAGCTTTTCTAGGTGAGAGCAAAGCTTCTCCACGTCTTAACATTCCCGTACAGTGGTAGCCAGTTTCAAGTCTGTGCCTTCTTGGACTCCAGATCTGCAGGAAACTTTGTGGATGTTGCCCTGGTCTCTCAGCATCACATCCCAGTGGTCCACCTTGAGAAGCTCCTGGTCATCTCCTTGGTCAGTGGCCAGATTCTCTCTGACCCAGTTGAAGCCTATTTCCCTCCAAGTTGGAGCTCTTCATAAAGAAAGACTGTCCTTCTACGTGCTGCTAGCAGGGGCGGTGCTCACCCAGAAAGGGCCTAAAGGGCGAGCTCTCACTTGCGCCTTTTTCTCTAAGACTTTACCTCTGCAGAGAGGAATTACTCCATAAAAGATAGAGAACTTATAGCCATCAAACTTGCTCTGGAAGAGTGCCGTTATCTTCTGGAGGGAGCTTTCCATCTGGCGTATATACAGATCATAAGAATCTCCTATATCTCTAAACAGCCCAGCGCCTCAACCCTAGGCAAGCCCGTTGGTGACTCTTCTTTTAACAGTTCAACCTCCTGATCCACTTCCTTCCTGCTGAGAAGAATATCAAGGCTGATGCCCTATCCCATGCCTCTGATGTCATTGGAGAGGAATTCCTCTGCATATTATTTCTCCTTAACAACTGGTTGTTGATTCTCCGGTGGATCAGCAGCAGCTTCCCTCCGGCAAGACTTATGCCCGACTTGCACTTCGTAAGAGGATATTGACTTGGGGTCGCTGGGCACCCTGGGGTGCAACGATCTGTGGCTCTCATTTCCCATTTCTTTTGGTTGCCTGACCTGGTCAAAGATGTTTTGTGGGTTCCTGAACTTTTTGTGCCCGTAATAAGCCATCTTGCCTTAAACCAGCTGGTCTGCTACTGCCGTTACCGATGCCCCACGACCATTGTCGCACGTAGCAATGGACTTCATCACAGATCTTCCGCCATCATCTGGCAATATCATCATCTGGGTGGTGACTGTCCGGTTTTCCAAAATGTCTCATTTTGTTCTTCTTTCGTCTGCTCCTCGCTTTGCCAGTCTGTTCTTCTTTCACATCTTCTGGCTTCATGGACTTCCTCAGCACATAAAAAATATAGGTCTGCTCCAGTCTTCTCTCCGGGTGACTAGGTGTGGCTATCATCCAGATACGTCCGGCTTATAATTCCTAGTTACAAGCTTGGATCACGTTTTCTGGGGCCTTTTGAGGTGATGAAGCGCATAAATATATATATATGCCACGGGATATAAACTTCATCTTCCTCCCACTATGTGCATCCTGAACTCCTTCCATGTCTCTCTCCTGAAACCTGTCATCTTGAACCGCTTCTCACAACAACCTCTTCCTCCTGCTCCAGAGGCTGAATCCACTGACATCTTCATGGGTAAGGAGGTTCTGGACATGAATACAGTGAGAGGTAAGCAGATCTTCCTTGTTGACTGGAAGGGGTTCGGGTCTGAGGATAGATCTTGGGAGCCTGAGGATAACATTGTGGACGGTAGCCTCCTTGCAGGGTTTCTCCAGAGCAAGAAGAGAGTGAGGCTGAAGTGACAGGGGGAACTGTCACGGGTGCTCCTGCGACCCCCATCCCGGAGCCTGCCATAAAGCGGGTTGGACTTGCTGCGGCATGGTACCACCAGGTTGTTCCACAGGTGTGACTTGTCCGCGGTGTAAGCCATGGCGAGGTACAGAGTCAGAAGGCAAGTTCGGAGACATGGAGGAGGTCAAGACGGGCGGCAAAGTTTCAAGGTCGGAGGCGGAGTAGAAGAGATGCACTCTATTTTATGATATATTTTATTATTTGTGTTTTCAATAAAGATTTCCCATATCCCTGTTGTGTCAAGCCTTGTTTCGTATTCTCTTCCCTTATTGTTTAAAATACATTTTAAACAATAAGGGATACCAACTCCAAAATAGTAACACTGGAGAATGTATCCTGCAAAAAAAATGCCATCACATGGCCTCATTAACCCCTTATCACCGACACTAGTTTTCAGCTCAATGACCAGACTCGATTTTTCAAATCTGACACGTCTCACGATAATTGGTTATAACTTCGGAACGCTTTAACATATCCGGGTGATTTTGAGAATGTTTTCTCGTGACACATTGTACTACATGTTAGTTATAAAATTTAAGTGATAAGTTTTGCGTTTCATTCTGAAAAAAAGTGAAAATTTGGCAAAAGTTTGTAAAAATTCTTCATTTTCCAAGTTTGAAATGTTCTGGTTTCCAGACAAGATGTAAAACTACCCAAAAAGTTTGATAATTAACATTTACAGAATATCTGCTTTATGTTGGGATGATATTTTATGCTTCCAGTCATTTTTCTAGGATGCTATGAGGCGCAGAACTTTAGGTGCGATTTTTCTTATTTTCATGAAAATTGCCAAAACTCACATTTTGAGGGACAACTCAGCTTTCAGGTGACACCAAATATGTACGTGTTTTTGTGTTTTATTTACTTTATTTGCATTTTATGTGTTACTGGGGAGATTATGGGACTTTTAGTTTATTTATTTATTTAATTATATTATAAAAAGATTTAATTTTTTTTTTAACTTTTTTTTACACTTTCTACTTCTTGGCTTGAATAAGCAATCATCCGATCGCTTAATCAAGCCTTTACACTGCAATACACTGGTATTGCAGTGTATACTGTAAGTAACTGAGCATGCTGAGCATGCTCAGTTACACACAGCCGGGTCCTGCCAGGAGGCGGAACCCGGCACAGAGAGGAGCCCGTCGGAACCCGGGGGGCACAGAGAGGAGCACGTCGGAACTCCTGCTGAGGCAGGAGGGATCGGATCCCCCGGTAAGCACACCGGAGGGTTCCGATCCACGGGGGACACACTTGCACGCCGCGGTCATGCTTGACCACGGCGTGTAAGGGGTTAAACACCCGGGATCAGAGTTTTTCCGATCCCAGGTGTTAGTTCCGGGTCTGGGCTGTGATATCACAGCCCGACACCAGCACCAGCGAGACCCGGTGTCCCGTAAACTTCTTCTGACGCGCCGCCTTAAAAAGCCGATAGGGCGGTCATTAAGGGGTTAAAAGAAAAACTAAAAGTTTATAGCCTACAAAAGGGCGGCAATGAGGAAACTAAAATCCTGGCAGTTGCAGGACGCTCCTTCCCTTCTGCAACTCGCTTTGAGCAGTGCAGTTTTGAAAATGGTTTGATATGTAGGAGGCTTCTAATGCAGACATATTGAAAATGTTATACAGCAGCTATTTTAGGTTGTAAAACTATTTCCCTGAAAACGAGATGATTTTGAATTTTGAAAATGGTAATTTAAAAAAAAAAATTCATAAGTTTTTATTTTTTGTTTATAAATTAAAGGAAAACTTATCAGCCAAAATTTACCACTAAAATGAAGTACAACAAGTGAGGAAAAAAACAATCTCATAATCGCTTTGATAAGTAACAGTGTTACTTATCAAACAAAATGGCGACTTCTTGAAGGGGTTAAAGAAAAGAATTTTCAGGTTTGAGCTACAGAGTCAGTTATTTTATTTTATTTTTTTTCAACTTACATTTTTATTTTTCCAAAAGAGGGGTTACAAACAATCTTGCTCAAGCAATAAAGCATAGTATTACCAGATTGGTATAAGCATATACCGTACATTAATACATAAAGTAATAGTTAGGTCACGCAGGACCTCTTGTAGGTGGTGTAGAAGTCGAATAAAACAGGCAGCTTTAAATGACTCAATAGATAGCAGAAGAGTAAGGAGCAAAGTCCAGTTCTCATGGAAAAAAGAATAAAGTCTTTCATTCGAGCTCAATCTCTTTTGCTGCGTTACTTTATGTAAGCGAAATATAAAGAAAAAAAGTAAAAGGGGGCCAAAGGTCCAACTTATCAACACATTAAATGTCAACACAAAACAGAACATATCATATCCATGGATCCCATTCCTAAATTAAGAATCTAATAGCTAAAACATAGGTAAGTTGTCTCCAATAGTATCCCAAGGGGACCAAATTTTGAGGAACTTGTCCGAATTTTCGTGCAGCGAGGCAGTCATATGTTCTAGAGTTCGTATATGCCTGATGCGGGAATAGAGATCTAGCATTGAGGGCGGTGCAGGACGTCTCCAGTGCAACGAGATCAGGGTCTTTGCAGCACACAGAATATGGAGGAGCAGTTTTGACTGCAATTTACCTATCTCCGGGGAGGAAGCCCTAGCAAAAACACAATTGGGTCTCTACACAAACTTATCTCTAGTACCCTTTCTATTACTAATCGAACCTTGTCCCAAAAAGGTTGAATAGCCCCACATTCCCAAAAGATGTGATATAGGGTGGCGTCTGGGGCTTTGCACCTCCAGCAGATATCTGGGATGTTTGGATCCATTTTGTGTAAAAGCGCCGGGGTGTGGTACCAATGCATCAAGATTTTATACTGGTTTTCTTTGTATATAGTGGATAAAGAACCTTTCGGGGCCTTATCCCATATCTTTTTCCAATCCAATATCGAAAGTGTCCTACCCAGCCAGTTCTCCCATTTAGTCATGTACGCATGTTTATCAGAATCCGGGTATGTCTGTGCCATGAGCAATACGTATAAATCTGAAATAAGTCCTCTAGACGCCGAACCCCTAAGACAGATCCTTTCAAATTCTGTAAGATCCGGTATTATGGGAGATTGTAGTATAGACATACAATATTGGTAGATCTGTGGGTACGTATTTGCGGCGGGGGCAAACTGATCAGATGCACTACTGAGGTCTGATAGCTTAAGGAGGTTCTTGGTAGTTGGGTGTGTCAGGTCCCTAATCTGGAAAATTTTCATCGGCCTCCAAAAATTCACAAAGTCTGGTTTGAGGCTTTGGGGTAGACCCGGTGTATATAGAAACGGGGTAAGAGGCGACTTCAAAGTAGCAAGAGAATATCGCATGCGACATCTTCTCCAAACCTCTCTAGTAAACGCTATGGGACCTAAAAGGGAATGTGTAGGAGTTTCCAATGGTGGCCCCCATATCAATGCTGCGGGATGAGCGGGAGCTAACCAGAGCTTCTCAATTTCTGTCCACTTGTTGAAGGCCGCCAGTGAAGTCCAGGATACTATGTGTCTTAGATGAGTAGCATAATAATACACCGCTATATCGGGTAGTCCCAGACCCCCTCGTGACTTAGGTGCTGTTAAGACAGTTTTTGAAATCCTATGTCTCTTGGAATTCCATATAAAATCCAAGAACAGTGATTGGATTTGCCTCAGAGTGCTAACTGGCACCCTCACTGGAAGAGTTTCAAAAAGATATAAAAATCTGGGAAGTATTGACATTTTTATAGCCGCTATTTTACCCAGCATAGAGAGGTTTAGAGTATGCCAGCTTTGTAACTGCCTCCTCACATCCTGAATTAAGGAGGGGAAGTTTTCTTTGTATAGCGAGTTATACGATGCGGTAAGTTTTATCCCCAGGTATTTTATGGAGGTCATGTTCCAAGTATAATGGAAGTTGTCCTCTAAAGAGCTTAATAATGCGGTGGATAAATGTACTGGCAATGCCTCTGACTTAGTCTGGTTAATTTTATATCCAAAGACATTACTATATTCCTCGATTTCAGTGTTTAGATTCGGGAGCGATATGAGGGGGTCAGTGATAGTGAGGAGCACATCATCCGCAAACAGAGCTATTTTGAACTGTTTGTCCCGTACCTCAATGCCCTTAATGTCTGGGTTATTTCTGATGCGTGCTGCTAAGGGCTCAATGCTTAAAACATATAATAAAGGGGATAGAGGACAGCCTTGACGAGTACCATTATTAATTGTCAGGGAATTTGAATGGGCATGCGGTAGTCTAATTTGCGCCGTAGGAAAAGAATAGAGATTGGACAGGGCGTTCAGAAATGGTCCGTGGAAACCAAAGTTTGTTAATGTCCGAAACATGTAGTGCCAATTTAATCGGTCAAATGCCTTTTCAGCATCTAGACTCAACACTAAGGCTTCTGATTTGGTCTTCTGTACCAGATCAATGGTGCGGCGAGTGTTATCGCCTGCCTGTCTATACCGGACAAACCCCACTTGGTCCTTATGTAGCAGGTGCGGGAGCCATTCACTTAATCTGCTAGCCAGAAGCTTAGTAAAGAACTTAAGATCTGTATTTAATAAGCTAATAGGCCTATAGCTGGAGCATTCTGAAGGGTCTTTGCCTTGCTTAGGGATAACTGTAATATGTGATGTCAACATTGTTTGGGGGATCGCCTCGCCTTTAAGAAACTTGTTAAATAATTCCACCATGTGAGGTAGAAGAAGTGGCAAAAAAGTCTTGTAATAGAGGTACGTAAATCCGTCCGGGCCTGGGGCCTTATTTCCCGGCAAGTCTCCTACCACTTCCTCTATCTCCTCCGGTGTCACCACTCTGTTTAATTGGGTTAGGGCCTCTGTAGTTAAACGGGGTAGGGAACACTGGGATAAATATTGGTCTGGTTTTGTTCGCCGTTCAGGGGATGACGAAGGTAGCGTGGATGGCAATGAATAGAGGTTAGAATAATAAGAGTTAAAAAGCTCAGCAATCTTAGCGGGATGATAGTGTAGGGTGCCGCTTCTATCTTTAATGTGATAAGGTGTCTGGTTAACCATCTTATTTCGTAACTGGCGAGCCAGCATCGTGTGCGCTTTATTCCCGAATTCGTAAAACCTACGTTTGGAGAATTTGAGCACGCGTTCGACATCTAACAGGTCTAGCTCTCTTATTCTCGAGCGGAGCACTAAGATCTTCCTAAGTAGAGAATGTGTGGGGTGAGACGTGTAATCCCTCTCCGCTTGGCGTAATTGCTGTTTAAACTTAGAGTAATTCAAAAGTCTATCTCTCTTTAATTTAGAAGCCAATGATATTGCCTCTCCTCTAAAGACCGTCTTATGTGCTTCCCATAGAATCGGGACCGAAGGTGCTGTTGGGGAATTCTCTTTAAAATAATTAACCAAGACTGTCCGCAAAGTTTCCCTAGAAGGCACTGACGTTAAAAGTGTATCATTCAGCCGCCAGTGTGTTGTTTTAGAAAGGGCATCTTCCAGTTGTATATCTATGACGACTGGGGCGTGATCAGACCATGTAATGTGGCCTATAGTTGCCAAATGCATGGCTTTTAGAGCAGGGTAATTACCGAAAAAATAATCAATCCTAGAATGAGTTTTATGAGGCTGGGAGTAGAAGGTGTATTCTTTGGCGGTAGGATTATTTACCCGCCATAGATCATACAGGGAGTGCTTACGGATCAATTGACGGAAACGTAATGCGAGTGATTTCACACTCTGTGGCGTTGGACGTGCAGGAAGGGTCAGGCGATCCGCAGTGTCTGAAAAAATAGTATTGAAATCACCCCCTAGTAAAAGTACTTCATTCTGGGTCGAGTATAATTTGGAGAGAACCCTAGCGAGGAAGGGCACCTGACGATTATTGGGGGCATAAACATTGCATAGGGTTACATTGAGATCATATATAGTACCCCTAAGAATAATGAAGCGACCTTGGGGGTCAACCTCGCTATCCACTATTTGGAAGGGACATTGGCTGGATATCAGTATGGCTACTCCCGCTTTCTTTTTTGTAGGTGCATGTGCCATATAGGCTGTTGGGAACCAATGTTTAGCGAAATGGAAGGATCCTGATGCTGTAAAATGTGTCTCTTGGAGGAAGACTATATCAGCTTTAGCATGTCTTATTTCTTTAAGTGCTAGTCGCCTCTTGGCATCTGAGTTAAGGCCTTTCACGTTTAGGGAGAAGACTTTAACCATTTTCAAAGTAGTGAGGCCTGTGAGCTTTGCAAATGAAAAGTAGAGCAGATGGAAACTCGGCTATGGGGTCTCCCGGGGGAACCCAGCCGAATACTGTTTCCACTCTACGCCTATGGGCGCTGGAGAACAACCTATAGAGGGATCCATGGATATACCTTAAAATCAAATTACAACCTTCAAGTAAGAACAACATAAGAACAAAAAGTGTGTATAGCGAGGGAGGCCTACTGCCATTCTCGCTGCAAATCCTCCCTAAAACAGTAACAAAGCACAAGAGGAATGTCAGCTCCTCAGCGAAGGAGCGAAGACTGTCAGGAGGATTCACTTCGGGGGGAGAATCACAACCGATTATCCACATACTACAGAATAATCTATCTGTAACCACTGAGTTTCACCCGGGCCTTATGACAAGGGCCTAGCAGGGGACCATTTAAGCAGAGGGGAGGTCAGAGAAAGTAAGGAGATATATATTAGTGAAGAGAATACACAAAAGATCCTAGTATATGATACATTTAACCCATCATACATTTGAAATATACCCATACTAGCAGATCAAGGCATAGCGAATAGGTCAAAGAGAAACATCAACATAAATACTTATCGCCCCGTTGGAGGCCTTCGGTCTGGGGCTTTCTGCTTCTTCTTAGGTGGATGGGCTGGTTGCCAAGTTGGAGACAGCATTGGTGCCGCTGGTTGCTGAGGCCAATCAGGAAGGTCAGGCGGGTCAATCTGGAAGGTCTCGCAGAAGTCCTGCAGGTCCTCTGGGAAGCGGAGGGTGGCAGAGAATCCATCTTTTCTAGCCGTCAAGCTAAAAGGGAACTCCCAGCGGTATGGTATCCCTTTATCTCGTAGCATGTCCAGAAGAGGTTTGATGGCTCTGCGTTGTTGGAGCGTAATCCAAGAGAGATCTTGAAAAAGTTGGAACCGAGAGCCAAGGAAGGATACTGATTTGAGTTGTCGAGAGTGTTTCATAATTTCCTACTTGGTCTCAAAGTCAGTAATATGACAAAGAACATCCCTAGGGGGACCGCTTGTTTTCGGGCGAAGTGCCCTATGAGCTCTGTCCATTTTTAATGGAGTCTCCGGCGGTCTATCCAGGATCATATTAAACAGCCGCTGTAGGTAACCATGTATGTTCTCTTCGCCTTGCTGTTCTGGAATGCCCCGTATTCTAATGTTGTGCCGACGTCCCCTGTTATCAAGATCTTCTACATGGCGTTTCAGATCTCTAATAGTTGAAGCTTGCTCAGTCATTTGATGTTGTAAGGTCGAGATTACTGCCCGTGCGGCGTTATGATCATCTTCCAGTGTGTCCACTCTTTGCGCCACCTGCTGTACATCTTTATGAACTGCTGCAATTTCTTGCCTGCAGGTTTCCTTGACTTCATCAATCAGCTCTCTAAAGTCCTTTTTAGTGGGCATTTGTTGGATATAGAGCCAAAGTGGGTCTTGGAGAGGTGGAGACAGCTGAGACAAGGAGGGTATAGGCATAGGCGATAATACTTGAGGCGTAGATGGTGGACTACAGCTCTTGTGTAAATCAGGAGGCAGCTGTGGTGAGCATGTCAGTAGGACATTATTAAGCGTTTCCCTGACGGCTGCAATTCCTGGAGAGTTTCTCTCATCTTCCCCTTGAGATAGAGAGGGTGAGGACGGCATGGAAGGTTGGTGTGCAAGTGAGGTCCATTCTATGGCTGGGGCAATCATCTCCATACCCTCCACTGTGAGAGTTGGACCTGGTGTAGGGGGAGTAAGGGAGGGGGCTGGAGACCTCCGGTAAGCCGGGTCACTCTCCTGCAGCATAGACGGCTGGGAGTTTTGTTTTTCTCCTGGGCGCAGTGCAGAAGAACCCCTCTCCACATTTCTATGGCACCCACCAGGTGCATCCTGTGCCTCTGCTGGCAGGGGGGCTGTGGGGGGACATGGTGGTGTCTTCCCCACCACACTCGGGCTCAGCAGAGCCTCACAATATGAAGCGCATGGCAGGCGCTGCTGCAGGGGAGAGGGGGAGGGTGGCTGCTCACCGCTGTGCGTTGCGGGCGCCATCTTGGATCGCGGCGCCGGGACTTCCACCGCTCGTTTTTTAAAGAAATCCGCCGCGGAATGCGGCATCCCCGGCCTCTCCTGGCTCCTCGAGAGGCGTGTCGGCTGCCCCCGTCGTCCTCCCATGTGTGGGTGAGTGTTGGCCCGCTTATTTAATTCCAATTTGCCCCGGGTAGTGGAGCGCTCAGTGGGACACGTCTGTTCCCTTCAACATCCGGTCACGCCCCACAGAGTCAGTTATATAGGCAGGTAAAATTAAAGTTGTGAATGCATGCTTGAGATAACATTCTATACTAAGGGTTTAACTCCCTGTATCTCAGGTTCTATAGTTCACACAGAACCAACTGGCCTGATATGATTTAAAGATGAGATTCTCTCCTTTGATACCAGAACCATGGTTGTAAGTGCTTTAACCCCTTCCCGACTTGCGCCGTACTAGTACGACGCAAGCCGGGTCCTGGTGCATGGAAAGGGCTCGCGGGCCAAGCCTTCTCCATAGCCGGTTAGTCTTTGCTGCATATTGCAGAAAAGACTTACCAGTAACACGTCGTTTTCCCGACGATCACCACAGGCAATGCTGCCATCGGCTTCAAAAAGATGGTGGCTTCATCGGGGATCCGTCACCATGACAGCCTCTGGTCTTCCTAAAAAAATCCCCATATACAGCCATACTGTAGTTCTGGCTTTGGGTACATTTTGACTGCCGTTTGTGGGGATGTTTATGTGGCTGCAAATTTGCGTCCCCATAGACGGCAATTGCGGTCCGGCAGCGGTACATGCATGAGGAAAATATAGAGAATGCTCTATCTTTCCCTGTGTGTGCGTCCGTGCAGCGCTTTTCTCTATGGAGGGGGGAGGGGTCAACTTCTCATCCTCTCCAGTGCACAGCAGTATGCCCGCCGGGCCGCATACGGCTGTGTAAATGTACCCTTTCATTGCGAAATCATACAACACATCCTACTTATTCCTTGGGTTACTACAATTATGAAGATAGTATATTTATATAGCTTTGTTACATTTTAATAATTCTAAAGAAAAATCAAATTTTTTTGAAAAAGCTTCTCTGTATCTCCATTTTCTGACACCCAGAATTGTTTTACAAGCTCTTTACCTCTTGTGTCACCCCTTAATCTTCATAAGCTGTAAGCCCTTGTGAGCAGCGCCCTCACTCCTATTGTTCCATATGACTGTTTGTACTCTGTAATGTAATATTATATTTGTATACATCCTCTATGATTTGTAAGACGCTGTGGAATATGATGGTGCTATATAAATAAAGATTATTTTTATTATTGATTCCATTTTGGGAACTTTTCAACTGTTTTTTAGTTTCAGGTCCTCTATAATACTAATACCTATTCATAGGATAGAAAATGGTAGAAAACAGCTCAGATCAACTCTGTGCAGAAGCAAAGATGTTTTCAATCCATGATAGATTTGCCTACCGTGTGAATGGACATAAAATATACTACAACCATCTTGGTATAACAGCCAAGTGGTGCATCTACTCCAATTAACCCCATGGAAATCCCCTATATGTATATAAATACATAAAAGGGTTATTAAAAAAAAACCTGCTGATGAGCAGATTCAAACCTGCAACTTCCACCAGAATTTGGGGTTTGGTAATTGACTGTGGGTGTTAACCCTTTAAATGGTAGTGGCACTTAGAGGGTTAACTCCTAAGTGTTCAGATTAGTGTACCTGAACTGAACCTTTTTCAAGGTTTGGCCAAATCCAAACCCCATTGGGTCTGCTAATTCCTAGTAGTGAGGTGTGCATACATAAGTTTATAAAGTAAGGGCTAACATTGATCAGTGACCCATTATATTCAATGGCCTTTTTTAAAATATGTGTTTTGCTTTTGCAAGTGACACCTGTGTAAAATACCTTATAGAAGTCTCTGGGAGGATTCCTAGGTGGCGTTTTTTTAAACACATCCAAAATATAAATGGAATGGGGGAATGCGTTTTGGCCAAGCCCTCTCCCACTTGTGTTTTGAATGTGTTTAAAAACGCAACAAAAATGCCACCTGGGAATAAACCCTCTGGAGACGCCTCAAAAATGCACTGCACTCTGACATGAATGCATGTGCAAAGTGTTTTTCAATGACCCATTGCTATAGAATACATAACCTACACTCATCAGTTTTCATTTTATGCACTAAAACTCCTATTAAACAGCCTAGAACGTTTCTTACCTCCCTCTTTCTGTCCTCCTTACCTCCCTCTTTCTGTCACAGCAGTGTGACACTATTGTTTTACTATAATCTACAGTTGCTCCTCCCACTCAAGTCTGGTCACATGTTGATGACATGAGGAGGTCCTTGATACCACTTGAAAATACCATTGACCCTCAGAAGTCTGGTTGACCCTAGAATGTATTGGCTCCTGGTAGGTTCTATCTGGTGCCCATACATTCTAGTATTTTCATCTAATGAAGTGCCTAGAATGCATGGGCTCCAGGGTTGTGACAATAGTATGTCTATATATTTAAGTTTTATCACTGGGGAGCATTTATTAAAGTCAATATTGCATAGACAGTACTTTGTATATGATATATAATATATTATATAATAATTATTAAAATATAATTAACTTGCATTAACCAAAAGCTGTAAACTGCGCAATCCCCCCTAAAGCCCCTATACTGCATAATGTATAAGCTGCTAGGATAAATGCATTCTAGTATTTTCACTATGAAACGCCTAGAATCTATGAACTCCTGGTAAGTCTACCACTATATGTTAGCTCTTGGTAGGTCCTCGCTTCAGACTATACATTCTAGTATTTTCACTCTAAAACGCCTAGAATGCATGGGCTTCTGGTAGGTCCCCTTATTAGCAAATATATGTGAGCTACTTGAAAGGTTCTCCTTTTAGCACATATATTCTAGCATTTTCACTATAAAATGCCTAGAATTTATGAGCTCCTGGTAGGTTCTCCTTTAAACCCATACATTCTAGTAATTTCACTCTAGAACCCCTAGAACGTATTGGCTCCAGGTAGCTCCCGTCATCTGCCAATATATGTGAGATGTTGGTAGTTCCTCCCTTCAGCCCATACATTCTAGTATTTTCACTATGAAAAGCCTAGAATGTATGGGCTCCTAGGTTCTAGCAGTAGCATGTAGGTTTGTTCTTAAGTTGAATTTGCATGTATGCAAGTCAAAACAAGTATATTTTATGATTGTAACTCCAGACAATTTATTTTGTCCCAGTGATAATTGGATTTTCAAAATGTGTGCTGTCATTGGTACAAGAATAATCAATGAAGCTTAATTACAGACACCTTAGAGCCAAACATTGCCCACTGGGCCTAGTGTAAAGCATCCAGAGAACATCACTAACGATCACAGTGGACATAGAGGTCCATCTGTAACTTGCATTCTTCTGTAAGTCAGTTTCCTTATTCCCTCCCCCCTACTTTATATTCAACCTGGTCCCTCCCGCTAAATGACGCTTCATGCTAATTTACATAATTTGATAAACGTAATTTCTCTGTAATAAAAATCGCATGGACAGTCAATAATCAGGTTACCTGGCTAAGCACTTCAAAAGTAAAAACTGTCTCTGGTTCTAAAATCCCTCCTCCATTCCTTATCGCTTCCACAGTAAGCGCTCGCTACGAGAACAGGCTGCCCCTTCTCACAGCCGGTTGCTGGCACCTCACTGGGTAGCCTCCCTCACTAGATTGCGTACTCAGTTGTATGAGGATGTGTTTTTTGAAGAGCAAGGAAGAAGAAAGGAGACGTACACATTCTCCCAACCCAACCAAAAAACAGAGATAAAACCTCCCCACTGGAAAACAGACAATCCCCACCTACTAGAAAACAGACACAGCACTCTCAATAGACAAAGACCCCCAAAACCAGACAGATGCCCCCCCACAGGCAGGGACCCCTCAGTCCAGGGACCACCAGCCCAGACACATGCCACCCCCCACAGGCAGGGACACCCAGCAGAGGGATCCTCAGCCCAGATACATGCCCCCTCCACAGGCAGGGCCCCCCAGCCCAGACACTCCCCCCCCCCCACAGGCAAGGCCCCCCAGCCCACAGACATGACCCCCTAAGGCAGGGACCCCCCCCCCAGAAACATGCACCCCACAGGCAGGGACCCCGATTCAGGCAAGAATCCCCAGTCCCATCTTACAAATCAAAAAATACCTTGCAAGTTCCAAGGAAGCACTGAGCCATGACAGGTAGCAGAGCATCCACTCCCTTTGCACTGCCAGCATGACAGTGTAGATAAGCAGCACTTCCCGGATCCCCATTGCCACTCCCCTGAGCTGGTGGTAGAATTTACTATTGAAGGTAAAGAAATTATGCTCCAAGACAAATCTTAGTAGTGTAACTGCGAACTTATTGTGTTCCTGGTACTGGATCTCCTTAGTCCTAAGAAAGGAACCCACAGCTTGACAACCAAATGGATATGTGTTCTGGCCACAGAAAAACCAGGGGGCCTGAATGATCAGATTATTTATGCATGCTTCCTTCTTTTTACCCTAATGTGAGGGTAAGCAAGAGATGCGTACCAGAGACCCTAAACTTAGTGATATGTATTACACCATATCCCACTATACCATATCACTTTTGTGGGGATCTCTTATGGTTACAGATAATACCTTCATATGTAAGACTGGACCCCGATAATATTGTGTATAGTACAGGTGTACTTTTTTTACGACATCTGTCCTATATCCTCCCTTTTACTCATTTCCACTTCTTCTTAATTTGAAGAATCATTCTTCTGCAATACATAAACATATACATAATCCTTAGTAATGTCAGGGGTTCTTCTCTTAAGAGACCTCTTTTTTTGTCTATCTGGCCAATCTTGATTGATGTGATAATACTAGTGGTAAAAGCCGGTACTCGATCCCCAGATAACCATCATCATATATGCAATATGCATGTTCTGTTGGCTGCCAAGTATCAAGCCCCTGTGACGACACCAGGCACACCCCCAGGCCTGATTGGTATATATATGTGCTGTGTTTGCATAGGTCTCATCAGTACTATAACTGAAAGACACAAGAGATGGTCAATCGTTTTTAGGAGATTAATTAATAAAGCAATTATATTTTAAATGTTATGTTTATGATTTTTACTGTTTAATTATATCAGTTCTAAAGAAAGGTGGGTGATTTGAATTTTAGGGGTTTTTTTCAATTGTTTATTATGGACTTTTTTTAATAATTTTTTTATACTATTTTTCAGACCACTTAGGGCAGTGGTGGTGAACTTATGGCACGGGTGCCAGAGGTGGCACTCTGAGCCATTTCTGTGGGGCACTCAGACATCACCCCAGGACAGAGTTAAACAAATAGGACCAAATCCACCAAGTCCTAGGCAACTTAAGAGATGCTGCTCTCAGCGCTATTTTAAAGCAACACTTCATTGGCTGTTAGGAACTGCTGGAAAAGTGAAAAGGTGTTGAAATGAACTGCAATACCTTTGGAGGTCATCCTGCTGGATCCACCATTTTTCCTCTACAGAGAGACCCTAGAAAGAAGCTACAAAGAGAGTCTAAATTTGCTCTCCTTCTTTAAACTGTATTGGTTGCCTCAGGGGGGCGATTCAATTGAATGTTGGTGAAGAAAAGGTAGCAATACGTTACTGCTTAAAATGCCACGTTGGCACTTCACGGGAAAATAAGTGGATTTTGGTTGTTATTTGGGCACTCTGTCTCCAAAAGGTTCGCCATCACTGACCTAGGGTACTTTAATCGGTTCATGCCGTGTATTCACGGCGGCGGTCGAGTCCCGCTGCATGGAGAGGGCTCACGGGCTGTAGTATGGCAGTATATGATAGGATCGATCAGACAACCTCGGGTTAAAGTACCCTAGGGAGTCTGAAAAATAGTGAAAATAAAAATTAAAAAAAAGTTAAAAAATATATATTATAAAAAAAACAAAAAATTCAAATCACCCCCCTTTCCCAAGAACTGATATATAAATAAATATAAATAAACAGTAAAAATCATAAACACATTGGGTATCAACGTGTCCGAAAATGCCCGATCTATCAAAATATATTAACGTTTTTTCAATGCGTTTAACCCCGTAACGGAAAATAGCACTTTTTTTGCCATTTTGAAAAATATAAAAAAATCTATAAAAAGTGATCAATAGGTCGTACAGTCCTAAAAATGATACCATTGAAAATATTATCAAATGTTGCAAAAAATGACACCACCCACAGCTCCGTGCAACAAAGTATAAAAAAGTTATTAGTGCCAAAATTTAAAAAAAAAACATTTTTGTACAGGAGGTTTTCATTTTTGTAAATGTATGAAAACATTAATGAAAACATTATAAAACCTATACAAATTTGGTATCCCCGTAATCGTACCAACCCAAAGAATAAAGTAGACATGTCATTTGAGGCGCTCAGTGAAAGCCGTAATATCCAAGCCCACAAGAAAATGGCGCAAATGCGTTTTTCACCATTTTCACTGCATTTGGATTTTTTTTCCCGCTTCCCAGTACATGACATGGAATATTCAATACCATCACTATGAAGTGCAATTTGTTACGCAGAAAACAAGCCATCACACAGCTCTTTACGTGTAAAAATAAAAAAGTTATAGATTTTTGAAGGTGGGCAGTGAAAAATGGAAATGAAAAAAACAGGAAAGGGCCCGGTCCTTAACCGGTTAACACGTGTTGTCTGATTGATCCTATACTGCCTTACTACAGTATTGCAGTTTATGGGGATTTTCCACATCATCTATTTCAGTGTGTAAATTGCACATTGTAATTGAAGGGTAAAACCAGACATCCTTGGGTCTTAAACATCCGTGGTTGATCCAGCTCATAGAGGGTGATGATTATCCTCGACTGGTGCATAGGAAAAGCGTGAGGCTACTACAGCAACTTCAAATGGAAAGAGGATCCGGCACTCCGACATAGCGATCACAAATTCAGGTACATCGTAATATTAGCGATTAGTGAATTTGTGATTGCTATGTCGGATTTTAACCAATAAAGAAAAGGATTTCTTCACCTAAATTGTGAGCGCCGGATCCTCTTTCCATCCTTGGGTCTTGGTATGACCGCGGTTGTTATAGTAACAGATCGCCAGTGTGATGTCACGGGTAGTGATGATCAAAAGCCACAAATATATCTCCCTCCAAAATGTTCATTTACCCCCACAAAAAAAATCTGTCCAGCCATGCCCACCCATCCCTATTCACAGCATTGTATATGGGGGACGGATGGTTGTCGGGTCCAGCACTGCTCCTTCGGCCATGTTTGTTTACATGGCGCGTGGACCAGGGCGACAGCAGCGCGGGACACCCAGAGGGCGCCAGAAGGTAAGTACATCTTTCTTTTTTTAAGCAGCCCCCTCCTGGCCACCTTTGTTTTTTTTTAATTAGTCTCCGACAACCCCTTAAATACATAACATATAGGCCACCCCCGAGTTAGTTCATTACATATCGGCCCCTAAATTGTTACAATACAAATAAGATCCACAAACTTATTACATTAGATATAGCCCCCAAAGTTACAAAATAAAGATCCACAAACTTATTACATTAGATATAGCCCCCAAAGTGCTATTAATGTCAGGGGCCTCCTATGGGTGCAGAGGCCTCTGTAGCCGCTCACTTTTGGGATAGGAGTCGAGGACCACCGGTGGGCCAGTCCGACCCTGGCTGGTTCTCTATCAAGAGGCTTGGCCTCCTGTCAGCCATTGTCATAAATCGGTGTATAGCTCCTTTCAGTCACAGCACAGTAATGTCAGAGCCATGCCCTTATGTGATGTTATACCATTTCACAGCTGCTTACATTCATAGCATAGTATTGCCAGAGCAGTGTCTTGATAATATGATGTCAAACCAGGCTCCTACAGCTCTGTCCTGTAATGAGCTGTGCCTCTGCAGTTCCATTAGACCAAAAAAATCAGTCGGTCCTGACACACTAGTGAAAAGCAGGTTGGGTGGGTGTTGGAAGCACGAATTATAGGGAGACATTATAGGTGAGAAGTGGGGTTTTTTTTAGAAAAAGTGGTATAATATTGTACTCTTTTCGGTAGCCACCTCCTAATAAAAAAAATGGCGCATTATCAGGAGGGGCTACAAAAAAAGGGTGCAACAAAATGTGGAATTAGACTCACCAGTAATTCAGTTTCCATCTACTCCATGACGGCCCACTTGGAGGATGCCCCTTGACCTTTGTAGGGACAGGAAGCAGAGAGGTTAAAAGCCTCCCACATCCTCCCGCCAGTGTCTACCAAATAACTACACCGGTGGAAGGTACAACAAAATTTTATTTTGTATGTTAATTATTCACATACAATACAGAATTAAGCTAGGGAGGGAAAAACATATAGGCCGTCATGGTGGACTAGATGGAAACTGAATTACCGGTGAGTCTAATTCCACATTTCCAATACGTCCCCATGACGGCCCACTTGGAGATCTACCAAATAAGTAGAAACTCTAGGGTGGGATGACTGCTTGAAGAACCTTCCTGCCAAAGGAAAGGTCCTGAGAACAAGGTAAGTCCAGACGGTAGTGTTTTATGAAGGTGGAGGCCCAGGTAGCGGCCTTGCAGATCTGCTCTAGAGAAGCACCTCTTTTCTCAGCCCGGAAGTGGACATAGCCCTGGTGAAATGGGCCTTCAGATTCGTAGGAACCTCCTTCCCTTGCATCGTATAGCAGGTAGAGATAGCTAATTTTAACCATCTATACTCAGGAACTGCCACTAGTCCTGTCACCTCTTCCTGTTGGAGCAGCTCACAAGGATCCCATCCCAGCCTTTATCTAGTTATTTCATACATTAATCATTGTAAAATCATCTATTTTTTATCATGTAAATGAGGCTAGTCACATGGTCAGAGGCAGTGATGTCACCCCTGTTACCCCTCCCCTCTCCTCCCCCTGCTCATGTCTGTGTGTAATGTATAGTAAAGCATGGCTAGTGTGTGTTCTGCATCTGCTGACATGCTGCATCCTCCTAATACACAGGTGAGAGACACAGACATGAGCTACACATGAATCTGACATGTTCTGCTGTAACATGGCTGCCTGGAGCTGCTGTATCTCTCCTAAACACACACACATGCACACACAGGCTGCAGGGGGCGTGGCCACCAGCACCAGGAAGCACATCATTATACAGCCTCACACCATTATACAGGCTGTCAGTCATGCACTGGGGGTGTGGCTGTGCCTCCCACTCATGAATAGAGTGGACAGCTTGAATATGCTAATGCTTCATTGGACATTTCACAGGTCATTTGCATACAGCTTTAGGACCTCATTGCTTAGGTTTACAGGCATGTAGAGGGACAATGAAGGGATAGAGGCAATGTTCTCTAATGGCAGTTTATGAAAATATATTAAGTTTAGGGGGGTTATTTTGCATGACGGGTTCTCTTGAAGCCTTCCTGGGTCGGGATGAAGAATCGGTCCCTGATGTAGAAGGTCTCTCCGTGAAGGTAGTATCACCGGTTGCTGCTGGTCCAAGGATGTCAGCAGGGAGTACCAATTCTTTTTTGGCCAATTTGGGCAGATGAGTATTACCCTTGCCTGGTCTGAAAGAATTTTTCTGAGGACCCTTGCAATCAAGGGAATAGGGGGGGAAGGCATAGTAGAGAGGTTTGATCCATTGAAGGCTGAAGGCATCCAGTCGATCCTTCGGTTCCCCTGCTTCCAGAGAGTAATATCGATGGCATACTGAGTTCTCTTTTGTGGCGAAGAAATCGATCTGAGGAACCCCCCACAGGTCCGTCAGTTGGAGGAAGACTTCCTGATTGAAGCTCCACTCGTTGGGGAAGACTTCCCTCCTGCTGAGGTAGTCCGCTTCCCTGTTCAGAGTTCCTCTCAGGTGAGTTGCAGAGATGGAAAGTATATTTCCCTCTGCCCAGGAGAAGATGGTGCGCGTTAGGGTTGTCGACCTTGTTCCTCCTTGTCTTCTCAGATAAGACACCGCCGTGGTGTTGTCTGATAATATGTGTACATGCTGATTTTTTAGGAGGGATGCATTTAATCTTAGGGCTTCCCAGACAGCCCCTAATTCTCGGTAATTGGATGGTTTCCTGGATTGGGAGGGTGTCCATAGACCCTGGGCGTAGTGGGAAGGGAAGACCGCTCCCCAGCCCACACTGCTTGCGTCTGTCGTAATTGTAAGACGTGGAAGGCAGTGCCAATGAACCCCGTTTTCCAAATTTTTCCTTTGTAACCACCACTGTAAGTCCCTTTTTACTGAGGATGGAATGATGACTCTCTTGTCCAACCCTGAGGACCTTCTGTTCCAACTGCTGAGAATCCAACTCTGTAGGATACGGGAATGGTTTTGGCTCCAGGCCACCGATGGGAGGCAAGTGGTAAGGAGACCTAGAACTTTCATTGCTCCTTGAACTGAGATGGAAATCTTCCTTCTGAAGGAGTGAACCTGATGTCTCAGATCTTCCACTTTTTCCTGAGGGAGAAAGGACATTAGATGAGTAGAATTTAACATTACACCAAGGAATTTTTTGTGAGTAGAGGGAGAAAGGTCTGACTTCCGAGTGTTGATAAGCCATCCTAGATCTGAGAGTTTTTCTATAGTAAGATCTCTTGCTGCAATAAGATCGTCTAAGTAAGGGATGATAGATACTCCCTGTAGTCTTAGGAATGCCACCACCTCCACCATGATCTTTGTAAATACTCTTGGAGCTGAGGAGATCCCAAAAGGAAGAGCCCGAAACTGGAAGTGGAGGATAGAACCCTCTGGAGAGAAGACAGAGAACCTGAGAAATCTCTGGGATGAGGGGTGAATTGGGATGTGATAATAGGCGTCTTGCAGATCTATTGTGCACATACAGTAATCGGTGTGAATAAGTTGGGTGGCAGATCTTACCAATTCCATGTAGGTGATGAAGTTGTTCAAGGCCTTTAAGTTTATTACTAGCCGGTTTGACCCGTTGGGTTTTATGACAAGGAAGAGGGGAGAATAAAAGCCCATCTTTACTTGATCTTGAGGAACCGGGGTGACCACTCCTGAGAGGATGAGAGATGAAACTTCCTGCCAGATGAGATAATGGGTAGAGGAAGAAGTAGAAGATAAGGGTGGCATGAATCTTGATGGCGGGGGGGCACTGAATTCTATCCTGTGCCCTGTGCTGACAATATTCAGGACCCAAGGGTTTGAAGTAATGGAAGTTCACTGGGTGACAAACCCCAACATACGCCCCCCCACTCTGTCGTCACTGCTTCTTCCCTCCGGCGTTGTCAGGGGAACTGGAGAATAGAAACCCCCGGCCTCCAAGTGGGCCGTCATGGGGGACGTATTGGAAATGTGGAATTAGACTCACCGGTAATTCAGTTTCCATCTAGTCCTCCATGACGGCCTATATATTTTTTCTCTTCTCGCATGAACTCTTCAATACAAGTTCTGCAAATGGGCTTTGAGTATGCCTCAGGCATGGTATGAAAACACATGTTACATTTTTTAGCAGTACTTCTGCTCTTCACAGGCTTATTAGCCTTCTCAGACCTTTCAGGTTTGTCCTCTTTTCCTTTCCCCTTAGTCCCTTGATCCTTATCCTAAGGGAGAAGGTGAGGAATGAATAACTTGGGGTTCTAAAGTATATAGTAACTACTACTAGAACATGCTATACAGCACCACTTACATGACCAGGAGGGTGGAGTATGCCCAAGTCTGCCTCATCAGCCATGTCAGGAATGTCTGGGACGGCAAAACCACTGAAACGGTACATGCACCAGTACGAGACACCGCAACTGGCCCCCATGATAGTGCTAGTTTAAGTACCTTATCGGGGAGCCCATCCCCCTAGCAGGTGGCTGTTGTGTGCCTATTCCGGCGCTCCGGGACGCACTGACCTCACTTCCGGTCGCAGCCGGAAGTCGTCATCGGCGCAAAGGACTCCTGGGAACGGAGCGCCTGAATGTGTAGCGCGTCCTCGCGTAGGCCGCCGACAGCCGCTGGAGAGGACCGAGCTTCCGGATCACTTAGGACCAGGGAGGGAAGACCCAGCCGTGGACCCGATCCGGAGGGGAACTACAGCCTGCAATAGACCGGCGTAACCCCAGGTAACAGAAAAAACTCCCCCCCCCCACTTGGAGGAGAGGGAGAGCCTCTCTGACCTATCCCCTGTAGGGACAGGAAGACACTGGCGGGAGGATGCGGGTGGGAGGCTTTTAACCTCTCTGCTTCCTGTCCCTACAGAGGTCAAGGGGCATCCTCCAAGTGGGCCGTCATGGGGGACGTATTGGAAAAAGGAGATACTATAATGATGGAGCTGCATTGAAGGGGTATTATAAAGAGATTTAGAATTCAGGGCTGCAGGAAAAGGGGCATTACTAGGTTGGAATTAGGCATGGGCGACTTGCGGAGCACACAATTTTCTTTGAATTTTTTAGTTATTGGAAAAAAACTGAACAGTCTTTTAGCGTTGGTTCTGTGGTTTTGTTATTTTATGAATTACACAGCAAATAAATCAGGAGAAACCTGATTTTGATGTTTTTATTTATATTATAAAACTTTGCATAGACATTTTTTTTTAAAGAGTTGTCTACAACATAGGAATATCTGCCCAGTAGCAGGGAACCCTCCTGCTTGCAGTTCCAGGCCTCTGTTTGCAGAAGTGACATGTTGATGACCCCCGCCTTCCCATGTGATAGACTGCACCCCCCCCATGTGATAGACTGCACCCCAAACACACAGCTTGACCCCCCCCCAATGTAATAGACTGCACCCCTCACACATATTATCCCCCCCCCCGTGTGAGACTGCCTCCACATACATAAGAAGAGTGAAGAAATCAGGCGATACTTTTTTGAGGCTAACTGAGTATATTTGATGGTGAGCTTTCGAGAATACTAGTTCTCTTCGTCAGACATGATGTTATGCATGAAACAGAAAATTCACAGCATTTTATACACACTAAACAGTGATCATCAAAGGATATTAAAAAACTCTAAAACAACAGATTGATAAAACAGGGACATCTTATTTACAACAGGATGGCAATAAAAACTTTAAAAACCTTTGAGGTGAGACACATGAGCCCTGGCTCTTATCTGCTTGTGGCCTCCAGGTCAGAGGTAGGAGGTCATGAAGCTGGCATGAGTGTTAAGACCACTTTGTAAGGTCATTAATTTATACTCCCATTCTTTCCTTTCCCTTTCCTTTGTCCAATTAAAATAGTAATCTGCAAGTCTCCCATGTGTGGTCCTCTCTGGAGAAATGTGCAGCCACTGGGAGATCTTTCCTTTCATTTTTAATATCAGATCGGTGCGAGTTCATGCGCTGAAGGAGTCTCTGGCATGTTTCCCCAACATAAAGGCCTGTGGTTGGACACTGATGACACATAATAAGGTAGACCACATTAGAGGACCTGCAAGAAAAGGTCCCCTTGATCTGATGTACCTGCTGTGATTGAGGTACAGGTACCTAGTCACCTGTGCTGACACGTTTTACACCTGCTTTGCAGGCAGGGTGAGGTACCATTTTCTGATGGAGGTCTCAGGGGACTCCGGACAACCAGTTGTTTCAGGTTTGGTGGTTGCCGGAAGGAAAGGAGAGGAGGGACTGTGACTGATAACCAAATAGGTAAAGCAGCAGCCATCAACAGAGATGATTTACTCAAATATAAGGAGACCCAACAGGAGGCCAGAGTACCCCTAGTAGTCACTTACAGCCCACAACTGGAGATCCTATGTCACATTGCCAAGGAACTCCAACCGATTCTGCATAAAGATACAAGACTAAAAGAAATATTTCCAGTCCCTGCCTGCAAAGCAGGTGTAAAACGTAAAAAGTTTCCACATGCATACAGCATGGAACCTCCTTCCTGTGTGATAAACTGCACCCCACACACATTCAGCATGAACCCCCCCTTGTGATTGACAGCCAGACACAAACACAGAATGGACCCCTCCCTCCCCATGTGATAGACTGCACACCCACACACAGCATGGACCCCACCATGTGACTGACTGCACCTCATTACATATAGACCCTTTATCTTTATGTGATAGACTGCACCCCACACACATACAGCATGGAGCCCCCCCTCCACACGTGATAGACGGCCACACGTACACAGCATGGACCCCCCTTCCCGTGTGATAGACTGCATCCCATACACATACAGCCTGGATCCCCCTGCCTTCCCATGTGATAGACGGCCACACACACACAAACACAGCATGGACCCCCCCCCTTCCCGTGTGATAGACTGCATCTCAAACACATACAGCATGAACCCCCCATGTAATAGACAGCCATATAAACACACAGCATGGACCCCCCCTCCCCATGTGATAGACTCCGCCCCCATGTGATAGACTGCAGCCTCCATACACACAGCATGGACCCTCCCCATGTGATAGACTGCACCCCCCACACACAACATGGACCCCCTCCCATGTGATAGACTGCACCGGACACTGTATAGACCCTTCATGTGATTGACTGCCCCCACATACATTCAGCATGGAACCCCCATCCCTTTGTGATAGACTGCACCCTATACACATACAGCACAGACCCCTCATGTGGTAGGCTGCACCACACACACGTACAGCAATAATCCCCTTCCCGTGTGATAGACCCCCCCCCACCACCCCCATGTGATAGAAGGCCACACACACAGCATGAACCCGTTTTCCACTGTTATAGACTGCCCCCACAAACATATGTAATATCCCCCACCAGGGCCTGACCTTTTTCGATGGCTGGAGGAAGCCGAGGGCCTGATTACCTAAGTGGCTGGCTAGTGCGGCCTTGCGCATGGCAATGATCACGGGGCTTTGTTATGATGAGCTGAAGGCCTCGTCCACAGCCTGGCAGGTCTCCAGCAGGTGGTGTGTGCAAGAAAATGGACAGAGAGGCTAAGACCAGTTTCCCACACGCCGTTTTTGTTGCGTTTTTAAATGCATGCAAAACGCAAATGGGAGGGGGATTGGCCCCAGGGAGTAGGTTTCTCCCTGGGGAAACACAGGTGATGAAGAATGGGGCGCCTGTGATGGTGTACAACTGGATTCAGGGATCACTCGGAGGCACGTTGCTGAAGTATAACTTACAGTTCTTTATTGGAACAGGCAACTGCCTGTGTAACCACTGTGTAATCACTGGGGACAGCAATAGATAGAAGTAATAGTAGATATAGTAGATTACTTGATATATATAGCACACACACAAATATAAAGTCCACAGCAGCACAGTGTCTAAAACTCCTAAAACAGAATATACAGTCCAAAAAATGAAGCAGCACTCCAGGTTCCAATTGGTGAATAACAGATGACGTTTCATTGTGTTACCACCTTTCTCAATCAATGTGTGCTTACAAATGTGGGAGCCTTTAAAATTAGACACAAAGGGGACTATGGGGAAGTACACATAACGGGAGCTTTCCTTGTCGCTCTTGTGTGAATTTCTTACATGTGATTACAGGTGAGAACTTATCTAGCGCTGGGTCATTATAGGTGATGTGTTCCCATCTGTTGGGACCGGATATCCCCTGAATGTAGTGGGTTTGTGCAGACAACAATAATTGTGACCAATTCTACATTTGTGGATTCTGGCACACATCACAAAGGTAACTGCGTTCTGCTACCAGCGGGCTATTTAACTAGCTTGGGTGCCAGTTTGGATCTCACTGTGGGATCTCACTGTGAGAAATACACATTAAGTCTATAAGATGTTTATTACCCATATTGGTGTGGATTTTTGAATAACTATTTACTACAGACCTGTTATTATGTTTGAGCTAAGTGGATTTTGAAGTTCCCTTATCCTTAAAAGGGCATTCACATTTACTTTAATTCATTTTCCATATGTAAACATTTCTGCAATTGGATTTTATTTAAAAAAAATGTTCCTGCAGTAACTCCCGGACATTTTATATACAAAAACTTTTTGTTTCTTTGTGCAATCCCTCCAGCAGAGGTGGCCGTATCCAAGGACACAGTCTTGTTTCTAAGGGCCCATATCACTACACACGGGTAATTTATTTTTCATAACATCTATTTGAAGAAAGGTATATATATGGCAGATTAATTAAATTGAATGTGAATGCCCAGACGAGAATACCCCTTTAATGGACGTCAAAATCTTTCTGTGCCACTATGTGGTCTGCAGATACTTCTGGCCATGCGCATTGGACACAGTGGGACGTGATCGCCAGCATTATCGCCAAACCATATAAAGAAAGACGCCATGTACCGACAATCATTTATAAACATATCACTTCTTTTTTGTGTCTTGTATTTACAAGAGTGAATTGTATATATGCAAAAAATATGTTACAAACACTGATTTTAACTCCTTAATAACACAGCCGGTTTGTAAGTTAATGCTCAGTGCTTGTGGTAATAACTTTTCAAATCTTTACGATATCCTTGTGATTTTGAGATTGTTTTTTCGTGAGACATTGTAGTTTACGTATTATCATTTCGGTGATCAGTTTCTTTTTTTGGGGATAAAAATTCAATAATTTAGGAAAAATTTGAAAAAAATTACAATTTTCAAAGTTTCAAATGTTCAACTTTTTAGACAAAAAGGTCTAAAACCTTGTAGAAACCTTTTGCCATTGGTCTGCTTTTTATTTCCATAATTTGTTTTACATTTCCAGTTTTTTTTACGGATCTGAGAAGGTTTCAAGTTTTAGTAGCAACTTCTCAGATTTTCAAGAGATTTGATAAATGCAAAATGTTTGGAAACCAATTCAGTTTGGAAGTGCCCTATAAAGGCTTATATACTATATACCCCCCACAAGTAACACCATTTGACGAAACTAACATCTCAAACTATTCAAATCAGCATTTGAGAAGTCTGTTAATCTTTTAAATTTTTCTCTGGAAGCAAACAAATTGGATTGGAAATTTTGAAATTTAAATTTTTAAATTATTCTCATTTAGCCCTAAAATGGACACATTCAGAAGGAATTTGAGGTAAATATACATCCCAAAATTTTTGCCCTGCTTCTTCTAAGTACAGCAATACCAGACATGTGGATGTCAGCTGCTGTTTCGTCGCACAGCAATGTCCAGAACAGAGTTCGTACTATTGGGTTTTTGGAAGGCCAATTTGGCTGCAATTGTTTTGTGGTGCCACAGTGTAATTGAAGAGCCCCTGAAGTAACAGTATAATAGAAAACTCCCAAAGATGTCACCATTTGGGAAACTAGACCCCTCAACGAATTTATCTGGGGTTGGGGTGAGCATTTTGACGCCCAACATGCTGGCCAAAATCTAATGCAAAGTAAATGGTGGCGAGTAAAAAATGCATTTTTATCTCAAAAATGTCATTTTAGTGCCTAATATATTGTGAACCACCCATGCCACTTTAGACAAACACCCCAAAAATCATTCTGTGGGTCGTCCCGAGTACGGATTGGAGCACCCTTGTCATTAGACTGGTGTTAGGGTGCCCCTGAGGTACCAGTATAATAGAAACCCCACGAATAGTGACCCCGTTTTAGGAAAGGGCACCCCTCAAAGAATGTATCTAGGGTTGTATGAACATTTTAACCCCTGAGATGCTGGGCCAAATGTAATACAAAATGAAGGGGACAGTAAAAATTGCATTGTTTTCTCAAATGTGCCAAAGTAGGAAGAAATGTATTCAGCCCAACTCATCCCACTGTGGATAAACACCCAAAAATCATTCTGTGGGTTACTACGGTTATGGCAATGCCCCATGTGTAGCAATAGTCTACAGGCTGGGGACATGGCACGGCTGAGAAGGGACAAGCAAAATCTAGTTTTGGAGCACCTTTTTCACTAGACTGGTGATGGGGTGCCCCTGAGGAGTGACCCCATTTTAGGAAAGGGCAACCCTCAAAGAATTTTTTTTTAAATCAGGTAGTTTTTATTAAAAGTTTTTACCTCTTTTTTCCATACATCCATAAACAGTATGCATATTAACACAGAAAAAATCTGCCGCAGGCAGCAAACATGGATCCAATCATAGGTACATATTATTACAGGCAAAATACCAAATTTTCCCCTATTTCCACATTCCTGTACAGTTACTGTGCTTTTAATCTACCTGTAACACAAACTTAATCCCAACAGCCTCCCTTCAAACCCCTCCCCGTGAGCCAGCTCCCCATTTGGGCCATCTGATCCTAGATCTACTGAAATGTGTGTACCTTGTAATCCTTTATTTTGCTAAAGATAGCTGATATTCTATACTTGCTCTGATTCTAACCAGGGCAGCAGAGGGCAAACCGGGAGTATCAAACCATCTACCTCATATCTTTTCAAATTTGGGAATACAATTCCTTTTCACATATGTACTATATTCTAGTCGTATAACCGCATTCATGCGTTCTACAAACTCCTTTTTGTCTGGAGGCCGAGGCCTTATCCAATGAGCAGCTATAACCTTTCTAGCCTGATACAGAGATCGCTGTATCGCAACATTAATGGGTTCAATCAAATTATGGACATTAAGCACCCCCAAGAGGCATGCCAGAGGAGACTCTTCAACAGAAATAGAATAAACTTTACGGATGATATCTAAGACAGACTTCCATAAGGCTCCTAGTTCCCTGCACTCCCACATCATATGAAGTATCCCAGCCTCCTCAGCTCCACACCTGGGACATTCAGAATTTGATCTAGCGCCTATTTGACACAACAAATGGGGGGACTTATATGCTCTGTGTAAGAGTAACAGGTGAGACATTCTGCATGCTTCACTAGGGGAAAGAGCAGGTGGCAATTCCAGGGCTTCGGTCCATTGTTCTTCTGAAATAGGGCCCACATCCCTATTCCATTTAGTGAAGCATTTTAGCGGGATGTCCTCATTGGAATCATTAAGCAATACTGTATACGAATAAGAAATTAACCCTTTGGTAGAGTTTGCTTTTAGAATCCTATTCAGTGCCCCACTAGTACCCACCTCAATCGGCTCTTCCCTATTCTGTGTGTTAAATGCATAGCGGAGTTGTAGATATTGGTAAAACCAGGCATGTGGCAGTTGAAAATCTTCTTGCAATTGGGCGAAGGTTTTACAACTATCAGCTATACATAAATGTTTCAGTGTCTTCACCCCCTTTGCCTCCCAAGGAGTAAATCCCTCCAACCGGAAGATTTCTGGTAGAGCCAGATTGCGCCATAGCGGCGTATCTGAAGTATATTTGGGGATGCCCATAATTACCTTAGCTTTTTGCCACACCTTATGCATAAGGGATAAGGTCGGCTTTCTCCCCACTTCTCCACCGCCAAATGCTGCTTCTAAAGCATGTACCGGTGTTGTATGCTTCGTCCATAGACTTATTAGCCTACCTGCAGAGTTAGTCCTTCCCTTGACAATATCTTCCCCCCATCCTCTGAAATGCTGCATCTGTGCTGCTAGAAAGTAAAGCCATGGATTTGGGATTGCCAGGCCACCATCCATCTTTCCCCTTTGCAGTGTAGTTAAACTTATCCTCACTTGTTGCCCTTTCCAAATCAACCTCCTAAATAAGCCATTAATCCTTCGGAAGTATTTTTGTGACAGCCAAACTGGCGAATTATGAATTATATATAGTAATTGGGGCATCAGCACCATTTTGATTAGATTACCTCTCCCAATCGTGGATAACTGGAGTTTGCATCATATTTTAATCTTACTTGCAAATTTGGCCAGTAACGGTTCTAAGTTTTCCTTAACGTAATCACTGGGAATTGATGTCACCTCTACCCCAAGATATCTAAACCTATTTACCACCTGTAGCGGCACCCCTGTTGGAATAACAATGTCATGATCGGGTGATAGTGGCATTAAAACGGACTTATCCCAATTATTGGAAAATCCAGAATATGTGCCAAACTCCTGTATAATTGACATCACTGTGGGAAGGGACTTGTTTGTATCTCCCATGTATATCAACATGTCGTCTGCATATAGCCCCTTATCACCGACACTAGTTTTCAGCTCAATGACCAGACTCAATTTTTCAAATCTGACATGTCTCACGATAATTGGTTTTAACTTCGGAACGCTTTAACATATCCGGGTGATTTTGAGAATGTTTTCTCGTGACACATTGTACTTCATGTTAGTTATAGAATTTAAGTGATAAGTTTTGCGTTTCGTTCTGAAAAAAAGTGAAAATTTGGCAAAAGTTTGTAAAGATTCTTCATTTTCCAAGTTTGAAATGTTCTGGTTTCCAGACAAGATGTAAAACTACCCAAAAAGTTTGATAATTAACATTAACAGAATATCTGCTTTATGTTGGGATGATATTTTATGCTTCCAGTCATTTTTCTAGGATGTTATGAGGTGCAGAACTTTAGGTGCGATTTTTCTTATTTTCATGAAAATTGCCAAAACACACATTTTGAGGGACAACTCAGCTTTCAAGTGACTTTGAGAGGCCTAAATAATAGTAAAACCCCATAAATTACCCCACTATAGAAAGTTCACCCCTCAACATATGTAAAACAAGTTCTATTAAGTCTATTAACCCTTTAAGTGTTTCACATGGGTTAAAAAATATGGACTTGCGATTTAGAAACTATAGAATTTTTTTGGAAAATACATTCATTTAGGCCAAAATTGACATTTTCAGAATAAATTAAATGATGAAACGCACTGCAAAGCTTGATGCCCAATTCCTCCCGAGTGTACTGATACCACATATGTGGTGGTAAACTGCTGTACGGACGCACGGCCGTGTATAGAATGAATGGAGGCGCCATTCACAGCAGATTTGTATTGTCACAATGTACAACCTATAAATTTTTATTATCTTTGGTAATGCGAACATATGAGGGCTTATTTTTTATGGGATGAGATACAATGTATAGATAATTTATTTTGGGAGTCTAAAGCTTATTCATGAGATTTTATTAACTATTTCAAGGGGGACACAAACAAAATCATCAATTTTTATTTTGCATTGTTAGCATTTTTTTTCCCCCGCTCACCGTAACGTAAAAATAATATTTTATCTTTATTCTCTGGTTCACTACGATTGCGGTGTTACCTCATTTATATAGTTTTTCTTATTTTTGCTCAATTTTCCTGAGCAAAACCAATATTGGAGAAAATCACATTGTTTTTACTATTGACAACTTTTCAGGGCCATAACTTCTATATTTTTCTGTTGTCAGATCTGGTTGAGGGCTTATTTTTTGCCGAAAACAGTTGTTCTTTTCAGTCGTATCATATTAGGTAACGTAACTTTTTTTGATCACTTTTTAGAACATTTTTTGTGATGGTGTTTGATGGAAAATTGTATATTATGGGAAGTTTTTCGAGTTTTTTTTTACGTAGTTCACCGAGCGGGTTCAATATTGATTTAGATTTATTGTACAGATTAATACGGACGCGGTGATACCAAATATGTACGTGTTTTTGTGTTTTATTTACTTTATTTGCATTTTATGTGTTACTGGGGAGATTATGCGACTTTTATTTTATTTATTTAATTATATTATAAAAAGATTTAATTTTTTTTTTTTTTTTAACTTTTTTACATTTTCTACTTCTTGGCTTGAATAAGCGATCATCCGATCGCTTATTCAAGCCTTTACACTGCAATACACTTGTATTTCAGTGTATAGTGTAAGTAACTGAGCATGCCGCGCATGCTCAGTTACTTACAGCCGGGTCCTGCCAGGAAGGCAGAACCCAGCGGGGAGAGAAGCCGACATCCTCGGGTCACTCGCCGGGACCCGGGGCAGCGAAAGCAGGGATCGGATCCCCCGGTAAGCACACCGGGGGGGTCCGATCCACAGGGGACACACTTGCACGCCGCGGCGTGTAAGGGGTTAAACACCCGGGATCTGAGTTTTTCCGATCCCGGGTGTTAGTGCCGGGTCTGGGCTGTGATATCACAGCCCGACACCAGCGAGACCCGGTGTCCTGAAATCTTCTTCTGACACGCCGCCGTAGAAAGGCGTACGCGTCAGAAGAAGTACCCTTAATGACCGCCGTAAAAACCTGATAGGGCGGTCATTAAGACACACGTTCTTCCTCCCCCTTCCCTGGGAATCCCAAAATCTCTGCAGACTTTCTTATAATGGCTGCCAGCGGTTCTATTGCGATGGCAAATAAATAAGGGGACAGCAGGCACCCTTGTCTTGTACCCCTTTCGAGTGCGAGCTCATTTGATACACCGCCATTAACTTTAATGCGTGCCTTAGGACTGGAATATAGTAGTTTTACCCATTCAATAAATTTTGGCCCGAATCCCATTTTATTCAGGACTGCCCATAAAAATTCCCACTCGACACTGTCAAATGCTTTGGCAGCATCAAGCGAGAGGACAGAGCGCTCCCCCTCTCCCATCTCCTCTGACTGGATATTCAGATATAACCGTCGTATATTTAAGGCAGTGGATCTGTCCGGCATAAAGCCTGATTGATCTAAGTGGATCAGAGAGGTGATTACCCCTGTCAGCCGATTAGCCAGGGCCTTGGCTATAATTTTGATGTCCACTGGTAGCAGCAAAATCGGTCTGTAGGAGTCTGGTTGTTTAGGATCCTTGCCTGATTTTGGGAGTAGTACTATCATTGCCTCCCGCATAGAAGCCGGGAGAACTCCTGAGACCTCCGAACCCTGAATGACCTGCAACAGACGACGGAGCAAAACCTCGCTATGTTTTTTAAAAAATTCCCCTGGCAAGCCGTCCATGCCCGGCGCCTTCTCATTAGGGAGTGAGCCCAGGGCATCTTCTAGTTCCTCCACCGATAGTGGGGTTTCCAGGTGATTACTCTGTTCCTGACTAAGAGTAGGTAAATTACATAGGTGGTAATTTCTCCCTTGTCTCTAGCCAGCTTGGTAGCATAGAAGGCATTATAAAAATCAGAAAAGACTTTAAGAATATCTCCGTCTGAGTTAACCAATGTACCTGTAGAGGTGTATATTTCCTTAACGTGGTTCGTCCCTTCTTGCAACTTAACTATATTGCGAGTAGATGACCCACAGTCTCCCCCTGCACAAAGTATTTTTGCTGTAAAAAGAGTCTTTTATCTTCAGCTACTTTAAGGGTGTGTTCTTTTAGTAGTTGCTGAGCCTCTTTCCAGTTACCTTCCCTCTCTGGCGATGGGGAGTTGATGTATTCCTGTTCTGTTGTTATAGCCCTCTGTTGCAAATGTGTGGTAAGTTCCCTAGATTTTGATTTATGTGAGTTAATGCGTGCCTTGTATATCCCTCTCATATACATTTTGACCGAGTCTCACAGGGCACCTTCTGTGACTTCTAACTCATTTGTACGGAAAAATTCCTCATCTCATTACGGAACTCGTTTCCTTTGTCTACTAGCTGCAGCCAAAAAGGGTTTAGCCTCCAGGAGCCGACTGGTCTACTTAGTAGGGTTGGGATTTCTATTTCAACTAGTACAGGGGAATGGTCAGAAATCCTGCGAGATAAATATTTAACCTCCCGAACATAATTGTGCATTTGGGGAGAGATTATTGCCATATCTATTCTTGAAAGCGTTGCATATGAGCTTGAATAGCACGAGAACTGTCTGGCTTCTGGATTCCGGCTCCTCCACCAATCGTACCATAAACACTTCTTCCAGTAGCCTAGCCAGCAATGTAGGCTCATCTGTTCTAGTCTGCTGTCTCGAGTTGTACCTGTCCACACTGGGTAGTCACATGTTGAAGTCACCCCCATTTAACACTGGTAGCTGAGGGAGGGAGTTAATGTGCGCCATTATACGTTTCAGCACTTCACATGTAAACGGAGGCGGAATGTATACCGCTACCAGAACTTGAGGAACTCCATATGTGGTGCAATGTAAGCAGACGAATCTACCATCCGCATCAATCAAAGAGGAGTGACACTCGAATGGAATGGTCCTAGGTACCAATACACTGACTCCTCTGGCATGGGTAGAGAATGTAGAGTGGAAGCTACGTGCAACCCACCCCTTTTGTAGGACCTGCGTGGATTCTTTTGTTAGGTGTGTTTCATTTAAGCATATGATAGACTGTCTATATTGTTGTAAAGAAGTAAAGATTTCCAGCCTTTTACTGACATCTCCTAGCCCTCTGGTGTTCCAAAATATTACGTTGTACTTGTTAGTCATTATCCCATACTATGCACATTTTGTTACACACAGACTTTATCAATATATCCCTAACTAGAAGTTAGCTCACCCCTCCCTTCCCAATTCCCCAACATACAACTCTTATAACAAAACATACAAAAGACATTCTCCCAAGGTCAGGAGATGAGAGCCAAGTTAACCCACCTGTACCTTATGTGAGTATGTTCGACTTTTTCAACTATATCTCTATCTCTTTCTCGTATTACAAAATAGAATAGTTTCTATGATATCAGAGCTCCTGCCTCCGCCCGCCGACAATTACCAAGCGTTGCAAGGCAAGAGTTAAGATATACCTTCCAGCATGTAATTATAAAACATATATTTAAAAACCATAACGGATTTGTATCAACTGTCTAATAACAGACCACTGCAATATAGACGTGGCTCACTGTTCCTCTCTGTCACCGGCCCGTAGTCTCACTTCATTTTCGTCTAGCCAGTGCGCTGCAGCCTCCGATGACTCAAAGAAGTGGGTGATGCCAAAGGCCACCACTCTTAACTTGGCCGGGTATAGCATAGAGTAAGGAATTTGTAGACCCCTTAATCGCCTCTTCACATCCATGAATTTACTGCTTTTCTGTACTTCCATGGAAAAATCTGGATATATAGCCACAACTTTGCCCTCGACAGTTAAGACTTTTTCAGAATCTGATCCCGATCTCGGTAGTGCAATAGCTTGAGAAGCATTGGCCTCGGCCTAGCCCCTGGTGGTAGCGGTCTGGATGGGACTCTGTGGGCCCTTTCAATAGCGAATAACGGAGTAAGAGTATCTTGGCCCATTTTTTCTCTCAACCAGCTATCCATGAACCCCACCGGGTCCTGTCCTTCTGCTTTCTACAGGTATTCCCACAATCCTCAGATTGTTTCTGCGCAGTCTGTTTTCTAAGTCATCAGACTTGGAGATTAGTAAGGATACATTGTGATTCAATCTCTTCAGCTCCTTATGCATAGGGAACATTTAGGCATATAGACATGGTCAAGACAATCTCCTGCAGTTCAAACCGAGCATCAGTATGGGGAAGAAAGGTGATTTGAGTGCTTTTGAACGTGGCATGGTTGTTGGTGCCAGAAGGGCTGGTCTGAGTATTTCAGAAACTGCTGATTTACTGGGATTTTCACGCACAACCATCTCTAGGGTTACAGAGAATGGTCTGAAAAAGAAAAAACATCAAGTGAGCGGCAGTTCTGTGGGCGGAAATACCTTGTTGATGCCAGAGGTAAGAGGAGAATGGGCAGACTGGTTCAAGACTGGTTCAAATCGCCACCCGTTACAACCAAGGTAGGCAGAAGAGCATCTCTGAACGCACAGTATGTCGAACTTTGAGGCAGATGGGCTACAGCAGCAGAAGACCACACCGGGTGCCACTCCTTTCAGCTAAGAACAGGAAACTGAGGCTACAATTTGCACAAGCTCATCGAAATTGGACAGTAGAAGATTGGAAAAACGTTGCCTGGTCTGATGAGTCTCGATTTCTGCTGCGACATTCGGATGGTAGGGTCAGAATTTGGCGTCAACAAGACGAAAGCATGGATCCATCCTGCCTTGTATCAACGGTTCAGGCTGGTGGTGGTGGTGTCATGGTGTGGGGAATATTTTCTTGGCACTCTTTGGGCCCCTTGGTACCAATTGAGCATTGTTGCAACGCCACAGCCTACCTGAGTATTGTTGCTGACCATGTCTATCCCTTTATGACCACAAATGTACCCCACATCTGATGGCTACTTTCAGCAGGATAATGCGCCATGTCATAAAGCTGGAATCATCTCAGACTGGTTTCTTGAACATAACAATGAGTTCACTGTACTCAAATGGCCTCCACAGTCACCAGATCTCAATCCAATAGAGCATCTTTGGGATGTGGTGGAACGGGAGATTCGCATCATGGATGTGCAGCCGACAAATCTGCGGCAACTGTGTGATGCCATCATGTCAATATGGACCAAAATCTCTGAGGAATGCTTCCAGCACCTTGTTGAATCTATGCCACGAAGAATTGAGGCAGTTCTGAAGGCAAAAGGGGGTCCAACCCGTTACTAGCATGGTGTACCTAATAAAGTGGCTGGTGAGTGTACATGGTCGTTGTTTTTTTTCATGTCATGCCTAATTAAATTGATATCTTCTGTTAGGCCCCCAATATGTGAGTTCATTGTACCAGAATGCGCTACTGCCTTGTATAAGTCCTTAAGTGTTGGCTCTTCTGGTACCTGCAAAGATGCCGCCATTTCCGCAACCGTTGTGGGCTGTAGAGGAGTCTTGGAACCTTTCTTTTGTCATTGTGGCTGCGGCTCCTCCATCTTTTCCATCCCTTCATCCTCTGATTCCTCGCAGCCATTGTCTTCTTGGAAGATTTGCTTCCGGATGTACTCGCCCCTTCCCAGGCAAATTTTTCCAATCTTGCTGCCACCTCCTGAAATCTGGTCGCGAACCCTTCTCCTTCTTGTTTAGCTGGAGTACTCAGGGTGCTATCTTTACCGTCCTTCTTGCGAGCTCCCGAGCGTGTCATACTGGTAGCCGCGAACACGATCTTTAGCCCACCTCCCGTAAACGATGTATACTTAAGCACAGCAGACAGGGCTCAGCTCAATTTTGAGATGCACAAGTACGCTGTAGATATCTTAGGAATCAGATCCCACTAGACCAGATGGACTGGGTCACTTATACATAGGCCTTGGCAATTGATGATTTGCTTTACTGAAGATAAATCTGTGCTGTGCAATGGGTTAACTATTCAAGTCCTGAGCCTCTGTAGTACTTTCCAGGCCTATATTAAGTTAACTATTCAAGGGACTTTGTGTTGTTGTTATAGCACCTCTAATAATAGTACTCACAGTTCGTTTTTCAGTAGAAGGCAGGGGGTACGATAGCTTTATTCCTCTCTACTGCTCAGCCACCTTTTGCTTGCGTTGCAGCACCGGGCCTCAGTGACAGCCTCCCTTCGTGGCAAGATGGCGGACACCACGAGGCGGGGGAGGAAGGTGTGATCTCTCACCCCAGGATCGCTGTAGCTCGGCACCTGTGTCCTCCGCTCTTTCTGTGGCCTCCGGAGCTGTGTGTTACCCACTCCGCGGGTCTGGGGATGCCGCGGCTATCTTCCCTGCTTCCTAGCTGCCACGCAGTGGCTCCCCCGCTCAGCAAGATGGCGGCCGCCACGAGGCGATGCAGGGATGGCGCGCCTCTCGCAGGGACTGCCGCAGCTCTCCGGTATTCCTCTCCTGCAGTCCTTCGGAGCCCTCCAGCAGGGACTTGTGCCACTTGAGCCCAGGTACTTTGCGGATAACCCTCCCGCTCCGTGGCCGCCCCTTCGCTGCCTCTCTTCAGCTCTGGTCCCTGCCGCTAAGCTGGCTCGCCGGCTGACAGCCTCCGCAATTCCCACTGTTTACTGTGCCTACCGGGCAGCGTTTCCGTTAGGTGTCTGTATAATTTGTCCAGCTGGACACAGGATTATTCAGTATGGGTGGCAGGAGCTCCACACCATGCTTCCACTCACATCCCTGGTCAGGCCACGCCCCCCCAACCCTCAAAGAATTTATTTAGGGTTGTATGAGCATTTTAACCCATAAGATCCTGACTCAAATGTAACACAAATTGAATGGTGTCAAGTAAAATTTGCTTAGCAATTTCTCTAAATTTGTCATTGTAGTGTCAAAAGTATTTTGCCCAATTCATGCCACTAGAGAAAAACACCCCAAAAATCATCATGCATGTTCCCCCGGGTACATGGCAATAATCTACAAGATGGAGACACGGCAGTACTCGGAAGAGAATGGCATTTGGAGTACCTACATTTACAATTTTGTTTTGGCACCATTTGTAGGTGCTCTTAGGGATCAGTGCAGTAGAAACCTCTGAGAATTAGAGGTCCCTACACACCCCTCCATGAATTAATCTAGGGGTGTAGTGAGAATTTTAACCGCACAGGTGGACCCCACGGATGATGCATAATGAATAGTGCATAGTACAAAATATCCAGCTCCTGCCACGGGAGACAAACACCCCAAAAATCATGATGCGACCTCTCTTGTCCTTGCACCTAGGCAGTCCAGCACTACTACGAAAGCGCCTTCTCAGGGGTTCCACAGAGTCGTTTTGTGAGGTGCACAAATAAAACGTCCCCATACTCGTCCCCACTAGCAGATTCTATATTGGAGGCCATATAATTATATACCTCCAAGTCAGTATATGTCTTCTAGGACATGGTGGTGGGATAGTACACAACCTACACAGAACAACGCCCGCTCCTCCACCCAACGCCCACTCCGCCATGCCACGCCCGCTCCAACACACCACGCCTACTCCTCAATGCTACTACAACTCCTACTTTTACTACTACTAATCCTACTACTACTCCTAACAGATCGCACTTGATCGGTTGTGGGGGATAAGGAAAATGGACAATGGGGGGGGGGGTAATCGTGTCTTTTGGAGTACAGTAAAGGGACAGATCACTAGCACAACTCTCTCCAACACAACCAATCACAAAATGGCGATGTTGGAGAGCATTGGGCTAGAAAGATCTGCCCAAAAAACGTCACAGATCGCTGGCACTGGCCAGTCTACATTGACTAGCCAATGGTGTCGATCGACATCACAGGACCAATCAGATTAGTCTCTCAACAGGGTGACGTCCAAAGTGCAAGTAGCGCTCACATCCAATATATTGGACACTGAGCGTTATGTCACTGCGCTCACCGTCCGATATATTGAATGCAGAGCATGAACAGGTTAATAATTTTGTGTGTTTGTTTTTACTTTATATGTCCCCCCAGAAGGTCATAAAAAACCCTGGGGGACATTTAACTTTTTTTTTTTCACAATGCCCACCTGTCACTCTGATCAGAGCTGTACTGGGTCTAATTAAACCCAGCAGCTCTGATTAACCCCTTTAGACCCAGCAGTCACGTGACCGCCGAGTCTTTGAAGCCAGCTCAGCTCCTTATGCATCACGATCATTCAGCACAATGCAACGAAGAAGCACGATTAGTGCGGGAACAGCAGAAAACTGCAGCGACGTCTAAAGTCCAAAACAAGTCAATTTGCACATGCACTTTATTATTGTACTACACAATGTTTATATATGAATTTGGCAATTCTTTGAATTGTCCCATTTTTATATTGTAATGATAATTGCTTGGACACTCCCATTACAGGTATATATGATTGTGCATTTGTAAGCACAAACCGAAACGTCGCCTGTTTTGGAATGAAACCCTTTGGAATGCTGCTTCATTTTTGGACGGATATATATTATATAGAATTCATGTCTCCAATATGGCAATCTGCAGCCACTAGACCCCCATGATCCATATGTGACTCTCACCCTTCACCACAGTGTACCCAAGGCTCTTCCATGTGACACACTGCTCCCCTTGGAGCCCGGCTGCTGTGCAGGTAACCCCCTTTCCACACTGGCAGACATCACACACAGCTCCCTGGACCGTTCCTCTCCCCCCCTACAGTCACCTTCATAATCCCTCCACAAACAGCACAGCACAGAGACTGAACACTGCACCTCGTCCACACGCGGGAAGCCTCGCCCATATACTATCGGCCACATGATCTGGAGTGACGTGTGACATCACACCTTATTCTGGTAACTCCATTCTACGCTGCAATTTCGCGCGCTTGTGTCACGTGACGTGTGACATCACTACCGCCTAGCAGCTCCTACATTATCGGTGGCATCGCCCGCGAAGCGATTGTGTGAATGTATCCTTCCTGTGCCGTGTGAAGGTGATTAGCCTTTTCCTCATGATGAAATGACCTGGCTGTGTGTTAATGTATGGCACACTGCAATACCAAGGAGCACGTGACAGTGTGGTCAGCCATGTAGATTACAATGACTTCTAATATGTAGTAAGCGCACGGCATCTCGTACCGTGAAGCTGCGCTCATTTTGTGCGAAGCTCTTGCGATTTTGTTGTTTCCATGCTGTTAATGTGTATTACTCCCCAATGAGGTCTGGTACATGACGGAAAGCTAGTGCAGAGTTCCCACCATTCTTTGTTCTCCATCATCTACACTTGTGACAGCCATGACGAGAACCCGTTCATATCTGAGTGTCTGTGTGACTTCATGCTGTACAGCTATGACTTGTGTCGGGCTTGTGCAGCATTGACCCCCTGCAGTCTGTGATCAGCTCAGGACACTTTCACTCCAGCATTCCAGAATAGGATTATTGGCAGTTCACACTATCCGTGATCACAGACCCTGCAGAGTCCCGTCTGTCTGCATTGCTGGTGACTGGACACCTTGCATCATATCAATCACACTCCCCCCCCCTTTTCAAATGGGACAGCCTCTTTAACATCATGTTGCTTTAAGATCATGTTAACCCCTTACCGACTTGCGCCGTACTAGTACCGTACGGCGCAAGCCGGGTCCTGGTGCATGGAGAGGGCTCGCAGGCCGAGTCCTCTCCTCAGCTGGTAAGTCTTTGCTGCATATTGCAACAAAGGCTTACGGAAACGCCCGCAATCGGTGCTAGCACAGATCGCAGGTGTTTTCCCGATGATCGCCGCCGGCAATGCTCCAGGCGGCTTCAAATGTTTAGGAGTTAATGTATGCCGTTTGAAAATTTGGTTAACACCGGTATCAACTCAGGCTAAAGAGCTTTAAAGGGAACCTACCACCACGATTCTACCTATAAGGTATATCGGGTGGTAGGTGGATGAATGGGAGATGTGAGGATAGCCCTTTTTTGGGCTAATCCTCATGTCCCGGCTATCTTTTACTAAACTTTAACCCGTGGATATGTACATTTTTTTTAAATGTACTGGGGTGTGGAGTAGCCGAACATGAGGTGGTTACTCCACGCCCCAGTAGCCTCTTTTCTCCGCCTACCATTTCATCTTCGGGGGGCACTGTCCCCGGCATCTACTGCGTTCTGCGCAGTAGCTCCGGCCTCGGAGCTGCGGCCGCGCAGCCGCAGAACACGGGGGACTTGGACGAGGGCGCGCAGCTGAAGATGAAATGGTAGGCAAAGAAAAGAGGCTACTGGGGTGTGGAGTAGCGGCGACGTGTAGCCTCATGTCCGGCTACTCCACGCCCCAGTAGCCGCTTAAATTTACATATCCGCCCCCCCCTCTCACACACACACACAAACCGTTGCCCTAAGACTTTCCTCTCCCCGACTTACCTAACCTCTATCCTCCGCTACCGCCCTACCAGACTTTATTTTTGTTTCTATTTGTGTGTTAAGATTGTGTTAGATTACTGTATATTACAATGTCTTGAGCACAACTACATGCTTTAATATTAACGAGGGCCATATCCTATACATCACAAGAGGACAGTGTTATCTTATTTCATATCTATGAATATACCTTATACAACAAATATATATAGGTTTATAGAACCTATACAGATTTGGTATCCCAGTCATTGTACCTACCCAAAGAATAAAGTAGACATGTCATTTGGGGCGTACAATGAAATCAGTAAAATCCAAGCCCACAAGAATACGGCGCAAATGCGGTTTTTCACCAATTTCACTGCATTTGGATTTTTTTTTTCCACTTCCCAGTACACGGCATGTAATATTAAGTACCGACATTTTCAAGTGTAATTTGTTACACAGAAAATAACATAACTCAGCTCTGTACATGGAAAAATAAAACTGTTATAGATTTTTGAAGGTGGGGAGTGAAAAATGAAAAAGCAAAAACGAAAAAAGGGCTGCGGCGGGAAGGGGTTAAAGTGGGGAGTAAAAACAGCCAGGAAGGGTTTAAGGCCGGTTTTATATTATTCCGTGATGATGGACATATCACTTTACTAGGGATTAAACTCTGAGCAAAATATTGATATGCAATGTTCTTATTTACCCGTTATGTAGAAAACCCAACAGTTGGCTCTGATACATATGCAATATGGTAGTATTAAAATATATGGTAGGCAGAGGTCGCACTAACATTTTTCCAGGAGGGTAAAAATACTCCTCTCACCATTTTTGAGGAGTATGAAAATTTTGGTAATACGCCGCTCGCTCTGCACACTACACTACACTACACTACACACAGCACACTACACTACACTACACACAGCACACTACACTACACTACACACAGCACACTACACTACACACAGGTACACTACACTACACACAGGTACACTACACTACACTCAGGTACACTACACTACACTCAGGTACACTACACTACACTACACTCAACTACACTACACTACACTACACTCAACTACACTACACTCAACTACACTACACTCAACTACACTACACTCAACTACACTACACTACACTCAACTACACTACACTACACTCAACTACCCTACACTACACTACACTACACTACACTCACACGGCACACTACACTCCACTCACACGGCACACTACACTACACTCCACACACACGGCACACTACACTACACTCCACTCACACGGCACACTACACTACACTCCACTCACACGGCACACTACACTCCACTCACACGGCACACGGCACACTACACTACACTACACTCACACGGCACACTACACTACACTACACTCACACGGCACACTACAGTACACTACACTACACTCCACTACACTCACACGGCACACTACACTCCACTACACTACACTACACTACACTCCACTCCACTACACTCACACGGCACACTACACTACACTACACACAGCACACTACACTACACACAGCACACTACACACAGCACACTACACTACACACAGCACACTACACTACACACAGCACACTACACTACACACAGCTACACTACACTCAACTACACTACACTCAACTACACTACACTCAACTACACTACACTCAACTACACTACACTCAACTACACTACACTCAACTACACTACACTCAACTACACTACACTCAACTACACTACACTCAACTACACTACACTCAACTACACTACACTCAACTACACTACACTCAACTACACTACACTCAACTACACTACACTCAACTACACTACACTCAACTACACTACACTCAACTACACTACACTCAACTACACTACACTCAACTACACTACACTCAACTACACTACACTCAACTACACTACACTACACTACACTACACTACACTACACTACACTACACTCCACTCCACTACACTCCACTACACTACACTACACTCCACTCCACTCCACTCCACTACACTCACACGGCACACTACACTACACTACACACAGCACACTACACTACACACAGCACACTACACACAGCACACTACACACAGTACACTACACTACACACAGCACACTACACTACACACAGCACACTACACTACACTACACACAGCACACTACACTACACACAGCTACACTACACACAGCTACACTACACTCAACTACACTACACTCAACTACACTACACTCAACTACACTACACTCAACTACACTACACTCAACTACACTACACTCAACTACACTACACTCAACTATACTACACTCAACTATACTACACTCAACTACACTACACTCAACTACACTACACTCAACTACACTACACTCAACTACACTACACTCAACTACACTACACTACACTCAACTACACTACACTACACTCAACTACACTACACTACACTCAACTACACTACACTACACTACACTCAATTACACTACACTCAACTACACTACACTCAACTACACTACACTCAACTACACTACACTCAACTACACTACACTCAACTACACTACACTCAACTACACTACACTCAACTACACTACACTCAACTACACTACACTCAACTACACTACACTCAACTACACTACACTCAACTACACTCAACTACACTACACTCAACTACACTACACTCAACTACACTACACTCAACTACACTACACTCAACTACACTACACTCAACTACACTACACTCAACTACACTACACTACACTCAACTACCCTACACTACACTCAACTACCCTACACTACACTCAACTACCCTACACTACACTACACTCAACTACACTACACTACACTCAACCACCCTACACTACACTACACTCAACTACCCTACACTACACTACACTCAACTACCCTACACTACACTACACTCAACTACACTACACTCAACTACACTCAACTACACTACACTCAACTACACTACACTCAACTACACTACACTCAACTACACTACACTCAACTACACTACACTCAACTACACTACACTACACTCAACTACCCTACACTACACTCAACTACCCTACACTACACTCAACTACCCTACACTACACTCAACTACCCTACACTACACTACACTCAACTACACTACACTACACTCAACCACCCTACACTACACTACACTCAACTACCCTACACTACCCTACACTACACTACACTCAACTACATTACACTCCACTCACACGGCACACTACACTCAACTACACTCCACTCACACGGCACACTCCACTACACTCCACTCACACGGCACACTCCACTACACTCCACTCACACGGCACACTCCACTACACTCCACTCACACGGCACACTCCACTCCACTCACACGGCACACTACACTACACTCCACTCCACTCACACGGCACACTACACTACACTACACTCACACGGCACACTACACTACACTCCACTACACTCACACGGCACACTACACTACACTACACTCACACGGCACACTACACTACACTACACTCACACGGCACACTACACTACACTACATTCACACGGCACACTACACTACACTACACTACACTCCACTACACTCACACGGCACACTACACTACACTACATTCACACGGCACACTACACTACACTACATTCACACGGCACACTACACTCCACTCCACTCACACGGCACACTACACTACACTACACTCACACGGCACACTACACTCCACTACACTACACTCACGGCACACTACACACCACTACACTACACTCACGGCACACTACACTCCACTACACTACACTCACACGGCACACTACACTCCACTCCACTACACTCACACGGCACACTACACTCCACTCCACTACACTCACACGGCACACTACACTCCACTCCACTACACTCACACGGCACACTACACTCCACTCCACTACACTCACACGGCACACTACACTCCACTACACTCCACTCACACGGCACACTCCACTCCACTCCACTACACTCACACGGCACACTACACTCCACTCCACTACACTCACACGGCACACTCCACTCCACTACACTCACACGGCACACTCCACTCCACTCCACTACACTCACACGGCACACTCCACACCACTACACTCACACGGCACACTCCACTCCACTCCACTACACTCCACTACACTTACACGGCACACTACACTCCACTCACACGGCACACTACACTCCACTACCCTACACTACACTCCACTCCACTACACTCACACGGCACACTCCACTCCACTCCACTACACTCACACGGCACACTCCACTCCACTCCACTCCACTACACTCACACGGCACACTCCACTCCACTACACTCACACGGCACACTCCACTCCACTCCACTACACTCCACTACACTTACACGGCACACTACACTCCACTCACACGGCACACTACACTCCACTACCCTACACTACACTCCACTACACTCACACGGCACACTACACTCCACTCCACTTACACGGCACACTCCACTCACACGGCACACTACACTCCACTACACTCCACTCCACTCACACGGCACACTACACTCCACTACACTCCACTCACACGGCACACTACACTCCACTACACTCACACGGCACACGACACTACACGACACTCCACTCACACGGCACACTACACTCCACTCCACTCACACGGCACACTACACTCCACTCCACTCACACGGCACACTCCACTCCACTCCACTCACACGGCACACTACACTCCACTCCACTCACACGGCACACTCCACTCCACTCCACTCACACGGCACACTACACTCCACTCCACTCACACGGCACACTCCACTCCACTCCACTCACACGGCACACTACACTCCACTCCACTACACTCACACGGCACACTACACTCCACTCCACTACACTCACACGGCACACTACACTCCACTCCACTACACTCACACGGCACACTACACTCCACTCCACTACACTCACACGGCACACTACACTCCACTACACTCACACGGCACACTACACTCCACTCCACTACACTCACACGGCACACTACACTCCACTCCACTACACTCACACGGCACACTACACTCCACTCCACTACACTCACACGGCACACTACACTCCACTCCACTACACTCACACGGCACACTACACTCCACTCCACTCCACTCACACGGCACACTACACTCCACTCCACTCACACGGCACACTACACTCCACTCCACTCACACGGCACACTCCACTCCACTCACACGGCACACTACACTCCACTCCACTCCACTCACACGGCACACTCCACTCCACTCCACTCACACGGCACACTCCACTCCACTACACTCACACGGCACACTCCACTCCACTACACTACACTCACACGGCACACTACACTACACTCCACTACACTTACACGGCACACTACACTCCACTCACACGGCACACTACACTCCACTACCCTACACTACACTCCACTCACACGGCACACTCCACTCCACTACACTCACACGGCACACTCCACACCACTACACTACACTCACACGGCACACTACACTCCACTACACTACACTCACACGGCACACTACACTCCACTCCACTACACTCACACGGCACACTACACTCCACTACACTTACACGGCACACTACACTCCACTCACACGGCACACTACACTCCACTACCCTACACTACACTCCACTACACTCACACGGCACACTACACTCCACTCACACGGCACACTACACTCCACTACCCTACACTACACTCCACTACACTCACACGGCACACTACACTCCACTCCACTTACACGGCACACTACACTCCACTCACACGGCACACTACACTCCACTCACACGGCACACTACACTCCACTACCCTACACTCCACTCCACTACACTCACACGGCACACTACACTACACTCCACTACACTCACACGGCACACTACACTCCACTCCACTACACTCACGCGGCACACTACACTCCACTCACACGGCACACTACACTCCACTCACACGGCACACTACACTCCACTCACACGGCACACTACACTCCACTCCACTCACACGGCACACTACACTCCACTCCACTCACAAGGCACACTACACTCACACGGCACACTACACTCCACTCACACGGCACACTACACTCCACTCACACGGCACACTACACTACACTCACACGGCACACTACACTACACTACACTCCACTCACACGGCACACTACACTCCACTACACTCCACTCACACGGCACACTACACTCCACTACACTACACTCACACGGCACACTACACTCCACTCCACTCACACGGCACACTCCACTCCACTCACACGGCACACTACACTCCACTCACACGGTACACTACACTCCACTCACACGGTACACTAAACTCCACTCCACTACACTACACTCACACGGCACACTACACTACACTCCACTCCACTCACACGGCACACTACACTCCACTCCACTCACACGGCACACTACACTCCACTCCACTCACACGGCACACTACACTCCACTCCACTCACACGGCACACTACACTCCAGTCCACTCACACGGCACACTACACTCCACTCCACTCCACTCGGCACACTACACTCCACTCCACTCACACGGCACACTCCACTCCACTCACACGGCACACTCCACTCCACTCACACAGCACACTACACTCCACTCACACGGCACACTCCACTCCACTCCACTCACACGGCACACTACACTCCACTCACACGGCACACTACACTCCACTCACACGGCACACTACACTCCACTCCACTCACACGGCACACTACACTCCACTCCACTCACACGGCACACTCCACTCCACTCACACGGCACACTCCACTCCACTCACACGGCACACTCCACTCCACTCACACGGCACACTACACTCCACTCACACGGCACACTACACTCCACTCACACGGCACACTACACTCCACTCACACGGCACACTACACTCCACTCCACTCACACGGCACACTACACTCCACTCCACTCACACGGCACACTACACTCCACTACACTCACACGGCACACTACACTCCACTCACACGGCCCACTACACTCCACTCCACTCACACGGCCCACTACACTCCACTCCACTCACACGGCACACTCCACTCCACTCACACGGCACACTCCACTCCACTCACACGGCACACTCCACTCCACTCACACGGCACACTACACTCCACTCACACGGCACACTACACTACACTCCACTACACTCACACGGCACACTACACTACACTACACTCCACTCCACTACACTCACACGGCACACTACACTACACTACACTACACACAGCACACTACACTACACACAGCACACTACACTACACTACACACAGCACACTACACTACACTACACACAGCACACTACACACAGCACACTACACTACACACAGCACACTACACTACACTACACTACACTCACACGGCACACTACACTACACTACACTCCACTCACACGGCACACTACACTCCACTACACTCCACTCACACGGCACACTACACTCCACTACACTACACTCACACGGCACACTACACTCCACTCCACTCACACGGCACACTCCACTCCACTCACACGGCACACTACACTCCACTCACACGGTACACTACACTCCACTCACACGGTACACTACACTACACTCACACGGCACACTACACTACACTCACACGGCACACTAAACTCCACTCCACTACACTACACTCACACGGCACACTACACTACACTCCACTCCACTCACACGGCACACTACACTCCACTCCACTCACACGGCACACTACACTCCACTCCACTCACACGGCACACTACACTCCACTCCACTCACACGGCACACTACACTCCAGTCCACTCACACGGCACACTACACTCCACTCCACTCCACTCGGCACACTACACTCCACTCCACTCACACGGCACACTCCACTCCACTCACACGGCACACTCCACTCCACTCACACAGCACACTACACTCCACTCACACGGCACACTCCACTCCACTCCACTCACACGGCACACTACACTCCACTCACACGGCACACTACACTCCACTCACACGGCACACTACACTCCACTCCACTCACACGGCACACTACACTCCACTCCACTCACACGGCACACTCCACTCCACTCACACGGCACACTCCACTCCACTCACACGGCACACTCCACTCCACTCACACGGCACACTACACTCCACTCACACGGCACACTCCACTCCACTCACACGGCACACTACACTCCACTCACACGGCACACTACACTCCACTCCACTCACACGGCACACTACACTCCACTCCACTCACACGGCACACTACACTCCACTACACTCACACGGCACACTACACTCCACTCACACGGCCCACTACACTCCACTCCACTCACACGGCCCACTACACTCCACTCCACTCACACGGCCCACTACACTCCACTCCACTCACACGGCACACTCCACTCCACTCACACGGCACACTCCACTCCACTCACACGGCACACTCCACTCCACTCACACGGCACACTACACTCCACTCACACGGCACACTACACTACACTCCACTACACTCACACGGCACACTACACTACACTACACTCCACTCCACTACACTCACACGGCACACTACACTACACTACACTACACACAGCACACTACACTACACACAGCACACTACACTACACTACACACAGCACACTACACTACACTACACACAGCACACTACACACAGCACACTACACTACACACAGCACACTACACTACACACAGCACACTACACTACACACAGCTACACTACACTACACACAGCTACACTACACTACACTCAACTACACTACACTACACTCAACTACACTACACTACACACAGCTACACTACACTACACTCAACTACACTACACTACACTCAACTACACTACACTACACTCAACTACACTACACTACACTCAACTACACTACACTACACTCAACTACACTACACTACACTCAACTACACTACACTACACTCAACTACACTACACTACACTCAACTACACTCCACTACCCTACACTACACTACACTCCACTACCCTACACTACACTACACTCAACTACCCTACACTACACTACACTCAACTACCCTACACTACACTACACTCAACTACCCTACACTACACTACACTCAACTACCCTACACTACACTACACTCAACTACCCTACACTACACTACACTCAACTACCCTACACTACACTACACTCAACTACCCTACACTACACTACACTCAACTACCCTACACTACACTCAACTACCCTACACTACACTACACTCAACTACCCTACACTACACTACACTCAACTACCCTACACTACACTACACTCAACTACCCTACACTACACTACACTCAACTACCCTACACTACACTACACTCCACTACACTCACACGGCACACTACACTCCACTACACTACACTCAACTACCCTACACTACACTACACTACACTCAACTACCCTACACTACACTACACTACACTCAACTACCCTACACTACACTACACTCCACTCAACTACCCTACACTACACTACACTCAACTACCCTACACTACACTACACTCCACTCACACGGCACACTACACTACACTCCACTCACACGGCACACTACACTACACTCCACTCACACGGCACACTACACTACACTCCACTCACACGGCACACTACACTACACTCCACTCACACGGCACACTACACTACACTCCACTCACACGGCACACTACACTACACTCCACTCACACGGCACACTACACTACACTCCACTCACACGGCACACTACACTACACTCCACTCACACGGCACACTACACTACACTCCACTCACACGGCACACTACACTACACTCCACTCACACGGCACACTACACTACACTCCACTCACACGGCACACTACACTACACTCCACTCACACGGCACACTACACTCCACTCCACTACACTCACACGGCACACTACACTCCACTCCACTCACACGGCACACTACACTCCACTCCACTAAACTCACACGGCACACTACACTCCACTACACTCACACGGCACACTACACTCCACTCCACTCCACTCACACGGCACACTACACTCCACTCACACGGCACACTCCACTCCACTCACACGGCAAACTACACTCCACTCACACGGCACACTACACTCCACTACACTCACACGGCACACTACACTCCACTACACTCACACGGCACACTACACTCCACTACACTCACACGGCACACTACACTCCACTACACTCACACGGCACACTACACTCCACTACACTCACACGGCACACTACACTCCACTACACTCACACGGCACACTCCACTCCACTACACTCACACGGCACACTACACTCCACTCCACTACACTCACACGGCACACTCCACTCCACTACACTCACACGGCACACTACACTCCACTCCACTCCACTACACTCACACGGCACACTCCACTACACTACACGGCACACTACACTCCACTACACTCACACGGCACACTACACTCCACTCCACTACACTCACACGGCACACTACACTCCACTCCACTACACTCACACGGCACACTACACTCCACTCCACTACACTCACACGGCACACTCCACTACACTCACACGGCACAGTACACTCCACTACACTCACACGGCACACTACACTCCACTACACTTACACGGCACACTCCACTACACTCCTCTCCACTACACTCCACTACACACACGGCACACTACACTCCACTCCACTTACACGGCACACTACACTCCACTCCACTTACACGGCACACTACACTCCACTACACTCCACTCACACGGCACACTACACTCCACTCCACTCACACGGCACACTACACTCCACTCACACGGCACACTACACTCCACTCACACGGCACACTACACTCCACTCACACGGCACACTACACTCCACTACACTCACACGGCACACTACACTCCACTACACTCACACGGCACACTACACTCCACTCCACTACACTCACACGGCACACTACACTCCACTCCACTACACTCACACGGCACACTACACTCCACTCCACTCACACGGCACACTACACTCCACTCCACTAAACTCACACGGCACACTACACTCCACTACACTCACACGGCACACTACACTCCACTCCACTACACTCACACGGCACACTACACTCCACTCACACGGCACACTCCACTCACACGGCACACTACACTCCACTCACACGGCACACTACACTCCACTACACTCACACGGCACACTACACTCCACTACACTCACACGGCACACTACACTCACACGGCACACTACACTCCACTACACTCACACGGCACACTACACTCCACTCCACTCACACGGCACACTACACTCCACTCCACTCACACGGCACACTACACTCCACTCCACTCACACGGCACACTACACTCCACTCCACTCACACGGCACACTACACTACACTCCACTCACACGGAACAGTACACTCCACTCCACTCACACGGCACACTACACTCCACTCCACTCACACGGCACACTACACTCCACTCCACTCACACGGCACACTACACTCCACTCCACTCACACGGCACACTACACTCCACTCCACTCACACGGCACACTACACTCCACTCCACTCACACGGCACACTACACTCCACTCCACTCACACGGCACACTACACTCCACTCCACTCACACGGCACACTACACTCCACTCCACTCACACGGCACACTACACTCCACTCCACTCACACGGCACACTACACTCCACTCCACTCACACGGCACACTACACTCCACTCCACTCACACGGCACACTACACTCCACTCCACTCCACTCACACGGCACACTACACTCCACTCCACTCACACGGCACACTACACTCCACTCCACTCCACTCACACGGCACACTCCACTCCACTCCACTCACACGGCACACTACACTCCACTCCACTCACACGGCACACTCCACTCCACTCCACTCACACGGCACACACCACTCCACTCCACTCACACGGCACACTCCACTCCACTCACACGGCACACTCCACTCCACTCACACGGCACACTCCACTCCACTCACACGGCACACTCCACTCCACTCACACGGCACACTCCACTCCACTCACACGGCACACTCCACTCCACTCCACTCACACGGCACACTCCACTCCACTCCACTCACACGGCACACTCCACTCCACTCCACTCACACGGCACACTCCACTCCACTCACACGGCACACTCCACTCCACTCACACGGCACACTCCACTCCACTCCACTCACACGGCACACTACACTCCACTCACACGGCACACTACACTCCACTCACACGGCACACTACACTACAATACACTTCACTCACACGGCACACTCCACTCCACTCCACTCACACGGCACACTCCACTCCACTCCACTCACACGGCACACTACTCTCCACTCCACTCACACGGCACACTACTCTCCACTCCACTCACACGGCACACTACACTCCACTCACACGGCACACTCCACTACAATACACTATACTCCACTACAATACACTCACACGGCACACTACACTCCACTCACACGGCACACTACACTCCACTACACTCCACTCACAGGGCACACTACACTCCACTCACACGGCACACTACACTACACTCCACTCACATGGCACACTACACTCCACTCCACTCCACTCACACGGCACACTACACTCCACTCACACGGCACACTACACTCCACTCACACGGCACACTACACTACACTCCACTCACACGGCACACTACACTACACTCCACTCACACGGCACACTACACTACACTCCACTCACACGGCACACTACACTCACACAGCACACTACACTACACTCACACGGCACACTACACTCCACTCACACAGCACACTACACTACACTCACACGGCACACTACACTCCACTCACACGGCACACTACACTCCACTCACACGGCACACTACACTCCACTCACACGGCACACTCCACTCCACTCACACGGCACACTCCACTCCACTCACACGGCACACTACACTCCACTACACTCCACTCACACGGCACACTACACTCCACTACACTCACACGGCACACTACACTACACTACACTCCACGCACACGGCACACTACACTCCACTACACTCCACTCACACGGCACACTACACTACACTACACTCCACTACACTCCACTCACACGGCACACTACACTACACTACACTCCACTACACTCCACTCACACGGCACACTACACTCCACTACACTCCACTCACACGGCACACTACACTACACTCCACTCACACGGCACACTACACTACACTCCACTCACACGGCACACTACACTACACTCCACTCACACGGCACACTACACTACACTCCACTCACACGGCACACTACACTACACTCCACTCACACGGCACACTACACTACACTCCACTCACACGGCACACTACACTACACTCCACTCACACGGCACACTACACTACACTCCACTCACACGGCACACTACACTACACTCCACTCACACGGCACACTACACTCCACTACACTCACACGGCACACTACACTACACTACACTCCACTACACTCACACGGCACACTACACTCCACTACACTCCACTACACTCACACGGCACACTACACTCCACTACACTACACTCACACGGCACACTACACTCCACTACACTACACTCACACGGCACACTACACTCCACTACACTACACTCACACGGCACACTACACTCCACTACACTACACTCACACGGCACACTACACTCCACTCCACTACACTCACACGGCACACTACACTCCACTACACTCACACGGCACACTACACTACACTCCACTCCACTACACTCACACGGCACACTACACTACACTCCACTCCACTACACTCACACGGCACACTACACTCCACTCCACTACACTCACACGGCACACTACACTCCACTCCACTACACTCACACGGCACACTACACTCCACTCCACTCACACGGCACACTACACTCCACTCCACTAAACTCACACGGCACACTACACTCCACTACACTCACACGGCACACTACACTCCACTCCACTCCACTCACACGGCACACTACACTCCACTCACACGGCACACTCCACTCCACTCACACGGCACACTACACTCCACTACACTCACACGGCACACTACACTCCACTACACTCACACGGCACACTACACTCCACTACACTCACACGGCACACTACACTCCACTACACTCACACGGCACACTACACTCCACTACACTCACACGGCACACTACACTCCACTACACTCACACGGCACACTACACTCCACTCCACTACACTCACACGGCACACTACACTCCACTCCACTACACTCACACGGCACACTACACTCCACTACACTCACACGGCACACTACACTCCACTCCACTCCACTACACTCACACGGCACACTCCACTACACTACACGGCACACTACACTCCACTACACTCACACGGCACACTACACTCCACTCCACTACACTCACACGGCACACTACACTCCACTCCACTACACTCACACGGCACACTACACTCCACTCCACTACACTCACACGGCACACTCCACTACACTCACACGGCACAGTACACTCCACTACACTCACACGGCACACTACACTCCACTACACTTACACGGCACACTACACTCCACTCACACGGCACACTCCACTACACTCCTCTCCACTACACTCCACTACACACACGGCACACTACACTCCACTCCACTTACACGGCACACTACACTCCACTCCACTTACACGGCACACTACACTCCACTACACTCCACTCCACTCACACGGCACACTACACTCCACTCCACTCACACGGCACACTACACTCCACTCCACTCACACGGCACACTACACTACACTCCACTCACACGGAACAGTACACTCCACTCCACTCACACGGCACACTACACTCCACTCCACTCACACGGCACACTACACTCCACTCACACGGCACACTACACTCCACTCACACGGCACACTACACTCCACTCACACGGCACACTACACTCCACTACACTCACACGGCACACTACACTCCACTACACTCACACGGCACACTACACTCCACTCCACTACACTCACACGGCACACTACACTCCACTCCACTCACACGGCACACTACACTCCACTCCACTAAACTCACACGGCACACTACACTCCACTACACTCACACGGCACACTACACTCCACTCCACTACACTCACACGGCACACTACACTCCACTCACACGGCACACTCCACTCCACTCACACGGCACACTACACTCCACTCACACGGCACACTACACTCCACTACACTCACACGGCACACTACACTCCACTACACTCACACGGCACACTACACTCCACTACACTCACACGGCACACTACACTCCACTACACTCACACGGCACACTACACTCCACTACACTCACACGGCACACTACACTCCACTACACTCACACGGCACACTACACTCCACTCCACTCACACGGCACACTACACTCCACTCCACTCACACGGCACACTACACTCCACTCCACTCACACGGCACACTACACTCCACTCCACTCACACGGCACACTACACTACACTCCACTCACACGGAACAGTACACTCCACTCCACTCACACGGCACACTACACTCCACTGCACTCACACGGCACACTACACTCCACTGCACTCACACGGCACACTACACTCCACTCCACTCACACGGCACACTCCACTCCACTCCACTCACACGGCACACTCCACTCCACTCCACTCACACGGCACACTACACTCCACTCCACTCACACGGCACACTACACTCCACTCCACTCACACGGCACACTACACTCCACTCCACTCACACGGCACACTACACTCCACTCCACTCACACGGCACACTACACTCCACTCCACTCACACGGCACACTACACTCCACTCCACTCACACGGCACACTACACTCCACTCCACTCACACGGCACACTACACTCCACTCCACTCACACGGCACACTACACTCCACTCCACTCACACGGCACACTACACTCCACTCCACTCACACGGCACACTACACTCCACTCCACTCACACGGCACACTACACTCCACTCCACTCACACGGCACACTACACTCCACTCCACTCACACGGCACACTACACTCCACTCCACTCACACGGCACACTACACTCCACTCCACTCACACGGCACACTACACTCCACTCCACTCACACGGCACACTACACTCCACTCCACTCCACTCACACGGCACACTACACTCCACTCCACTCACACGGCACACTACACTCCACTCCACTCCACTCACACGGCACACTACACTCCACTCCACTCACACGGCACACTCCACTCCACTCCACTCACACGGCACACACCACTCCACTCCACTCACACGGCACACTCCACTCCACTCACACGGCACACTCCACTCCACTCACACGGCACACTCCACTCCACTCACACGGCACACTCCACTCCACTCACACGGCACACTCCACTCCACTCACACGGCACACTCCACTCCACTCCACTCACACGGCACACTCCACTCCACTCCACTCACACGGCACACTCCACTCCACTCCACTCACACGGCACACTCCACTCCACTCACACGGCACACTCCACTCCACTCACACGGCACACTCCACTCCACTCCACTCACACGGCACACTACACTCCACTCACACGGCACACTACACTACAATACACTTCACTCACACGGCACACTCCACTCCACTCCACTCACACGGCACACTCCACTCCACTCCACTCACACGGCACACTACTCTCCACTCCACTCACACGGCACACTACTCTCCACTCCACTCACACGGCACACTACACTCCACTCACACGGCACACTCCACTACAATACACTATACTCCACTACAATACACTCACACGGCACACTACACTCCACTCACACGGCACACTACACTCCACTACACTCCACTCACAGGGCACACTACACTCCACTCACACGGCACACTACACTACACTCCACTCACATGGCACACTACACTCCACTCCACTCCACTCACACGGCACACTACACTCCACTCACACGGCACACTACACTCCACTCACACGGCACACTACACTACACTCCACTCACACGGCACACTACACTACACTCCACTCACACGGCACACTACACTACACTCCACTCACACGGCACACTACACTACACTCCACTCACACGGCACACTACACTCACACGGCACACTACACTACACTCACACGGCACACTACACTCCACTCACACGGCACACTACACTCCACTCACACGGCACACTACACTCCACTCACACGGCACACTACACTCCACTCACACGGCACACTACACTCCACTCACACGGCACACTCCACTCCACTCACACGGCACACTCCACTCCACTCACACGGCACACTACACTCCACTACACTCCACTCACACGGCACACTACACTCCACTACACTCACACGGCACACTACACTACACTACACTCCACGCACACGGCACACTACACTCCACTCACACGGCACACTACACTACACTACACTCCACTACACTCCACTCACACGGCACACTACACTACACTACACTCCACTACACTCCACTCACACGGCACACTACACTCCACTACACTCCACTCACACGGCACACTACACTACACTCCACTACCCTCCACTCACACGGCACACTCCACTACACTACACTCCACTCACACGGCACACTACACTACACTACACTCCACTCACACGGCACACTACACTACACTACACTCCACTCACACGGCACACTACACTCCACACTACACTCCACTCACACGGCACACTACACTCCACACTACACTCCACTCACACGGCACACTACACTCCACACTCCACTACACTCCACTCACACGGCACACTACACTCCACTCCACTCACACGGCACACTACACTACACTCCACTCACACGGCACACTACACTACACTACACTACACTCACACGGCGCACTACACTCCACTACACTACACTCACACGGCACACTACACTACACTCACACGGCACACTACACTCCACTACACTCACACGGCACACTACACTACACTACACTCCACTCCACTCACACGGCACACTACACTACACTACACTCCACTCCACTCACACGGCACACTACACTACACTCCACACTACACTCCACTCACACGGCACACTACACTCCACTACACTACACGGCACACTACACTACACTCACACGGCACACTACACTACACACAGTACACTGCACACACTCCACACTCCACTACACTCAAACGACACACTACACTCCACTCACACGGCACACTACACTCCACTACACTACACGGCACACTACACTACACTCACACGGCACACTACACTACACACAGTACACTGCACACACTCCACACTCCACTACACTCAAACGACACACTACACTCCACTCACACGGCACACTACACTACACTCCACTCACACGGCACACTACACTCCACTACACTCCACTCACACGGCACACTACACTCCACTCACACGGCACACTACACTCCACTACACTACACTCACACGGCACACTACACTCCACTACACTACACTCACACGGCACACTCCACTACACTTCACTCACACGGCACACTACACTCCACTACAAATAATGAAGAAGAGACGGTCACTCACCACAACGTGAAGGTTTATTTCAGCCGGTTGGAGCAGGTAGAGAGGTACCGGACACGCCACAAACGACGGACCGTTTCGCGCTTAGAGCGCTTTTTCAGGTCTGTGACATCATATGGTGGGCAGGACCTCTGTTTATAAGCGAGTGTCGGCTCAGTCACCGTGGATACTGTAAACATTACTACCACCATAGATTAAAATCAACGAGCAACTGCGTACACATGAATACAAATAGTCTTGTTAAACTAACTATTTAGACAAGTTTTAGTTTCAACACAATATTGATTAAAGGAATACATTTAACTCATTCCGGTCATTTAACCCTATCGGCCCCATGGCTCTTGTACGGATGATCCATTTTGCTTCGCGTTTGAGGAGCTCTTTATTTCTATCTTCTCCCACTGGGTTAATATTAACCTGTTCAATGCCTGCAAATCTCAATACTTCAGGATTACCTGAATGAGCATTTCTTACATGCTCAATTAGTCTCGGTGAGCCATGTCCCGTTCTTACTGAACTGAGATGTTCACGAAAACGAGTATGTAAGTGTCTAATTGTTTTTCCTATATAAAATCTACGGCACGGGCAGGTTATTACATATACAACATATTGTGATTTACAATTAATAAATTGTTTTAAAGTATGTTTTATGCCTCCCATGGTAATTTTCTTTGTGCCAAGATTAAAATTGCAATAGTTGCATTGCCCACATTTGAAATTACCCTGCGGGATATGTCGTTCAAGCCAAGTGTCCTCTCTGTCGTGGAATCTGCTATGCACTAATTCACTCCTCAACGTTTTACTGCGTCTGAAGGAGACCAGAGGGGGTCTGCAGCTAATAGATGCCAATTTTTTGAAATTGCCGACCTAATAATATTTTCTTGTGCATTATAGGTGAAAGTAAACGTAAATCTCTGTCTTTGTGTGTCTTTTTTGTTTTGCCGAGTGGAATTTTTCCGTTTAAAAAGGAGATCCGATCTTTTTATCTTCATAACTTTTGAACGAGCCTTTTTTAGTACATGTTGGGGATAGCCTCGCATTCTCAGGCGATTTTCAAGTTCATCTGCCTGAGAATTAAAGGTATCCTCCTCACTGTTGATCCTTCGTAATCGCAACAATTGACTGTAGGGAATGCCATCTTTTGTATGGAGAGGGTGAAAGCTGTTATAATGTAAGATTGAGTTAGTAGCTTTCTGCTTTCTATATATACCCTTCTGTGGATAACCCTTTTTCTCCAATAACTACTTTGACATCTAAGAATTCTAGTGATTCTTTACTGAATTTTGAGGTAAATTTCATGTTCATGTTATTCCCATTCAGGTATGTGACGAAGCTATTAAATTCGACTTCGGGACCTTCCCAAATTAAGAAGACATCGTCCACATACCTGAAAAAGGATTTAATGGAACTGACATATGGATTGTTGGTTGTAAAAACGTATCTCTCTTCAAAAACCGCCAAAAAAATATTTGCCAGGGTACAGGCGACCGGAGTCCCCATAGCGGTTCCGACCAACTGTAGGAACCACTTGCCATTGAATTCGAAAGCATTGTGTGACAGTATGAATGTTAGAGAATCACAGACAAAGTCTATAAATGACTCGCTCTTTTCGGTATTGATTAATACATCTCGCACTGCCATTACCGCAGTATTTTGAGAAATGCGAGTATACAGACTTTCAACATCTATAGATGCAATGCTGTAACTCTCCAACCATTCAATTGTTTCAAGACTCTTTAAAAAGGAATTTGTATCTTTTAAGTATGACGTAATATCCTGCAGTAATGGTCGGAGGAGCCAATCAATGTATTTAGAAAGAGGTTCTGTGAGGGACCCTATACCGGCCACGATCGGCCGGCCGGGGGGATTCGTTAAAGATTTGTGTATCTTGGGAATAAAATACCAACTTGGTTTTCGTGGAAATTGTGGTAAAAGTTTAGTGGCACGTTGTTCCGACAGGACTCCTCTCTCTACATATTTTCTAAGATGGGTTTGGAGTCTATCTTTAAATTTTTGTATAGGGTTTTTGTCTAAGGTTCTATATGTAGTGGTGTCGAATAACTGCCGGTGGGCTTCTTGGATGTAATAACTTTTATCCATGATTACCGTATTTCCCCCCTTGTCCGCAGGCTTCACTATTATGTTCTTATTAGAACGGAGAGTAAGAAGTGCCGTTCTCTCCTGAGTCGTAATGTTGTCCTTCGCACGGGGGTAGATTTGTGCATGTACATCTCTCAAGACTTGATTATAAAAGACTGCCAGTGGGGTGCCTGCGGGCAAGGGGGGAGAAAAGGTGGATTGGATGCCACCTGAGAAATTTTCAATTTCTATGGTCTCAGACTCTGCTGAGTTATCATCCTCCAATGATAACAATGTGGTGAGGACCTCTCTGTCCTCTCGGGAGGGGGGAGTATTGGCAATGAAGCCCAGTGGCCCTACAACTGCTGGTATTTCTCCTGCTTTTATTTCCCTTGGTTGTGAAGGATTGCTCTTAAACCACTTAAACAAATTAATTTTTCTTACTGCTTTATATAAATCTATTTCAAAGTCCACTTCGTCAAAGTTCTGCACTAATGCAAAGCTGAGTCCTTTGGACAAAAGGTCGATACAGTCTTGTGACAAAGGTGAGTTAGATAGATTCACCACTACCCCGGGCTCCCTCAGTTCAGTATTCCTGGTTTCTCCTTCATTTATTGTTTTCTCCACGATACTTGCTTGCGTTTCATTGCCAAATTTCTTTTCCGATTTTCTACTGTGACGTCCTCTTCTGATTTTTCGTCTAAAGGGGATGCGTTTTTTGTAATCTCTGAGTTGTCTTTGTTTTTGGATGCACTTGGGTTTACCGGCAAAGTTGTTTCTGCGGTTCCAATGTCTTCCGAAGTGCTAGTATCGGATTCCGTCATCCAGTACTCTGACGATCTTCATTGCCAATACTCCCGAGAGGACAGAGAGGTCCTCACCACATTGTTATCATTGGAGGATGATAACTCAGCAGAGTCTGAGACCATAGAAATTGAAAATTTCTCAGGTGGCATCCAATCCACCTTTTCTCCCCCCTTGCCCGCAGGCACCCCACTGGCAGTCTTTTATAATCAAGTCTTGAGAGATGTACATGCACAAATCTACCCCCGTGCGAAGAACAACATTACGACTCAGGAGAGAACAGCACTTCAGACTCTCCGTTCTAATAAGAACATAATAGTGAAGCCTGCGGACAAGGGGGGAAATACGGTAATCATGGATAAAAGTTATTACATCCAAGAAGCCCACCGGCAGTTATTCGACACCACTACATATAGAACCTTAGACAAAAACCCTATACAAAAATTTAAAGATGGACTCCAAACCCATCTTAGAAAATATGTAGAGAGAGGAGTCCTGTCGGAACAACGTGCCACTAAACTTTTACCACAATTTCCACGAAAACCAAGTTGGTATTTTATTCCCAAGATACACAAATCTTTAACGAATCCCCCCGGCCGGCCGATCGTGGCCGGTATAGGGTCCCTCACAGAACCTCTTTCTAAATACATTGATTGGCTCCTCCGACCATTACTGCAGGATATTACGTCATACTTAAAAGATACAAATTCCTTTTTAAAGAGTCTTGAAACAATTGAATGGTTGGAGAGTTACAGCATTGCATCTATAGATGTTGAAAGTCTGTATACTCGCATTTCTCAAAATACTGCGGTAATGGCAGTGCGAGATGTATTAATCAATACCGAAAAAAGCGAGTCATTTATAGACTTTGTCTGTGATTCTCTAACATTCATACTGTCACACAATGCTTTCGAATTCAATGGCAAGTGGTTCCTACAGTTGGTCGGAACCGCTATGGGGACTCCGGTCGCCTGTACCCTGGCAAATATTTTTTTGGCGGTTTTTGAAGAGAGATACGTTTTTACAACCAACAATCCATATGTCAGTTCCATTAAATCCTTTTTCAGGTATGTGGACGATGTCTTCTTAATTTGGGAAGGTCCCGAAGTCGAATTTAATAGCTTTGTCACATACCTGAATGGGAATAACATGAACATGAAATTTACCTCAAAATTCAGTAAAGAATCGCTAGAATTCTTAGATGTCAAAGTAGTTATTGGAGAAAAAGGGTTATCCACAGAAGGGTATATATAGAAAGCAGAAAGCTACTAACTCAATCTTACATTATAACAGCTTTCACCCTCTCCATACAAAAGATGGCATTCCCTACAGTCAATTGTTGCGATTACGAAGGATCAACAGTGAGGAGGATACCTTTAATTCTCAGGCAGATGAACTTGAAAATCGCCTGAGAATGCGAGGCTATCCCCAACATGTACTAAAAAAGGCTCGTTCAAAAGTTATGAAGATAAAAAGATCGGATCTCCTTTTTAAATGGAAAAATTCCACTCGGCAAAACAAAAAAGACACACAAAGACAGAGATTTACGTTTACTTTCACCTATAATGCACAAGAAAATATTATTAGGTCGGCAATTTCAAAAAATTGGCATCTATTAGCTGCAGACCCACAATTACAAAATACGATGGAGACTAGACCTCTGGTCTCCTTCAGACGCAGTAAAACGTTGAGGAGTGAATTAGTGCATAGCAGATTCCACGACAGAGAGGACACTTGGCTTGAACGACATATCCCGCAGGGTAATTTCAAATGTGGGCAATGCAACTATTGCAATTTTAATCTTGGCACAAAGAAAATTACCATGGGAGGCATAAAACATACTTTAAAACAATTTATTAATTGTAAATCACAATATGTTGTATATGTAATAACCTGCCCGTGCCGTAGATTTTATATAGGAAAAACAATTCGACACTTACATACTCGTTTTCGTGAACATCTCAGTTCAGTAAGAACGGGACATGGCTCACCGAGACTAATTGAGCATGTAAGAAATGCTCATTCAGGTAATCCTGAAGTATTGAGATTTGCAGGCATTGAACAGGTTAATATTAACCCAGTGGGAGGAGATAGAAATAAAGAGCTCCTCAAACGCGAAGCAAAATGGATCATCCGTACAAGAGCCATGGGGCCGATAGGGTTAAATGACCGGAATGAGTTAAATGTATTCCTTTAATCAATATTGTGTTGAAACTAAAACTTGTCTAAATAGTTAGTTTAACAAGACTATTTGTATTCATGTGTACGCAGTTACTCGTTGATTTTAATCTATGGTGGTAGTAATGTTTACAGTATCCATGGTGACTGAGCCGACACTCGCTTATAAACAGAGGTCCTGCCCACCATATGATGTCACAGACCTGAAAAAGCGCTCTCAGCGCGAAACGGTCCGTCGTTTGTGGCGTGTCCGGTACCTCTCTACCTGCTCCAACGGCACACTACACTCCACTACACTCCACTCAGACGGCACACTACACTCCACTACACTCCACGGCACACTGCACTCCACTCCACTCCACTCTCACGGCACACTACACTCCACTCCACTACACTCTCACGGCACACTACACTCCACTCCACTACACTCACACGGCACACTACACTCCACTACACTTCACTCACACGGCACACTACACTCCACTCACACGGCACACTACACTACACTACACTCCACTCCACTTCACTCACACGGCGCACTGCACTCCACTCACACGGCACACTACACTACACACTACACTCCACTACACTCCACTCACACGGCACACTACACTACATTACACTACACTCACACGGCACACTACACTACACTACACTACACTCACACGGCACACTACACTACACTACACTCACACGGCACACTACACTACACTACACTCACACGGCACACTACACTACACTACACTACACTCGGCACACTACACTACACTCCACACTACACTCCACTACACTACACTCACACGGCACACTACACTACACTACACTCCACTCCACTACACTCACACGGCACACTACACTACACTCACACGGCACACTACACTATACTACACTACACTATACTACACTACACTCACACTGCACACTACACTCCACAACACTACACTACACTACACTCACACGGCACACTACACTACACTACACTCACACGGCACACTACACTACACTACACTACACTCACACGGCACACTACACTCCACTACACTACACTACACGGCACACTACACTCCACTTCACTACACGGCACACACTCCACTACACTACACGGCACACACTCCACTACACTCACACGGCACACACTCCACTACACTACACGGCACACACTCCACCCCACTACACTCACACGGCACACACTCCACTACACTCACACGGCACACACTCCACTACACTACACTCACACGGCACACACTCCACTACACTACACTCACACGGCACACACTCCACTACACTACACTCACACGGCACACACTCCACTACACTACACTCACACGGCACACACTCCACTACACTACACTCACACGGCACACACTCCACTACACTACACTCACACGGCACACACTCCACTACACTACACACAGCACATTACACTACACACACTACACTGCACACTACACCACACTCACACTGCACACTACACCACACTCACACTGCACACTACACTCCACTACACTACACTCACACGGCACACTACACTCCACTACACTACACTCACACGGCACACTACACTCACACGGCACACTACACTCCACTACACTACACTCACACGGCACACTACACTCCACTACACTACACTCACACGGCACACTACACTCCACTACACTACACTCACACGGCACACTACACTCCACTACACTACACTCACACGGCACACTACACTCCACTACACTACACTACACTACACTCACACGGCACACTACACTCCACTACACTACACTCACACGGCACACTACACTCCACACTACACTCCACTACACTCCACTACACTACACTCACACGGCACACTACACTCACACGGCACACACTCCACTACACTCACACTGCACACTACACTCACACTACACTACACTACACTCACACGGCACACACTCCACTACACTACACACAGCACATTACACTACACACACTACACTACACTGCACACTACACCACACTCACACTGCACACTACACTCACATGGCACACTACACTACACTGCACACTACACCACACTCATACTGCACACTACACTCACATGGCACACTACACTCCACTACACTACACTCCACTACACTACACTCACACGGCACACTACACTCCACTACACTACACTACACACACTACACTACACACAGCACATTACACTACACACACTACACTACACTGCACACTACACCACACTCACACTGCACACTACACTCACATGGCACACTACACTCCACTACACTACACTCACATGGCACACTACACTCCACTACACTACACTCACACGGCACACACCACTACACTCACACGGTACACACAGCACACTACACTCCACTACACTACACTCACACGGCACACTACACTCCACTACACTCCACTCACACGGCACACTACACTCCACTACACTCCACTCACACGGCACACTACACTCCACTACACTCCACTCACACGGCACACTACACTCCACTCACACGGCACACTACACTCCACTACACTCCACTCACACGGCACACTACACTACACTACACTACACTCATACAGCGCACACTCTCCACTACACCACTCATACAGCGCACACTCTCCACTACACCACTCATACAGCGCACACTCTCCACTACACTACTCATACAGCGCACACTCTCCACTACACTACTCACACAGCACACTCTCCACTACACTACTCACACAGCACACTCTCCACTACACTACTCACACAGCACACTCTCCACTACACTACTCACACAGCACACTCTCCACTACACTACTCACACAGCACACTCTCCACTACACTACTCACACAGCACACTCTCCACTACACTACTCACACAGCACACTCTCCACTACACTACTCACACAGCACACTCTCCACTACACTACTCACACAGCACACTCTCCACTACACTACTCACACAGCACACTCTCCACTACACTACTCACACAGCACACTCTCCACTACACTACTCACACAGCACACTCTCCACTACACTACTCACACAGCACACTCTCCACTACACTACTCACACAGCACACTCTCCACTACACTACTCACACAGCACACTCTCCACTACACTACTCACACAGCACACTATCCACTACACTACTCACACAGCACACTCTCCACTACACTACTCACACAGCACACTCTCCACTACACTACTCACACAGCACACTCTCCACTACACTACTCACACAGCACACACAGCACACACGCCACTGCACTACTCACACAGCACACACTCCACTGCACTACTCACACAGCACACACTCCACTGCACTACTCACACAGCACACACTCCACTGCACTACTCACACAGCACACACTCCACTGCACTACTCACACAGCACTACACTCATTTCTTCGATTATCTTGTAAGTGTTGTCCTACTCTACATCTGACAGCACTGGGACAGAACTTTTGAAAAACATATGATATATGAAAAGACTAACAATGAGTCAGAGTCCCATGATGATACCCAATGTAATCAGAGTCATGCGTAAAACTTACCCATTCAAAGTCAACAGGTGCATGAAAAAGCTGACTACACTAGGATCCCATTTTTGTGCTGTCAGTTATTCATGCAAGTGTTTCAAGGAAGCAGCTCAGTGCTGTGAAATTCTGACACTAGGAGGGATAAAGTGGTCTTCAGAAAGTAATGAAACTGGGACAAGATCCACATACACGCTGCGCTTCTTCCAATATCAAGGGAGATTATTGATTATAAAACATACAAAAACAACTATGCGTTTCAGCTCTGAACAAAAGCCTTCTTCAGGTTGAAATACTTAAAAACATTCAAAGGAAAACTTGATCAACACAACCTCACTCTGTCTCATCTATTGCTCACGTGCATGTGTAATGAAAAAGACACTCTGCTCACTGATACTTGCAAGCTTCTTTTATAAACTAATTTTTCGCTGTCGCCACCTGTACCCAGCTGGTGGTAGACTCACTTTAACGCCGAAGCCACTTTTCACCTTCCTGACACCTTCCTTTCAAATCTGCCCTGTGTCACCATAAGTGGTTATAACTTTGGAATGCTTTAACATATCCAAGTGATTTTGAAATTGTTTTCTCGTGACACTTTGTACTTCATGTTAGTTTTGGTGGTGAAAATTTGGAAAAATGTGCAATTTTCGAAATGAGTCATAACACCAAAAAACGTAATAACTAACATTCACCGAATGTCTACTTTATGTGGACATGGTTTTTTATACATACTCTCATTTTTGTGAGATGTTAAGGGGCTTTGAACGTCAGGAGCAATTTTTCACATTTTCATAAACAAAGCAAAATCCTTCTATTGAGGGACCTGCTCAGGTTTCAAGTCATAGTATCATAGTATATAAGGCTGTAAAAACACGCAAGTCCATCAAGTCCAACCTTTAAGAATTAAATAAATGTTTTAACCCCATAACCGTGATATTTTTTCTCTGCAGAAAGGCATCCAGGCCTCTCTTGAACATGTACATAGGATGCCCCCTTGTCCTGGTCACAGGCCTAGGTATAAAAAGATCTTTGGAGAGATCCTTGTACTGTCCGTTCAGGTATTTGTACATTGTAATGAGGTCTCCCCTCAGTCGTCTTTTTTCTAAACTGAATAATCCTAAATTTTGTAATCTGTCATTGTATTCTAATCCCCCCATTCCCCTAATAATCCTGGTTGCTCTTCTCTGCACCCGTTCCAGCTCTACTATATCCTTTTTATACACTGGTGCCCAAAACTGTACACAATATTCCATGTGTGGTCTGACGAGGGATTTGTATAAGGGCAGAACTATGTCTTTATCATGAGAATCTATTCCTCTCTTGATACATCCCATAATTTGAATTGCTTTAGCAGCAGCCGTCTGGCTCTGGTCACTAAAATTAAGTTTACCATCCACCAATACCCCCAAGTCCTTTTCAGCTCCAGTTTTACCAAGTAATTGACTGTTTAGAACATAATTAAACTTTTTGTTTCCATGGCCCAAGTGCATAACTTTACATTTATCTACATTAAACCTCATCAACCATTTCTCTGCCCACTCCTCAAGCTTCCACAAATCCCTGTAATGCTAAACTATCGACCTCAGTATTTATTACTTTACACAGCTTAGTATCATCTGCAAATATTGAAACTTGACTGTGTAAACCCACTACAAGGTCATTAATAAAATATTAAAAAGAAGTGGCCCCAATACTGACCCCTGTGGCACTCCACTGGTAACGTCAACCCAATCTGAGAATGTGCCATTAATGACGACCCTTTGTTTTCTATCACTAAGCCAATTACTTACCCAAATACACAGATCTTATCCTATTCCCAGCAGTCTCATTTTATATACCAACCTTTTATGTGGCACGGTGTCCGATATACAACATCCACAGCGTCCCCCAGATCCAGTCTTGAACTTACCTCCTCGTAGAAACCAATCAGATTAGTCTGACAGGACCGATCTCTAATAAACCCATGCTGACGCTGGTTTATAAGGTTGTGCACAGTGAGATACTCGAATATAACATCTCTAACAAACCCCTCAAATATTATCCCCACCACAGAAGTTAGACTCACGGGTCTGTAGTTTCCAGAATCGCTATTTGATTTTTTTTTGTATATTGGTACCACATTTGCTATGCGCCAGTCCTGTGGAACATAACCAGACCTCAGTGAATCTTCAAATATTAAAAATAACGGTCTGTCTATCACGATACATAGTTCATGCAGAACCCGGGGGTGTATGCCATCTGGCCCCGGTGATTTATCTATCTTAGTGGTTGCGAGGGGCGCCGTACCTCTTCCTGGGTTAAACTGTTGACATTCCAAAAAGAATTTACATTATTCCTCATTGTGTCTTCCACCAAGGGATCTTCCTGGGTAAAGACAGTTGAGAAGGCGACATTCAGTAGATTGGCCCTTTCCTCATCTCCTTCCACCATGACCCCCATGTTATTTCTAAGGGGACCCACACTCTCTGTTTTTAGTTTCTTATCATTTATATACTTGGGATTTGGGATTATTTTTGCTCTCCCTGGCAATTTTTCTCTCAGTCTCTATTTTTGCAGCCTTTATCTGCTTTTTACAGGATTTATTTTTCTCTCTATAATCCTGTAATGCCTCATCGCTACCTTCACGTTTTAGCACCTTACCTTTCTCGCTTATTGCTTACCTTACAAGACTAGTTAGCCACATTGGCTTTTTCTTGTTCCTCTTATGCTTTTTCCCATAAGGTATGTGTTTCTCACAGGACTTTTTCAGAATATATGAGAAAAAGTCCCATTTTTTTTTTTTGGGGGGGGGGGGGGCTTTTGTCTTTGAGAACATTATGCCAGTCTATGACTTTAAGGTCTTCCCTTAGTTGCTGAAAATTTGCCCTCCTGAGTGTTGGTTGCCCCTTCCCTAACGCTCTTAGTAGAGTGTAATACAAAATCAATGATATTATGATCACTATTCCCCAGTTCACTTAGCAGCATTTCCTCTGCTGCCTCCAATATATTTGGAGTCTTATAACAAACCCCTAGTAATATTTTATTATCCTTTTTCCCTCCCCTTACCTCCACCCATAGAGACTCCACATTTGCATTTATGTTACTGATGTCATCTCGCAAGACAGGCTTGAGGCAAGAATTTACATATAAACAAACCCCTCCCCCTTTTTTATTTATACGATCCTTTCTAAAAAGACTATAACCATCTATAGTAACAGCCCAGTCATAGCTACTGTCCAGCCATGTCTCGCTGATACCCACTATATCATATTTCTGCTCCAACATCAAGAGTTCCAGTTCCTCCATTTTGTTTGTGAGGCTTCTGGCATTTGTGTACATACACTTTATATGGTTTTCCCTGTCCGTATTCCTTTTGTCCTTATTCCCCAATATCATTCCAGCCCCCCTTCCTCCCCCATGGACTATGACTCTTCCCAGCTCTCTGGATGACCTTGAACACAGTAATCTGGGCACCACACGTTTCAACTGCACTCAGGCAGAAATGGTAGCCTTATCTTCCCTAGAGAATAACCCAAATATTGTCATTAAGCCTTCGGACAAAGGCGGCAATATCGTAGTTATGGAAACCACACAATACCAGACCATGTGCCAAACTTTACTCATGGACAAATCCAGCTACACCATTCTCCCTCAGGACCCCACTGCACCCTATCTCAAAGAACTCCGGGATATTCTTACACCAGCCCTGAGAGACAAACTCATATCCCAGGATGAATTTGACTTTCTCATGCCCAGACATCCAAAAACAGCCACCTTCTATGGACTACCCAAGATACATAAAGGCATGACCCCACTAAAAGGCAGACCTATCGTATCAGGACTTCAATCTTTATGTAACAATCTGGGCATATACATCGACAAAATCCTAGCCCCCTTTGTCACCTCTCTCCCGTCATACACGCGGGACACGACGGATTTGCTTAGAAGACTGGATGGTTTATACCTATCCCCACTAAGCACACTCGCTAGTATCGATGTGGAGGCCCTATACACTTCTATCCCCCATGACTTGGGACTGAAAGCAGTCAAGTTCTACTTGGACGGAAGGGGGACGCAGTACAGGGCCCATAATCTCTTTGTCTTACAGATTCTGGAATTCACCCTCACTCATAATTTTTTTACCTTCAATGGTAAATTGTTCCACCAGCTCAGGGGCACGGCTATGGGGAGCGCTTGCGCCCCCAGCTACGCCAATCTGTTCCTGGGCTGGTGGGAACATTCCTGCGTGTTCAGTGAAGACTCTGGCCCACGATGGATAGAACTAGCCTCCCTATGGGCCAGGTATATTGATGATATCTTCATCATATGGGAGGGCACTAATGCAGCCTTCATCGAACTTGTCCAGGACCTCAACACCAATACCCTGGGGCTCAAATTTACTTTTGAAACACATCCCTCTTGCCTCCCTTTCCTTGACGTCAAGATAACCAAATCACCTACAGGAGAGGTACAGACCACCATATATCGTAAACCAACAGCAACCAACTCCCTATTACGGTGGGAATCTCACCATCCCCCAGCACTTAAGAGAGGGATTCCCTTTGGACAATACCTTCGAATCCGCAGAAATTGTTCCACCCATCATGAATTCCTACATCAAGCGAAGATCCTTAGAGATCGCTTTAGACAACGCGGGTATCCCGATCACATCTTGCGGAAAGCATACCAACGAGCGACATCACTCGAACGCACAACCCTACTTTCCCCCAGACCGACTCCCGCTAATGACTCTCTTATCCGCCTGATAGGCACGTACGATGGAGCCTCAAGTCAGATAAAAAATATACTTAAGAAACACTGGCATATCCTCAGAATGGATCCCGATTTATCCCCACATCTGACTCTTGCCCCCAGCATTACATATAGGCGCGGCCACAACATCAGGGACAGAATTGTCCATAGCCATTATACCAAACCCTCCACCTCCTCCATGTGGATTCACAGGGAGATAAAAGGTTGCTTTCGATGTAGTGGCTGCATTGCCTGCAAAGTAATCACCTGTGCACGGACCTTCACTAGCAACGTGACCGGTACCACGTACACCATAAAGAGATTCATCAACTGCCTATCTAAAGGTGTCATCTATAGAGCCTCATGCCCTTGCGGTAAGGAATATATAGGCAAATCCTTCAGGGAATTCCGCAGACGCATCGGTGAACATCTGGGCGACATCCGACATAATAGGGACAAACCATTATCCCGACATATGAATGAGGTCCACAACGGCAAGACTGATGGCCTTAACTTCATAGGCATTGACCTTATTGACCCCCCCAAGCGGGGTGGTGACTGGGACCGTATCATTTTGCAGAAAGAAGCACAATGGATTTACCGTCTCAAAACCTCCACCCCGCTCGGACTCAATGAACAACTCAGCTTCACCTGTTTTATCTGACCCCCACATACCCATATCTCCTCCATCTTGATGTCCCGTCTCTGTTTCCTCAGACCAGACGTTAATCCTATAATTGGCCCCTCCACCTAACCCACGGTTACAGGGACCTTCTCCTCCATCTTGTTCTATGACCATTCTTATACATTCCCTTTGGTTTATCTGTGGTCCGTGTTTCACTCCCCCTCTCCACATCTTACCTAAGATGTGCAGTCCTCTGGGGAACCCGACCACTCTTGCACACCTTAGCCCCTGGCCGGGGTGCTCTCCGATGCAAAGTGACAATTCTCCTGGCGGTCCGAGCGGCGGCTGCGCTCCCTGCCTCGCGTCCCTTCCCATGGGTTGCATGGCAACGCTCGAGCCCAGCCTCCGCCCCCGCCCCCTTTGCACCGGCCCCACCCTCCATCACTCCAGGTGCTCTGCGCATGCGTCCCATTGACGCCATTTTGGTGAAGCCTCGCCAGCTGTCAATGGGCGAGCTCTAGGGTTTGACCGGACGCATATATCTCCCGACGTCCCCGCCGACAATATGCCGAGTTTGCTCCATTGACCACTCGACACGGACGCCCATCAACTTTGGTGCGTCTCCCCATCACCACCGGCCTGTTTACCATTACGGAACACGCCTCTTACTCCTGACTGGACATTTGGAAGGTAAGACCCGCATATATTTCCCTCCAGCCTGGGGCCGACACTCACCAATACTAAACTGTATTCGGGCCCCCACCAGGGCTCCCTTCCTCCAGCCAGATTTACCTAAGTCCCACTCATAGGCATCTTACCTGCGGACACCCTATTCATTCACTTCTAAGTGCAGGAATACACCGGTAAGCCTTTACCTGTTACCATCATAATTCCCTCATCTTTATCACAAGATCACTCCTAACTCCCTGATAACTTTCCCCCACAGGTCCTCATTTCCCCTGAAGAGCCTGTTGCACACAGGCGAAACATGGCATGTAGGGAGTCCTGACCTACAGGGAATTCCTGACCCACCGGGGAACCCGTCTGTACCATCACGGGGGTCCCGATCCACAGGGAACTCTGATCCAACAAGCAACCTACCCAGACGCATTGGATCTCCCCCTCTCCCCTCCCCCCCCCCTTATTCCGCAACAACACTCCTACTAGGGTGTCATCTTGGGCACCCACCAGTATGCTCATTGTCTGCTCTCCCTCCATTGGGATTTGACTTGACGTGCATACTTCTCTTTTCTGCCTTGACCCCATCATACGTCACGGCTATTCTTCACTTGCAGCTCCGGTTGGCACTCTTCCATTGACGCTACTACCGGACTCACGCCTCCAGGCTCCTTCACCACACTGGGGCGTTTTGACAGCGACTATTCCTGACCGAGTACCTTTACCCCCTTCACGTTCTCCCTGCCTCTCTCCCCTTTAGTGTAGGGTGAGGCAACCGAGAGTAGGGTTAGGTTCCGGTCGGGGTGGCAGTCGTCTAGGACTGCGGTCCCGAATTAGGCTATAACCAGGGTGTAATAGGTCCCTCCCTATTTCTACATTAGGGTTCACCAGGGACCCCCACCCCCACCCCTAGGGCACACTGACCCTATACTATCTCTCAATGAGAGATTTCTTCTCTCCTTGTCGGCTCACTGCATTGATCCCCACTCCCACGATCACTTGCAGCGTATTTTTTGTTCACCTTTTGTGTTAATAAACTTTACTGTTATCTTCCACCATTTGTACTCTTTTTATCTTCCCAGCTCTCTATCTACACTGTCTATTTGCCCTGCACAAGTGTAGTTGCCCTCCCCCCAGGTCTCTAGTTTAAACACTCCTCCAACCCTCTAGCCATTTTTTCCCCCAAAACAGCTGCACCCTCCCCATTGAGGTGCAGCCCATCCCTACTGTAGAGCCTGTAGCTGACAGAAAAGTCAGCCCAGTTTTTCATGAACCCAAACTCCTCCTTCCTACACCAACTTTTGAGCCACTTATTTACCTCCCTGATCTCCTGCTGCCTTTCTGGTGTGGCACGTGGTACAGGTAGTATTTCGGAGAAAACTACCTTTTGAGGTCCTTGCCCTGAGCTCATGGCCTAAATCCCTGAAATCATTTTTAAGGGCCTTCCACCTACCTCTTACTTTGTCATTAGTGCCAATGTTGACCATGAGCGCTGGTTCCTCACCAGCCCCTCCCAGTAATCTGTCAACCCGATCCGCAACATGCCGAACCCGAGCACCCGGCAAACAACACACTGTTCGGTATGCACAGTCTTTGTGACAGATGCCATGTCTTGCTGCAGCATTGCTATCCCCCTCATCCGCAAGCCTTCCCTCCCCACCCCCATACTTCCCTCCCCACACCCATCTTCCCCAGAGAGTTTGTGCTCCAGGAGGGCTTCCAGATGAGCTATTTTCACACATCCCACACAGCAGTATTCCCCCTCGAACGGCTGTTCAAGTAAAGCATATATGGCACAGGATGTACACTGTATAGCAATGCCACTTATGGAGTCCATTGTGCTAATGGGGAATACAATAGAAATATGCACGGAAAGAAGAATTTACAGTCAAAGTAACACAAAATACAGCAGTTATCTGCTAAAGTCCCTCAAACTTAAGTCCCTTAAATGTAAGTCACACTTAGGACTCTGCACACACTTCGGATCAATGCACACTCGCCACCAAGCTCCCACACTCGCTTTTCTGATGCTTTTTTAAAGGTTATGTGCCACAAAACTCTGCTGAGCTCACTGCAACAAGATCTGGCTGCAAAACCCTGCAAGTCACTGAAAGGCCTAAATAAAAGTAAAACCCCATAAATTACTCCATTATAGAAACTACACCCCTCAACGTACGTAAAACAACTTTTATGAAGTTTGTTAACCCTTTAATTGGTTTACAGGGGTTAAAACAAAATCGAATGCAATTTTGAAATAAAAATTTTTTTGGCTAAATGAATGTGTTTTTCATAAAATGTACAAATTCTCAGAGGATAAAATACCAAAACGGTCCTCAAAATGTGATACCCAATCTCTCCCGTGTATAACAATCCCCCATATGTGGTGGTAATCGGCTGTATGGGCACACGCCAGAGCATTGAGGGGGGAGCTGCGCCATTCACAGCAGATTATGCATTGTCACTTTATAATGGCTATACAATCTTTATTTTTTTGGCAATTTGGACATAAGGGCTTATTTTTGTGACATGAGATGCACTTTACAAATATTTCATATAAGTGGGTCTGTAGCTTTTTGATGAGATTTTATTAATTCTTTAATGTATGGAGGAAAAGAAAATTGTCAAATTGGGGTTTCTTTTTTTTGTATATTTTGGGGGTCTTACACCATACACTAAAAATACTATAATATTTTTATTCTATAGATCACTACGATTACGTTGATACCTAATTTTTATAGTTTTTCATTTATTTTTACAATTTTACTGGAAAAAAACCTAATATAGAGGAAATCTCATTTGTTTTTGCATCGCCATCTTTTCGGAGACGTAACTTTAATATTTTTTGGTTGACAGAGCTAGTTTAGGGCTTATTTTTTACATGTTGAGTTGTCCTTTCAATTGGAACCATTTTGGCGCACAGAATTTTTTTTGATCAGTGTGTCACAGCTGGTAAGCGCCGCGGAGGGGGGGGGTCCGAATCCAGTTAAATGCCCCTAGCACGCCGCGGTCAGTGCGACCGTGGCGTGTTGGGGGTTAACACCCGCGATCGGAGAAATCTCCGATCGCGGGTGTTAGAGGCAGGTGTCGGCTATAATATATAGCCGACACCCACAGCTTCTGGCCCCGGCTCCTACTCTTATGTGATATCAAGGGCTATACCTGGATTTAAGAACTGACTGCCAGAAGTTTGACACCCGATGCCAGACTCATAAACTGCTTTCACTCATTAACCTTTTTCACTGGCCTATGTGGTCACTTCCATTGGTAACGGGACTGCCTTCCCACTTATTTCTATTAAAGTACTGAAGCCTACATATAAAATGTTTGTATTGTAAATAAAAATTCTGTATTCTATATATTTTCTTTTATATTTTCTTTGTTTTAAATTACAGATCTGACTATGCAGACACCTGACCCCAGCTCTGTTCACTTGAGAGAATGGCAACAAAATGTGTTTGCTCTAAAGTCTGACACCTGCTCCCCTGTACAGAAGGCAGATGTATATCGTGCACATATATCCCAGATTCAGTATGCATGGGCAAATTCTGAGATCTCCCAGGCATCGGCAGTCCACCTGTTCAAAAAATATGCAGAAAAGTATGCTGCCATCATTGACTCTGACAAGGAGGGGAATGGCCTAAATAACTACGCCGACAGCATCATGTCTTTGGCCAGATGTCCACGCAGTGACAGTGACATGTGGCAGTCGTCTTTGACTACCAACAATATTTTTAAATTAGAATGTGTAAAAGAAATGCTTGATTCTGCTAGATCAGGCCTGCAGTCCCAGTTGTGTTCTGCAGATGCATCACATAGTGTTGATAATGGAGTCAGCACTTTTGAAAATTCTTTGGTCACAAGTCATTTAGGGCATAAAGGGATAAAAAGTTTCTCAGAAGAGACAGCTATCGCAAACTCTAACTTGCTTCAAGATACAGATTTTCCAAAACCACCATATTTTAAATATACAGATAAAAATACTTCATCAGCTGTTCCCTGTGGCACTAAAACGATGCCCACAACTCCAATATTTGGAAAAAACAATGCACCAATTTCTGCAAATAAAAGCGGCACACCTTTTCAAAGTACCTTATCTACTGGATCTTTTACAAATGCAGGAAAAAGGAAGGCTTTTAATGAAATGGTTGAAGATAGAGACCAGAGACAAACAATATGTGGTCCACTTGAAGAAAGTGGCTTTAAAACGGCTAAAGAACAATTGTGGGTTGAACAGCAGAAAAAAAATAACCAGTCTCGCAATACAGGTCCTGGATTATATGGTACAGGAAAAAAATCACTGGGGGCAGCACGCTCACGTGGGCTGCATGGGAAATTTGTTCCTCCAATTGCAAAACAAGATGAGGGTGATAATTGTGCTGGTCAGAAAAAAACTTATACAGCTGGTAACAATGACTCAAATGTGCCTTCTGATGAGCGTCTGAAGAACATAGAGCCAAAAATGATTGAGCTCATCATGAGTGAGATTATGGACCATGGCCCTCCAATTAATTGGGATGATATTGCTGGGTTGGAGTTTGCTAAAACTACTATAAAGGAAATAGTGGTGTGGCCTATGCTGAGACCAGATATATTTACTGGTCTTCGGGGACCACCAAAAGGTATGCTTCTCTTTGGACCCCCAGGGACAGGAAAAACACTGATCGGAAAATGTATTGCATGTCAATCTGGTGCTACGTTTTTTAGCATAAGTGCATCATCATTAACATCCAAATGGGTTGGTGAAGGAGAAAAGATGGTTCGTGCTCTCTTTACAGTGGCAAGATGCCATCAACCTGCTGTAATTTTTATAGATGAGATAGATTCACTATTATCACAGCGTGGTGATGGTGAGCATGAATCTTCCAGGAGAATTAAAACAGAATTTTTAGTGCAATTAGATGGTGCCACAACTTCCTCTGAGGACCGCATACTTGTGGTTGGTGCTACTAACCGACCTCAAGAGATAGACGAGGCTGCTAGAAGGCGACTTGTTAAGAGGCTATATATACCTCTTCCTGAAGCTTCAGCTAGAAAGCAGATTGTTGTTAACCTGATGTCTCAAGAAAATTGTTGTGCTACAGAGAAGGAAGTGGATGCTATAGTTCTACAAGCCGAAGGGTTTTCTGGTGCAGATATGACTCAGTTGTGTCGAGAAGCTGCCCTTGGTCCAATTCGTAGCCTACAGGCCTTTGATATTTCAACCATTTCACCTGATCAAGTCAGGCCTATTGCTTACATAGATTTTCAAAATGCCTTTCAAACAGTTAGACCCAGTGTTTCCAAGAAGGACTTAGAATTGTATGAAAACTGGAACAAAACATTTGGATGTGGAAGATAAAAAAACGAACATGGAGAACCCACCCAGTAATGATAAAATAAATGTCAATGGTCTATCCTATTTTTTTTCTTTTTCTACGATTATTTGAATTTTTTGAAGACTTCGGTGGATGTTGCCTTATGTTCAGCCTTGTGTACAACAGTTTATGCATTTCAACTGAAGTCACTGTCAAATAAAATGTATTCTACCATTCTAATGTATTCTTATCAGTTTTAGTGCCAGTTCAATATGTTGTTGTTTTTTACTTTTCTTTTTTTTAACTATAGGGCTGGGTGATTTTGCTTAAGGGGATGACCGCAATTATAAGACCATAATAGGGTCAGCCATATTCTACTTGCCATGATAAAGTTTTGTGCTTACGACTGAGATTCAAGTGACCCATAGGTACTAGGATTTGGAGTAGGAATATGAGTTGCTGTTCCCTTTTAAATACTTCTACAATTTTCTCGACATACAGAGAGTTCCCATGTTAAACATCTACCCTGTTCAACGTCTTCCCTATGCAGAGTGGATACGGAAATTATTCTTTCCCCTTTACATTTTTCACTCTTAGTTTCATTGCAGCCAGTGGGTGAAATTAAAAAGTGTTTTTTTTGTTTAAAAATGTACATCTTGACAGAAATATAGATATTTTTGCTATTTTATTAAACAAGAAAATCTGAAATATCACATGGTCATAAGTATTCAGACCCATTCTGTGACATGCATATTTAACTCTTATGCTGTTAATTTCCTTTTGATCCTCCTTCATTGAAGTCTAGCTGTGTTTAATTAAACTTATTGGACTTTGATTTGCAAAGGCACACACCTGTCTATAAAAGAGCTCACTGTGCATGTGATCATGAGATCTATGGAACTGCCCAAGGAGGTGAGAGACATAATTGTGGCAATGCACAGATCTACAAAAGAATTTCTGCAGCACTCAAGGTTCCTAAGAGCATAGTGACCTCCATAATCCTTAATGGAATAAGTTTAGGACAACCACAATTCTTCCTTGACCTGGCCGTCCAGCCAAACTAAGCAATCGTGGGAAAAGAGCCTTGGTGAGAGAGATAAAGAAAAACCACAAGATCACTGTGGCTGAGCTCCAGAAGTGCAGTACAGAGATGGGAGAAAGTTCCACAAAGTCAACTATCACTGCAGCCCTCCACAAGTCGGGGCTTTATGGTGGAGTGTGCCGACGGATGCCTCTCCTGAAAGCCTGAATACAGTTTACAAAAATAACATGAAGGACTGCTAGATTATGAGAAATAAGATCCTCTAGTCTAATGAGATGAAGTTCAAAGTGGTATGTGTGGAGAAAACCAGGCACTGCTAATCTCCTTACAAATAAAATCTCATCAATGAAACATGGTGGTGCTATTTGGGTGTTTTTCAGCCACAGGTACAGGACAACTGGTTGCACTTGAAGGAAAAATGAATGCGGCCAAGAAAATAGAGTTCCTAGATGAAAACCTCATCAGAGTGTTCTGAACCTCCGACTAGGCCAAATCTTCACCTTTCAACAAGACAATGACCCTAATCACACGGCTAAAATAACAAAGCAGTGGCTTCAGAACTCTGACCATTCTTGACTTGCCCATCCAGAGCCTTTACCTAAACCAAATTGAGCATCTCTGGAGAAACTTGAAAATGGCTGTCCACCAATGTTCACCATTCAACCGAAGGGAACTGGAGAGGATCTGCAAGGAAGAATGGCGAGGATCCACGTGTGGAAAATTTGTTACGTCATTCCCAAGTAGACTCATTGCTGTAGTAGCTCAAAAGGTGCTTCTACCCAATACTGAGAAAAGGGTCTGAATACTTAAGACCATTTGATATTTCAGGTTTCTTTTGGTCAAGAAATCAGCAAAAATATCCTCATTTTTGTTTTTCATCCATCTTACCAATTGGCTGCAACGAAACAAAGAGTGAAATATTTAAAGGGGTTTGAATACTTTTCGTACCCACTGTATGTATTTGATCACATTAAATGAAAGATACATTTGCAATGTCTACCCCATTTATGTAACTGGGTAAAGGACCTTAGATGGTTACATGATATGAATTGCCTAAGGAGGTAACAGAGCTCTCTCTTACTGTTAACACACAGCAGCGGGACTCACATCAGATGAGTTGCTAATAAGTTTACAAACTGATTTTTTTTTAACATTGCAGCCATGAAGAGGAACCTTTTAGGGATAAGGACAATGCTTTTTGGTCATATTTTTTTAAAGAAAGGTTCGCTGTAAAGTTCATTTTAGAAGTAATGAGGCCATGAATAACAAATATAAGAAGGTTACCACAATCCTGGCGTCTGGATCTGAGTAAGTGTTAGTTGTTAAATCATGCTCAATTTTGATGGTAGAGTTACTTAGTGCTCACTCTACAGTCATGGCCATAAGTTTTGAGAATGAGACAAATATTATATTTTCACATGATCTGTTGCCCTCTAGTTTTTACCCCATTCCCCAGCAGTCCACTCCCTTTGCCTTTTGCAGAATATTAGTCTGTCCCTGGTGTTTTTTCTGGAGAGAAGTGGCTTCTTTGCTGCCCTCGACACCAGACCTTGCTCCAAGAGTCTTCGCCTCACAGTGCGTGCAGATGCACTCACACCTGCCTGCTGCCATTCTTGAGCAAGCTCTGCACTGCTGGTAGCCCGATCCCGAAGCTGAAACACTTTTAAGAGATGGTCCTGGTGCTTGCTGGTCCTTCTTGGGCGCCCTGGAGCCTTTTTGGCAACAATGGAACCTCTCTCCTTGAATTCATTGATGATGCGATAGATTGTTGACTGAGGTGCAATCTTTCTAGCTGCCATACTCTTCCCTGTTAGGCCAGTTTTGTGCAGTGCAATGATGACTGCACGTGGTTAACAGAAGAGAAACAATGATGCCAAGCACCAGCCTCCTTTTGAAGTCTCCAGTGGTGTGATTCTTACTTAATCATGACAGATTGATCTCCAGCCCTGTCCTCATCAACACCCACACCTGTGTTAACGGAGCAATCACTGAAACGATGTTTGCTGCTCCTTTTAAGACCGGCCTGAAATGAAGTTGAAATGTGTTTTTGGGGAAAAAGTTCATTTTCTAGGCAAATATTGACTTTGCAATTAAGTGTTGTTAAGCTGATCACTCTTTATAAAATTCTGGAGTATATGCAAATTACCATTATAAAACCTGATACTGTAGACTTATGGCCATGCCTGTACATATAGCAGTTGCTCTTCATGTGATGCAACTGAAACTCAATTATATAGGGCACGGGAGGCTTAAGAGTTGGATGGCACTACTCCATGGTTATTGTATTCAGCGTGATCCATGAAAAGACTGCAAGGTACAAATCTGACATCAAGGGCATGGTGGTGCTCTGGTTCCCTAAATGTGAATAAGTCCCAATGGTGTATACAGAAAACAGTGGAATCGGCACTCACCGGTATTGCTCCTTTTCAAATGTTGTTTATTGATGCATACTTACAAAAATCTTATAAAAAACGGTTGATCAAGGTGTGGGGGTGAGGGAGGACGTGGATAGACTCATTAGGCAATCAAACACATGACAGCTGTTTCGCGCTCCCTGCGCTTCATCTGACTTGTTTGCTGAAACACTTGAGACACAATGGCCATTTTAACTACAACATGACCCTCCCCTTCCTGTCGAGCGTAGCTCCTATTGGTATATTCATTCTCAGCAGTAACATAGTAGAAATAACAATACCGACATTCACCATAATATCCTGTGTAAAACAAACCCTTTTATATGGCAGCAAAGCTGGCCTTATGTGTCCAATGTCGCTTATCTGGGGACCATCCCTAGTGGCTAGCGTCCCGGGGAGGCGTGTCGGGCCGCGGTGCCATCCCCAAGATGGCGACGGCGCACAGTGTGAGCTGCCGCGTCGCGCCAACCGTGGGACGGCCGTGCCCGAGGCTCCGCCCCCTGTGGGCTGCTGTCAAGGGAGGTTACTCCCCGACGCTGCGATATTTTGGACATTATTCACACTGCATCGGCGTTTGCCGTGCGTGGGTCCTTAGAAACACAAGTGTACGATTCATGCGGTGAGTCTTGTTATAATGTTGCTTGTAAGTAGTCTACATGCTGGTATGGGAAGAGAGGAGGGGGGGGAAGGGGGCATGTCACGTCTTATTGGCCCAAACATATAAACTGTTAAAATACTAATGGGTGTAGTGTAACATTCAAATGGGAGAGGATATGCCGCATACGAGGTGATGTATACCTCTCTGGCTATCCTTCCCATGGAACGCCTCTCTAATACAGTGCAATATAGGGAAAAGAGGATGTACTTGATGTATCATAAATAAAGTACCTAGTCTCGTATATGTCTGGTCCTATTGTCGTGGGACTTATAGGAAAACACTCATATCTAATTTGTCATTAAGGCCTGCGGGTCCCAGGGCTCCTGTCCTTAGGGTCCATCTACCCTCTTTTTGCAGAAGTATGCGTTGTCTGTCCCCTCCTTTTTTTAAAACGGGGACACGTTCGATACCTGTGATTTTGAGTACTCGTGGGTCTGAATTATGATGCATCCTGACATGTTCTATTAATCTCGGAGCACCGTTGCCTGTCTTTATTGACCTGAGGTGTTCACTAAACCGGGTATTCATTCTCCTTATGGTCTTCCCGATGTAGAACCTTTCACATGTGCATGAAATCATATAGACCACAAAATCTGTTTTACAGGTGATAAGTTGCCTGACTTTAACCTCTTGTCCACCACACTGGACTTTCTTGGTTTTGACGAATTGAGCGCAATAATTACAATTCCCACAAGGGTAATTGCCTTTTGGGGCATTCTTCTCTAACCAATTGTCGGTCTTCGGATCAAGACCGCTGGTGACTAATTCTGACTTGATCGTTCTGCTTCTACGAAAAGTGACAAGGGGGCCTCTCATTGCTATATCATGGAGCTCCCTGTCATTTTCTATAATATGCCAGTTGGATTTTATTGCTTTTTTGATTATTTCCGCTTGGGGAGTATAGGAAAAAGAGAATACAAATCTTTCCTCTTGGAAGAGATGGTGGAGCACCTAAATGAGCATAACACAATGGAAGAGGTGGTGGAGCACCTAAATGAGCATAACACAATGAATATGTCCTTCACTCATAACATTGGGGGCCAACGTCTAGAGTTCCTGGACGTCCTAGTAGAAGCCAAACAATCTGGCCTAGAAACAAAAGTTTTCCACAAAAGTACAGCTAAAAATGCACTACTCCACTACCAGAGTTACCATCCGCACTACATCAAAAAAGCCCTTCCGTACGGCCAATTCGTGAGAATCTCACGCATTAACAATACAGATGAAAGCTTCATAGCTCAATCAGAAGAGTTAAAAAAGAGGTTGTCCTCCAGAGGATACCCAGAGATGTTAGTAGAGGAAGCCTACCAAAGGGTCAAAAGAAACAGGGCCCTAAGACATGTAAATAAACCAACACGAACGAAAAACAGAACACAAAAAGAGGAAAGATTTGTATTCTCTTTTTCCTATACTCCCCAAGCGGAAATAATCAAAAAAGCAATAAAATCCAACTGGCATATTATAGAAAATGACAGGGAGCTCCATGATATAGCAATGAGAGGCCCCCTTGTCACTTTTCGTAGAAGCAGAACGATCAAGTCAGAATTAGTCACCAGCGGTCTTGATCCGAAGACCGACAATTGGTTAGAGAAGAATGCCCCAAAAGGCAATTACCCTTGTGGGAATTGTAATTATTGCGCTCAATTCGTCAAAACCAAGAAAGTCCAGTGTGGTGGACAAGAGGTTAAAGTCAGGCAACTTATCACCTGTAAAACAGATTTTGTGGTCTATATGATTTCATGCACATGTGAAAGGTTCTACATCGGGAAGACCATAAGGAAAATGAATACCCGGTTTAGTGAACACCTCAGGTCAATAAAGACAGGCAACGGTGCTCCGAGATTAATAGAACATGTCAGGATGCATCATAATTCAGACCCACGAGTACTCAAAATCACAGGTATCGAACGTGTCCCCGTTTTAAAAAAAGGAGGGGACAGACAACGCATACTTCTGCAAAAAGAGGGTAGATGGATCCTAAGGACAGGAGCCCTGGGACCCGCAGGCCTTAATGACAAATTAGATATGAGTGTTTTCCTATAAGTCCCACGACAATAGGACCAGACATATACAAGACTAGGTACTTTATTTATGATACATCAAGTACATCCTCTTTTCCCTATATTGCACTGTATTAGAGAGGCGTTCCATGGGAAGGATAGCCAGAGAGGTATACATCACCTCGTATGCGGCATATCCTCTCCCATTTGAATGTTACACTACACGCATTAGTATTTTAACAGTTTATATGTTTGGGCCAATAAGACGTGACATGCCCCCTTCCCCCCCCTCCTCTCTTCCCATACCAGCATGTAGACTAGTTACAAGCAACATTATAACAAGACTCACCGCATGAATCGTACACTTGTGTTTCTAAGGACCCACGCACGGCAAACGCCGATGCAGTGTGAATAATGTCCAAAATATCGCAGCGTCGGGGAGTAACCTCCCTTGACAGCAGCCCACAGGGGGCGGAGCCTCGGGCACGGCCCGTCCCACGGTTGGCGCGACGCGGCAGCTCACACTGTGCGCCGTCGCCATCTTGGGGATGGCACCGCGGCCCGACACGCCTCCCCGGGACGCTAGCCACTAGGGATGGTCCCCAGACAAGCGACATTGGACACACAAGGCCAGCTTTGCTGCCATATAAAAGGGTTTGTTTTACACAGGATATTATGGTGAATGTCGGTATTGTTTTTTCTACTATGTTACCGCTGAGAATGAATATACCAATAGGAGCTACGCTCGACAGGAAGGGGAGAGTCATGTTGTAGTTTAAATGGCCATTGTGTCTCAAGTGTTTCGCGCTCCCTGCGCTTCATCTGCTGAAACAGCTGTCATGTGTTTGATTGCCTAATGAGTCTATCCACGTCCTTCCTCACCCCCACACCTTGATCAACCGTTTTTTATAAGATTTTTGTAAGTATGCATCAATAAACAACATTTGAAAAGGAGCAATACCGGTGAGTGCCGATTCCACTGTTTTCTGTATGAAACTCAATTATACTTCTGTGACACAATTTGGGGTGCTGTATTCTAGTGAATGCATATTGGCCTGCTATCACAGAACTTCTTTTACACCCAAATAATATGATTAAATGACAATACAGTGAAGTGTTGCAGTGAATACTACAAGCTATTACATGGCAAAGTGACCTATAATTAAGTTTTTCTCTCTTAAATTTTTTTTAAATGTCAGAACTGGTGATGAGTCGACCCTTGAAAATTTGGGTTTGGTCTAACATGAATTTAAAAAATCTATCTGGGTTTAGTTAACAAACCACCATCAGTGACCCCTGTGATCGGTGTGCACTGCTATTTGGGAAGGGTAGTTTTTTCTCCCTATGACGTCCTAATTCCAGCAAGCACATGCTCCATTGATTTAAATGCAACTGGCACAGTTAACACCTAAGATCAGTAATCTTTACTGTTTATATTTGTTGTTACTTTAACCCCTTAATGACTGCTGTGTCATGTTTTTACGGTGGCCATTAAGGTATTCTTCTGTCACGCCACCTTTTATGTCGGCGTGTCAAAAGAACATTGGGGACATTGGGTCCTTTAAAGAGAACCCGTCATGCAAAATAACCCCCCTAAACTAAATATATTTTCATAAACTGCCATTAGAGAGCATTGCCTCTATCCCTTCATTGTCCCTCTACATGCCTGTAAACCTAAGCAATGAGGTCCTAAAGCTGTATGCAAATGACCTGTGAAATGTCCAATGAAGCATTAGCATATTCAAGCTGTCCACTCTATACATGAGTGGGAGGTACAGCCACACCCCCAGTGCTTGACTGACAGCCTGTATATTGATGTGAGGCTGTATAATGATGTGCTTCCTGGTGCTGGTGGCCACGCCCCCTGCAGCCTGTGTGTGTATAGGAGAGATACAGCAGCTCCATGCAGCCATGTTACAACAGAACATGTCAGATTCATGTGTAGCTGATGTCTGTGTCTCTCACCTGTATATTAGGAGGATGCAGCATGTCAGCAGATGCACTAACTATGCTTTACTATACATTACACACAGAAATGAGCAGGGGGAGGAGAGGGGAGGGGTGACATCACTGCCTCTTACCATGTGACCAGCCTCATTTACATGATAAAAAATAGATGATTTTACAATGAGTAATGTATGAAATAACTAGATAAAGGCTGGGATGGGATCCTTGTGAGCTGCTCCAACAGGTAGAGGTGACAGGACTAGTGGCAGAGACCTGATGACAGGTGCCCTTTAAGTTCTCACAGCCCAAATCCGGTACTAACATCCGAGATCGGAAAAACCTGACCACTGTGTGGATCGGACCGCCCCTGGTAAACTACAAAACATAAGTATAAAAACACAGAAATAACCTACCGTATATAAGCCGAAAAAATGTGCTGAAAAACATCCCCTCGGCTTATACACGAGTCAATAGCGATAGTCAATGGACTTAAAAAATAATAAACTTATATACTCACCCTCCGGTGGCCCCCATGCACAGAGCTGCTCCCCCGATGTCATTGCAGCTCGTCTTCTGGATTCCCGGCTCCTCTACTTGCTTCAGCGCCCGTCTTCTGTAACGTCGTGCTGGGCGCCGCCATGTTTTTCTCCCGAGCGGCACCTAGTATGACGTCAGCAGCGGCGCGTCATACTATGCGCCTGCCACCCCGGAAAGAACAATGGCGGCACCCAGCACGATGTCAGAGAAGACAGAAGACTGGCGCTGAAGCAAGAAGAGGAGCCGCGTGGACATCGGGGGAGCAGCGCTGCGCATTGGGGCCACCGGAGGGTGAGTATATAAGTTTTTTTTAAATTATGGGCTGGCTGTATGCTACTGGGGGCAGGCTGTATACTACTGGTGGCAAGCTGGGCAGGCTGAGCTGGCTGTATACTACGGGGGGCAAACTGGGCAGGCTGTATACTATAGGGGGCTGGCTGGCTATATACTGGGGGGGTCTGTGACCAATGCATTTCCCACCCTCGGCTTATACTCGAGTCAATAGGTTTTTCCAGTTTTTGGTGGTAAAATTAGGGGTCTCTGCTTATACTCGGGTCAGCTTATACTCAAGTATATACGGTACATATTTCATATCACCGTGTCCGCATAAATTTTTGTAATAAATCTAAATCAATATTGAACCCGCAATAAATGACGTAAAAGAAAAACCTCCTGTAATATACAATTTTTCATTAAACACCCTCACAAAAAAATGTTCTAAAAAGTTATGCAACTCAGATCAAGGGGCCCTAAACAATAGCCAATGTATCCAGGGGCTGTATCAGTCACCAAAAAATTAAATTAATCAGCTAAGCAAGGTGAAAGGGAGTAAAATGTAACTTTTAATTAAATACTTCCTAAGAAGCTTTAAGCATAATACAGAACTCACAAAATACAGTTAAATAATCATTTATACACCCAATGGTGCATTACCATAGACAGCATTGACACTCAAAGGTGTCGTAACCATAAACACAAGTAATCAAATGACTCTTAACCAAGAGAATATAGGGCCTTAAGTCACAAAGATAGTGATCAATGTGCACCACCAATTAGGTATCTAGCAGATGGTCAGGACAGCTATACGTAAGGGCAACAAGATAAATGATTTGTGCCCCTGAATAGTAGTGCTCACAATATCAGAACACTCCAGAATGTTTTTATTTGTATGTAAAGACAATGCAACATGTTCCCGCTGCCAAAAAATTGTAGGACCAACAGAGATAATCAAGCAAAATGGAATGTTCCTAACAGTCCATGGAGACCCATTTCTGCTTCAATCGGTTCAGGGAGATAGGACAATGTAGGCCCTAGCACTGACCTTATTCATGCCCAGACTCCCGTCTTTACAAGGACGGTCCACAGCTGTCCCTAAATAAATACTCATGGAAAATAAGATATATTCAAATTCCCAACGTGTTTCCTCCGCTGTCCTGCGGATTCATCAGGGGACATAGATGTTATAGCAATCCAAGCAACGCATGGAGATAATATGGTTACTTATTCAAGTACAAAGCAATGGCTCCTGTACTAAATTATCCCGGCATAGTGACGCCCGGATAGGCGGCTGGCGTGTGCAGGAGTCTACTGTGCATGCCTGGCTATTTAAAAGCCATGGCGCGCTCAGTCCGCAAAACTCCTCCCAGTGTCACATGATCACGTCACGCGGCAGGTGCCAGACTGATCCCTGTGTTGTGACGCATAGAGGGGAGTGTTCAGTATACACCCACTCAATTGACGTCACGCCGCAGGGACAACAGAATAGTAAGTGTAACATAATCACTTAGTATGGGAGTCTGCATATCAATGAAAGTGGTCACCAATAGAGAACTCTTAAGCAACGATCACTCCTACATTGTAACGGGGCATGTGTCTACGCTTACGCAAAGACTGCGATCGATTGTTAAAACCGTTTTTTTACAATAAATTGATATTCCTGGCAGGACAATATATTAAAATAAACAAACTTCAAAAGTGGGTTTTAATTCTGAGTTAGAGCAGCAAATTACACTCTCCCGTAATGCAGTCATAAATGTTCACACAAGGAGTTAGAGTATGGGGGGTGATGACTGACCCCCTCAGAAGGGAAAGAATAGGTAAGGATTTACAGTGATAGCACGCTACAGTGTGAAAAAATATATTAATTACAGCAAATACCTTCTATATAGTGAAACAAAAAGATGACATTCAATATCGCATTAGGTGCTGTAATACATAAAGTCATGGTAATAGAGCTATGCGTCAATGAACAAGGCAAAACTTAGGGTTTCGTTCAGACCAGCTGGTGCAACTGTGTTCAGTCTGAAGATCCATCTCGTCTTGGTTTGTACATTTTTTTTTTGTCCCAATTCCCGCCTCTTGTATTGCGCGTTATATGGGTTATGCCGTGGAAAAGGAGTACATTTACATTCCCTTGATGACATTCCAGGACATGTTTTGCGACCGATGTATCCCTCGAGTGTCTAACATCAGCCAGAAGCTCGCCCACTCTTCTTCTTAATTCACGAGTGGGTGTATACTGAACACTCCCCTCTATGCGTCACAACACAGGGATCCGCCTGGCACCTGCCGCGTGACTGTTCATGTGACGTGATCATGTGACACTGGGCGGAGTTTTGCGGACTGAGTGCGCCATGGCTTTTAAATAGCCTGCACACGCCAGCCGCCTATCCGGGCGTCACTATGCCGGGATAATTTTAACCGTTTTTTTTTTTTTTTTTTTTTTTTTTTACAGCGATCATCGTGCGGGATCAATAATTATTTACTTTTATTCTATGGGTTGTAATGGACGCGCTGATACTACGGTATATATGTGGGGTTTTTGTAAGGCTTTAGACTGTTTTGTGCATAACGGGGCACATTTACTTACCTGGTCCCTGCGCAATCCCCGATCCAGAATGTCCAACGAGGATGAAGTCTGCCGGGATTCACTACCAGTATGCGCCCGATATCTTGCATCTGTCGCTTCCCCGATCAGGTCCGCCAGAGTTCACCTTCTTCTTCCCGGTGCATGGAAGTGCTTGGCTTGCGACACAATTTTAAATGTTAAATCCCGCGCGTTGTGCGGCCCGCCCCCGATTTCTGTCGCATGAAAACCGGCGCAATTGTGACATAATCCGATCGCGTGCAATGCAATCCAAGGCGCGATCCCCCAAAACGTCGGGGAACCCGATGGAAATGCGGCTGCGGGACCTTAGTAAATAAGCTCTTTTTATGTTAAGCCCATTTTAATTGATTTTATGAATTAAAAATTGTTATTCAATAAAAAATAATCTTTTTTACTGGCTCCACCATTGGACATGAACAAGCATTCATCTGCTTGTTCATGAAAATACTCTACAATACTGATGTATTGCAGGGTAATAGCTGTGTCAGCCTATGCACATGCAAAGGCTGACGCTGTGCCTTTTAAGATTATGTCATAGATGCCATCTTACAGGCACTGCCTGCAGGCAGCCCAGGGGTCCTGATCGGACCTCAGGGCTGCCATAGGAAGGATTGACACCCCCGAAGATGGCGCAGGGCAGGGGGCGTGTGGGGAAGAGACCCCTAAAAGGCAGTTTAAATGCTGACTGTGGCATTTAACAGGTTAAACAACCGCAATCAGATCCCACTCCGACCACGGGTGTTACACTGGGGTGTCAGCTGTTATTAGCTGGCACCCCATGTACAGTCATGGCCAAAAGTTTTGAGAATGATACAAAAAAATATTTTTAAAAGCATTTACCTTTTTAAAGAGAAAAACTTAATTATAGTTCACTTTGCCATGTAATAGCTTGTAGAGTTAAGTAGGAATCATGATTAAGTAGGAATTGCACCACTGGACACTTCAAAAGGAGGCTGGTGCTTGGTTTCTCTTCTGTTAACCATAGTTATCTCTAAAGAAACATGTGCAGTCATCATTCCACTGCACAAAACTGGCCTAACAGGGAAGAGTATCGCAGCTAGAAAGATTGCACCTCAGTCAACAATTTATTGCATCATCAAGGAATTCAAAGAGAGAGGTTCCACTGTTGCCAAACAGGCTCCAGGGCACCCAAGAAGGACCAGCAAGCACCAGGACCCTCTTTTTAAAGTGTTTCAGCTTCGGGATCGGGCTACCAGCAGTGCAGAGATTGCTCAGGAATGGCAGCAGGCAGGTGTGAGTGCATCTGCACGCATTGTGAAGCGGAGACTCTTGGTGCAAGGCCTGGTGTCAAGGAGGGCAGCAAAGAAGCCACTTCTCTCCAGAAAAAAACATCAGGGACAGACTGATATTCTGCAAAAAGTACAGGAAGTGGACTGCTGAAGACTGGGGTAAAGTCATTTTCTCTGATGAATCCCCTTTCCTAATGTTTGGAACATCTGGAAAACAGCTTGTTCGTAGTGGTGATACCACCAGTCTTGTCTCTTGCCAACTTTCAAGCATCCTGCAACATTCATGTGTGGGGTTGCTTCTCAGCCAAGGGAATCGGCTCTCTCGCAGTCTTGCCTAAAAACACATCCATGAATAAAGAATGGTACCAGAATGTCCTCCAAGAGCAACTTCTCCCAACAATCCAAGAGCCGTTTGGTGATCAACAATACCTTCTCCAGCATGATGGAGTACCTTGCCATAAAGCAAAGGTGATAACTAAATGGCTCAGGGAACAAAACATAGAGATTTTGGGTCCATGGCCTGAAAACTCCCCAGATTTTAATCCGATTGAGAACTTCTGGTCAATCATCAAGAGACGGGTGGACAAACGAAAACCAACAAATTGTGACAAAATGCAAGCACTGGTTGTGCAAGAATGGACTGCTATGAGTCAGAATTTAATCCAGAAGTTGATTGAGAGCATGCCAGGGAGAATTGCAGAGGACCTGAAGAAGAAGGGTCAACACCGCAAATATTGACTTGCTGCATTAACTCATTCTAACTGTCGATAAAAGCTTGCCAACACGATTACATGAAAAGAAAAAATTTATACTTACCTTGTACTCAGCTCCTGGCGCCTGTATGTTGCCGCTAATGAAGCCTTAATTTCACTTGAAAAGTACCATAGGTACGGCACATGCACAGTGAGGCTGGGATATTATCTTTAAGGTCCAAGAATATTTCCTCTGCACACTACATTTCATCAGCATCTTAATGTACTACTATCTCATTGTTTTCATCATTCTTTGACATATTGTTGCTAAACAACTCAATATAACTCCAAGTATTGGTGGTTTCACATTGGCTTTTTCAATCACATTAGTGATTTTTCACTGAACCCATTTTGGCTTAAGGACACATACAGCCTTCCTGAACCATTCTTTTCAATGGGCTTTTTCACACTTTTCACTGAAAAAAAGACATCAGTAAAAATCACTGAAGCCCGGAAATGAAAACCAATTTATATGTTCGTAAGTCAAAATGGATTCAGTGAAAAATCATTGATGTAAAAAAAAGACAATGTGATACCACCCTTAATCAATCTTCTGTGAAATCAAACTGTCTACTGAACACTGATTAACAATAGGAGTATTTCTGCAGGTGGGGACCACTGACCACTTTTGAGTACCAATGTTTTCTGGCTGATGATTTGGTCAATTTTTTAATGTTGGTGGTGCTTTCACACTCGTTATAGCATGAGATGGCCTCTACGACCCACACAAGTGACTCAGGTAGTGCAGCTCAACCAGGATGGCACACAATTGTGAGATGTGCCAAGAAGGTTTGCTAAAAACAGAGGTATAAGGGGCACTCCCACTATAGTTTTTTCATGTGCATAAAAATTAAATGGTGTATAGTTGCTACAACTTGTCATGTTCTAATGGCTCTAGGGGTGCTCTAAGTCCAACAGTCAATGTTTCCAAATACATGAATACCAGAATCGGGTAAAGAAATGGATGGCACTCATCGATCTTCCAAAAGTATAGTTTTCTTTTTTATTTCTGTCATGAATGTAAAACAAACATACTCACAAGACAATGACAGGGTAATGTGTTGCAGGACGTGCCGTCCATTTCTTTACATAATTCTGGTATTCATGCATCAAGAGGGTTTGCTGTGTGTCCGTAGGCTGGAGGCAATACCAGGATACAGGACAGTAAAACCAGGAGGCGGCTGTAAGAGGGCAACAATGCAAAACCAGGACAGCTTCCTCCGCCATTGTGCAAGGAGGAACACTTGCACTCACTGCAAAATGACCTCCAGCAGGCCACAAGTGTGCATGTGTCTGCACAAACGATTAGAAACAGAATCCATGGGAGTTGTACTCACAGCCCAACAGGGTACAGGATGCTTGGCAACCGCCATAGAACACCAGGATTGGCAAATTCGCCATTGATGACCTATGCTCTTCATAGATGAAAGCAGGTTCTAACTGAGCACATGACAGTTGTGAAAGAGTCTGGAGACGCCATGGATAGCGATCTTCTGGCTGCAACATCCTTCAGCAAGACCGGTTTGGTAGTGGGTCATTAATGGTGTGGGGTGGCATTTCTTTGGTGGGCTTCACAGCCCTTCATGTGCTCGCCAGAAGTAGTCTGACTGCTATTAGGTATGAGATGAGATGTGAGACCATGTGGTGGTGCCATTGGCCCTGGGTTCCTCCACGCAGGACAATGCTACACCTCATGTGGCTGGAGTGTGTCTACAATTTCTGCAAAATGAAAGCATTGAAGCTATGGATTGGCCCGCTTGTTCCCCAGACATCTCTGACATCAGACCTCGCTCCATCAACTAATGCGACGTTGCACCACAGACTGTCCAGGAGCTGACGGATCTGACCTTAGTCCAGGTCTGGGAGGAGATCACTAAGGAGACCATCCACAACCTCATCAGGAACATGCCTAGGTGTTGTACAGGCACATGGAAGCCACACACAATTCTGAGCCTCATTTTGACTTGTTTTAAGGATATTTAATCAAAGTTGGATCAGCCTGTAGTGTGTTGTGTGTGACTCCAAATCCAGGCCTCCATTGGTTAATACATTTGATTTCCATGGATGATTTCTTTTGTGATTCTGGTGGCAAATTCAACTAGTATTCAATGAGAATATTTTGTTCATTCAGACCTAGAATGTGTTATTTGAGTGTTTCCTTTATTTTTTAGAGCAGTGTACATATTGTGCAGCTGCAAAAGACAACAACTTCTCTATGTATTTGCCATCAGTAGAAAACACTTGACTCTTATGTGCCTTTGGAAACTGAAACTGTTTTGCAATTGCCGGAAGAATTCTTATTAGGAAACTTTTGGTTTCCTTAATTCTGTTCCCAACGGTTGGGATGTTGAGCAATGTGGCCTCATGATTTGCCAGGGAGGTGTATATTGCTGACAGTTTCAATGAATGTTTTTGGAAACTTCAAATACAAGATTGCAACTGCTTTTAGGAACATTGCTTTATAAGCTTAAATGTGTGTGTACAGATATACTCTATAGACAGCTTACATTGGTTTAAATGGTTGTCTAATTTCAGCAAAGAAATGTTAATTGAATGCATAGTAAAAAGTTTTCCAATTACAGTCATATATTTCTTACACCAGTGTATGATGGTGTGCCATGACTTGGAAAGCCATGACTTGGAAAGCCATGCCCATGTGTCCATCACAAGAAGTACACAATGAATGGGATCAAGCAGAACTCTTGAAAAAAATCTTTTAATTATGCAATCCATAAGATTTATTTGCTAAATCACCCCAGATCACACTGATGTTAGCCTACTGCCCTTCCAAACTGTCAGCCAAATCACAGTGATTTATCCCAATGGCTCCATGAAGCTGCTTCCCACCTCCATGACTTGTTTATGTAAATTTGCATATAATAGTGTAAGTCTGCCTTTAATATCTTTCTGAATTTGAGTTTGGCACTGTAATAGAAACCACCATTGCAACAATTGCAGTGATAGCAGAGATTCCTTGTCTATTCAGGGACTCAAAACAATATGGAGCCAATAAAACTCTAGTTATTTCCTGTCTCTTTAGGAGAAAGTGGAATCTACTGTGTGCTGAGTAGAGTAGTTCCCATTTTTGTCTACCTGGCCTCAGCACTGGCTGACAGATAGGTGGCTGCATCTGGAATGCTTGTATAGTGAGCAGGGCCATAGAGTTGTCCATGCCTCTTCCTGGTCTCCTGAATGTAAGTCACTCTTTGGTCTGGGCAGCCTAGACAACTGTGGGTATTCCGAGAGACTTGATGTGCAAGTACGACGTTACAGAGGAGGAGGTGTTGTCTCCTCTCTATCCCTTCTATTGGCTTCCAAGTCATGCTACTCACCATGTCATTCAGCAAGCAGAGAGGTTAAGGCTTCAGATGACCTCACCAGTGGGCAGAAAATTCAAATATATAAACACCCTAAGCACATGGCTAAATGTTAGTGCTATTAAATTATGCCTGGTGATTATGGATTGTGATCCCTGAAAATCTGTGGAACCTAACGATATTCCTGCATAGGTATGTGTCTCCCCTAGTATAGGAGTTGAACAGTCTTAACCCCTAGGGGACACAGCCTATTTTGGCCTTAAGGACGCGGCCCCATTCTTCAAATCTGACCTGTGTCACTATAAGTGGTTATAGTTTTGGAACGCTATGAGATATCCAGGGGATTTTGAGATTGTTTTCTCGTGACACATTGTACTTCAAATTAGTTTAAAAATTTGGATGATATCTTTTGTGTTTAGTTATGAAAAAAACTAAATTTGGCAAAAATTTGGAAAAATTCTTTATTTTCAACGTTCTAAATTCTCTACTTTTGATGCAGATAGTCATAGCACCCAAATAAATTCATAACTTACATTTCCCAAATGTCTGCTTTATGTTGGCATGGTTTTTTAAGATTCCACATATTTTACTAGAATGTTATGAGGCTCAGAATTTAGGTATCATTTTTCAAATTTTTTGTAAAATCACCAAAACCTGTATTTAGATGGACCTGCTCAACTTCTAATTGACACTGAGAGGCCTAAATAATAGTGGGACTCGTAAAATACCCCATTGTGGAAACTACACACCTCAACGTATGAAAAACCACTTTTAAGAAGTTTGTTAACGCTTTACGTGTTTTATAGGGGTTAAAACAAAATGGAGGTGCAGTCTGCAAATTGTAATATTTTTTCACAGTACACTCATTTTGGGTGGAAAATTAAACATTTACAATGGATTAAATGAATAAAGGCTCCACAAAGTTTGTTACCCAATTTCTCCCGAGTACACGGATACTCTACATGTGGTGGTAACCTGCTGTATGGGTGCACGGCCGGGCATAGAAGTGAAGGAGGCGCCATCCAGATCAGATTTGCTATGTCACATTGTACAGGCTATAATTTTTTTTCTTTTTTTAATGTGGACCTATAGGGGCTTATTTCTTTTGCCACATGAGATGTACTTTTCTGGTACGTAATTTGGGGGAATCTATAGGCTAATTGGTGAGATTTTATTAACTCTTTGTTGGTGGAGGAAATGAAAATCATCACTTTTCCGGAAGATTTTTATGGGGTTTTTTTTTTGGCCGTTTACCATACCATAAAAATAGTATATTATTTTTATTCTATGGGTCGCCACGATTACAAAAAGACCTCATTTATATAGATTTTTTATTTTTTTCCCATTTTTAGCGCATAAAAAGTAATTTGGCAAAAATGTTGTTACTTTTAGCATCACCGTCTTTCATATGCATAACTTTTTTTATTTTTCGCCTCACAAATCTGTTTAAGGGCTTATTTTTTGCGAGAAGGATTGTTGTTTTTAGTGGTCTTATTTTAGAGTGCATAACATTTTTTAAATCCCTTTTTAGAGCATTTTTATAGGGTATTAATTGAAAATGATCTTTTTTCTGGAGCTTTTTTTTTGTTTTGTTTTTTACGGGGTTAACTTTGCGGATCTAATAATGATTCTGTTTTATTATGCAGATTGTTACGGACGCAGAGATACCAAATATGTGGGGGTTTTGTGTATTTTATTCAATTGTACTGAATAAAAACCAATTTGGAGAAAATCTTGTTCATTTTAGCATCATCATCTTTTCATATGCATAACTTTTTTATTTTTCGGCTGACAAATCTAGTTAGGGGCTTATTTTTTGCGAGAAGAGTTGTTCTTTTTAGTGGGCTTATTTTGGAGTGCATAACATTTTTTAAATTACTTTTTAGAGCATTTTTTATAGGGTATTAATTAAAAATTATCTTTTTTCGGAACGTTTTTGCGTTTTTTTTTCTACGGCATGTACCGGTAAGCGGCACGGGGGATCCGATCCACAGCGCAAACACCCTTACACACCGCGGTCATGTTTGACCACGGCGTGTAAGGGGTTAACACCCGCGATCGGAGCCGGCTCCGATCGCGGGTGTTAGCGGAGGCTGTCTTCTGTACTAGACAGCTGACAGCCGCTGCTTCTGGTACCGGCTCCGTTCGTGAGCCGGTGCCAGAAGCAGGACGTTATAGAACGTCCCTGTGCGCTAAGCATCTAGCCCCGGGGACGTACTATAACGTCCTGGTGCGCCTAGGGGTTCAAGGGGCCTTTCTTATAGGCAATATTGGCATGTAACTTTAATATTTTACTGGTTTCTTATAGGAGCCTGATTTGACTAAAGAACCCCCTTAAATGTAGAATGTGCAAAAAGTCACTATGGTCACCTTACAAGGAAATTTACCACCAGGATAAAGAATTGTAAAATAAGCACACTGACATACTGGTGTTTACCCCCTCTGGCAGGATTCACTCTTCTTTAAAGTATAAAAACGTTTCCCTAACACTGCACTAAACAAAAAGAAACAATTCTCTAATTTACTCTATTTAGCTATCTGCAGTTGTTTAGCAGCTAACTGAGGTTTTACCTTGTCTCCCAAGGCTACTCTCCATTTGCCATGCTGCCTGGTAACCATGGGATACCATATAAAACAGCTAGAGATTACAGGAGGCTTGTTAGGAGGGGTTGTAGTCATAAGCATGTGATGTCACAAGAATGTGACTCATCACATGATTCAGGTCGTCCAATTACAAACTTTACCTCTTGCTTCATATGAATGCTGTGGCTTTAATGCCCTGAGTGGATTTTACAGATGTCCTCATATATCTATTAACCCTTATAAGAGACACTGTTCACTAATTAATCAATGGGTGGTTCAGAAACCTGAACCAAACAGGTAATATATAAAATAACATAACATGATATATTGGAATGCATTATATGTTGGGTACAATTAGAGACTGGCGAATCAATTCTAACGATTCTAAATTAGTTGAGGAAAAGTTTGAATCGTCATGAATCCAAAGTTTACAGGGATTTGTGGAATCGAATTTCAAATTTTTATTTTTTTCCCCTTTATTAGCAATATGGCCGCGAACACAACTTGTTACATGGGGAAGAGAACTCTTGGAAGAAGAAAGGAACATGGCGGTACCATTCCTCACTGCATGGGGGTAGTATTCCTCACTGAATGGAGGTAGTGTCCCTCACTGTATGGCTGTATTCTTCACTGTATGAAGGTAGTGTTCCTCACTGTATGGGGGTAGTGTTCCTCACTGTATGGCTGTATGCTTCACTGTATGAAGGTAGTGTTCCTCACTGTATGGGGGTAGTGTCCCTCACTGTATGGCTGTATTCTTCACTGTATGGGGGTAGTATTCCTCACTGTATGGCTGTATTCTTCACTGTATAAAGGTAGTGTTCCTCACTGTATGGGGGTAGTGTCCCTCACTGTATGGCTGTATTCTTCACTGTATAAAGGTAGTGTTCCTCACTGTATGGCTGTATTCTTCACTGTATAAAGGTAGTGTTCCTCACTGTATGGGGGTAGTGATCCTCACTGTATGGGGGTAGTGTCCCTCGCTGTATGGCTGTATTCTTCACTGTATGGAGGTAGTATTCCTCACTGTATGGGGGTAGTGTCCCACACTGTATGGCTATATTCTTCACTGTATGAAGGTAGTGTTCCTCACTGTATGGGGGTAGTGTCCCTCACTGTATGGCTGTATTCTTCACTGTATGAAGGTAGTGTTCCTCACTGCATGGGGGTAGTATTACTCACTGTTTGGAGGTAGTGTTCCTCACTGTATGGTGGTATTGTCCCTCACTGTATGGCAATAGTGTCCCTCACTGTGTGGCGGTAGTTTTCCTCACTGTATGGCGGTAGTATTCCTCACTGTATGGGGGTAGTGATCCTCATTGTATGGGGGTAGTGTTTCTCACTGTATGGCTGTATTCCTCACTGTGTGGTGGTAGTGTTCCTCACTGTATGACTGTAGTATTCCTCACTGTGCAGCGATAGTGTTCCTCACTGTATGGCGGTAGAGTTTCTCACTGTATGGCTGTATTCCTCACTGTGTGGCGGTAGTGTTCATCACTGTATGGCGGAAGTGTTTCTCACTGTAGGGGGTAGTGTTCCTCACTGTACGGCAGTAGTGTTCCTCACTGTATGGCGGTAGTATCCCACACTGTATGGCGGTAGTGTTCATCACTGTATGGCGGTAGTGTTCATCACTGTATGGCGGAAGTGTTTCTCACTGTAGGGGGTAGTGTTCCTCACTGTAGGGGGTAGTGTTCCTCAATGTATGGCAGTAGTGTTCCTCACTGTATGGTGGTAGTATCCTACACTGTATGGCCGTAGTGTTCCTCACTGTATGACTGTAGTATTCCTCACTGTGCGGCGATAGTGTTCCTCACTGTATGGCGGTAGTGTTTCTTACTGTATGGCTGTATTCCTCACTGTGTGGCGGTAGTGTTCCTCACTGTATGGCGGTAGTGTTTCTCACTGTATGGCTGTATTCCCCACTGTGTGGCGGTAGTGTTCCTCACTGTATGGCGGTAGTGTTCCTCACTGTATGGCGCTAGTGTTCCTCACTGTATGGCTGTATTCCTCACTGTGTGCCGGTAGTGTTCCTCACTGTGTGGTGGTAGTGTATCTCACTGTATGGCGGAAGTGTTCCTCACTGTATGGCGGTATTGTTTCTCACTGTATGGCGGTAGGGATACCATATTTGTATAGGTTTTATAATGTTTTCATGCATTTACAAAAATAAAAACCTCCTGTACGAATTTTTTTTTATTTGCCATCTTCTGGCGCTACTAACAATTTTATACTCTGGTGTATGGAGCTGCGAGTGGTGTAATTTTTTGCGACTTTTGATGAATTTTTCATTGCTATCATTTTACATTGTACGACCTTTTGATCACTTTTTATAGAATTTTTTATATTTTTTAAAACGGCAAAAAAGTACCATTTTCGACTTTGGGTGCTATTTTCCGTTACGGGGTTAGACGCAGTGAAAAACCGTTATATTTATTTAGATTGGGCATTTTCGGAAGCGGTGATAGCCAATGTGTTTCTGATTTTTACTGTTTATTTATTCTTATATCAGCTCTGGATGCTTACAGGCAGACGTTTTATATATTTCTCCCACTTCTAGGGAATTCAGGATTTACTTTAATTTGTAAATTATTTTTCTTCCTTTTTATTTTGCAACAGTTTTGCTGTGTTGTGTGTCATTTTATTTTGTAACTTAACACCTTTTTGGAAATACTGAACACTTTTTGTATTAAAGTTTTTTTATTTTAATGTTGGTCCCTGAATACTTTGCGACTGTATGACTGCTACAGTGCTAAGCATGCATATCTAGTTAGGTAACAAGGTGACAACTTGAGAGGCAAGAGCAGATGTAAAGTGGTTGCAGCATATATTCATTATTGGAGTGTGAAAACTGTCTGGGGTGAGCACAAGATTGAGTGGGCTAAATAAATAAATCCTGTGGGGTTGCACCCCAATTCACGTGGCAAGGGAGTGCGTCTCAGTGACGCACATATTACCATCTGCCAATCCACAAGGTGTCAGAGAAATTTTTAGGTTAGCCCTTCACATAGGGTGCAGAATATCAATGTGAAATGGTAATAATAATTAATTTCTAATAGTAAACAGACCATGTCACAACTATCAATATATGGCAGGAGTGCAAAATGAAATTGGTTCATTCATAGCAGTCTTTGAGGGAGAGGAGTTGAAGGGGGAGTACAGGGGGAAGAGCCAAACTAAGTAGGTCAGGAAAGGGATAACAGCACTGCCCTTAGTACACCCTATGTCTGTGCAAATCCTGAACCCCGATGAGTAAACTCCCACTCTATCAAGGGTAATCCTAGAACTTCCCCTTAGTCATGCTGGGAAGCCCTATTACACCCTCTGACGCATTTCTAGGATCATCTAAGATGAGCCTTTCCTCAGGATCAAGCAAATTATATCAGGGTATAATATAAACACACCCAATTTATTGCAATAAAGAGCACAGTGGTCCAACTCACGCTCATCAGTATACAGCAAAGTGTTAGTGAATTGGACCACAGTCCTCATTAGTTTAGCAAGTTGGGTGTATTCATATTATACCCTGTGGACTAGGACTGCACTAGTTAGGGACGGGAGTTTATTCATCAGGTTATCAGGGATTGCACAGACACTGAGTGACCTAAAAAAATAAATATAAATATTTAGCACTTCATAAAGAATCAGGGCAAAACTTGAGTAGTGTCAAATTACCACCTTTTTATTGTACTAACCACCCAAAATTATTTTAAAAACACAATGAGCTTATAGTACAAATACAATAAAGTACCTGTACCCTTCATAATATACTATTTCTTCACATTTATATAATGTTCATTCTCAATGTATTGATGTTGCGATTCCCAAATGACTTTGATTTGAAAAATGTGAGATGATATCTTCACCACAATTGTGGTGCCCGATGAGCATCGATGAGGTTTTAGATATGCTGGATTTTGTTATATTGAATTTGAGTATATGACCATTAAAAGAAGATTTTAAACTGTTACGGCTGCGCTATGTGCGTGTATTATTCCCTAGAGTGCAAATTCTGTTAGCAATCTATTGACACATTAGAGGGAAATGAAACACTGCTGCTGACTGCACCAATCTTGAAGCCTGTTCCTGGATGAAGTCTTAGCATCTTTTCCCCATGGGAGTATTTAATTGAGCCCCAAAAGGAGCTGACACCGCATACATTGAGCTTTAACCTGTTATTTATTTTAAAATTCTGGCAAGTGCAAACTGAAGGACCGGTTCAGGACTGCGAGCTCTGTGTTCTTTAAGGACTTTATATGGATATGTGCCAACACATGAATGCAATTGTAAAGTTATAGAATGTATCAAGAGAGACATAGATATAGATTTATACAAATCACTGATCAGACCACACATGGAATATTGTGTACAGTCCTGGGCACCAGTGTATAAAAAGGACATAAAAGAAATACAACGGGTGCAGAGGAGAGCAACCAAGCTTATTAGGTGAATGGGGGGACTAAAATACAATTATAGATTATTGAACTATTCATCTTATTAAAAAAAAGACAACTGATGGGAGACCTCATTACAATGTACAAATACCTGAATGGCAGTTCAAGGATCTCTCCAAAGATCTTTCTATACCTAGGCCTGTGACCAGGACAACGGGGCATCCTCTACACCTAGAGGAGAGGCGATTCTACCATCAACATAGACTCATAGACCCGCTATGGAACTCTCTTCTGCAAGATGTTGAAATATCTGATAATCTGAGCATGTTCAAGTGGGACCTGAATTCCTTTCTGGAGACCAATAATATCACATTATATGGGAATTTGATCCAGGGAGTTTTCCTGACCACGATATTAGAGGTCAGGGAGGAATTTTTTTTCTTGCTTTGGGTTATTGCTTTCTTCTGAATCAACACTGTATAATTTAATAGGTTGGACTGATGTCTTTTTCTCTAATCTTATTTACCATGCCGTTGCAGTCCTCTCCCCTTTCAAGTTGGGACATAAAGGACATTATCCCAGGGGAAGTGAAGTACAGCTTAAAAGAAAAAAAAACTAAGGAAAGGTGTAGCATGGAGACCGGCCCCCAGCCAGTAATCACCACCAATGCCAGATGGCACAAGGTCTATGGGATCCAGTTAAAGCAAAACCATCCTCCAATGTAACAGAACTAACAACTGTCAAAGAAATGTTCATCTCGTTCTCTCTTCCCATTCAAGGAAGTCAAGTTAACATACTTAACAAAGGGGGGTACCAAGAGGGCCAACCTGAACAGGATATTAGACCAAATATTGAGATAAGTGGATAGGAACATCCTATCTCTGACACAACTTTTGAAAGGCAGACCAACAGTCTCTGGGGATGACAGTCTGGTTCAAAACACAGGGATTTATCTTGACATTATTAGACAGTTTGTTGTACTTTCTCAACCATCATATGCAAAAAATTAATTGTAACTACAGAGAATATTGGATGACAACACAATTGATGCCAAATTTTACCTAGTAGCTTTGTATTCCTTCATCCCCTATGCACAGAAAAGAACAAAAATCCTAAAAAATACTTAGATATCAACTGGAGTTAATGGGTAAGGTATCCCCTTTTTGGCTTTGCCTTCTTTCCTATCCCTGAAGAGGAGTGAAAACCCTCCTGTCAGTGCCGCTTTTGAGGTCTACGGAAATTTGATTACTTGTAAGAGTAATTTATATTTTCTTACAATCAAAATATTCCAAAATCGGTGGTATTGAAAAGTAGAAACATTAAGGGACCCATAGGAACTTGATCACAAAGTCCCATACCACAAAAAGAGTGGATGCAATATTGAGCTCATCACTCTATTGAAGTCATTAACATTCTGACATACTGTAACTACAGGTTTCCAAACCTCCGCTAGCATTAATATCATCCCAAAAACAGTGTGCAAGGATCTGCATGGCATAGTTTTCCATGGTCAGGCAGATGCATATAACCCTTACATCACTAAGCACAATGCCAAGTAGTAGTAGACGTAGAGGGATAAAGCATGGGCCACTAGACTGTGTCACAAGTGGTCCTGCGACCCACGCCCCAGGTCGTAGGCACACCCGTGTGCCTCCCTGTGCCCCTTCATGTCAGCAGCAGCCCTTCTTACCTGTCTGCGTTCCTCTGGCAGTCCCCTTGCTCCGGAGTGCACGCCACGGCCTCCTGGGGTGCGTGCGCCAGCATTATGAGATTTAAAGGGCCAGCATGCCGATAATTAGAGCTGGCCAGCCACCTTTCGTGTTAAATTCTCAGCCCCTTCCTGTGCCCCCTGCTGGATCTTTGTGCCACAGAAAAAACTTGTTTCCCTATGTCCTGTGATTTTTTTGCTGAATTCCATTGTGTTCTGTTCCTGAGTACGCTTCTCTGCTGCCAGCCCTGACCTTCTGCTCCGCCATACTCCGATCCTGTGCTGCCTGTCTAGACCTCCTGTCTGTCCCCGACCTCAATTCTGGCTCACAACTCTGTACCTCACCTTGGCCACCACCGTCAGCAAAGTCAAGCAAGTGCAATCCGCTTTTGGTGGGCTCTGGTGAAAACTGGGTGCCACTTAGACTCCGCTCCCAGGTGTTGGCAGGATCAGTGGGTACACTACCCCTGATTCTGACAGACTGGAGAATTGGCAACTTTTTTGTAGAGACAAAATTAATTCTTCAGTGAACATTAAGACCCCCACCGATCAGCAAGTTAGGCCCTATCCTATGGATAGTGAACTTTAGTTTACTAGGATCTTTTCTATGATGGCTCTTAAAATGGGCGGATAGGCAATGTTTTTCAAAAAATTTTCAATATTACGCATATGTTCCATCATACTTGTTTTTAAAGATCTACACGTGCGTCCCACATATTGCTTCTTACATGGGCATTCAATTACATAAATAACTCCTATAGAGTCACAGGTCAATATTTCTTTAACCCCTTAGCACTCTGCGCCGTAGCTCTACGGCCCAGAGCATTGAGGGGTTAAAGAAAAATATTGCATATTGCAGCAAGCCCACATGGCTAATAACCGCGGTCGGTGCTTGCGCCGATCGCAGCTATTAACCTTTCCGTTGCCGCCGGCAAAGTCACCAGCGGCATTTAAAAGAAGATTTATTCTCCAGCAATTCAAGATGCCGAAATTAAAAACACTTTATTTTATTTCGAAATGTAAAAAACGATGTACTTCCACTACAAGTAAAACTTTTAAAACCCCCAGCAAGTGAACACCTGAGCCTCTCCTAATTACATCACTTTCATTGTGGAGGGAAACCTTTAGTATTGAGCATGTTAATATATATCACACTGCATACGTCAGCAACTGACAACTACATATGGAAGGAAACAAGAAAACTATCATGATAGTCCATAATGACTCCCACACACCACTGACCTAACCAGCAGACAAAGTTCGTAAACAACATAGGGAAAGAAGACCTTTGCTCAATAATATCCATATATCCTGTGGCGCCTGTCCAGACCTTCTGCCTGACCATGACTCTAAGGCCCCTTCTACACTGGCGTTTTTCACGCGCGAGTTCTGCGCGTGCATTTGACGCGCAGAACTTGCATTGCACTCTGTCCCATTGTATTCAATGGGTCTTTCTTCATTTGCGTTGTTTTGCACGCGCGTCAAAATCGCAGCATGCTCTATTTTTGCGATTCACGCGCATTTTTCACGCCCCATTCAAGTCTATGGGGACGTATCAAAAACGCATTGCACTCGCAAACATTGCAAGTGCAATGCGAGTGCAATGCGTTTTAAACGTAAGGGTTGCTAGGTGACCAGTATAACAGTATTTCCCCTGCTCGCGAACGATCATTTAATTAAAAAAACACAATGAAGAACAGTGAAGAATAGAATAAAAACAGTGAACACAGTGAACACAGTGAACACAGGATCATTTAAGATAAAAACACAGTGCAGAACACAGTGCAGAATAGATTACAGATGTTCGGCACATCTGCTTACTTGTCGGGAGATACGCGCGGAGCGGTGCGAACAAAATAGCATGTGAAGAACAATATATATGTGTGAAGAAGACATTGCAGATGTATGGAAACATCTGCAATGTGTTCTTTACACACATATATATTGTTCTTCACATGCTATTTTGTTCGCACCGCTCCGCGCGTATCTCCCGACAAGTAAGCAGATGTGCCGAACATCTGTAATCTATTCTGCACTGTGTTCTGCACTGTGTTTTTATCTTAAATGATCCTGTGTTCACTGTTTTTATTCTATTCTTCACTGTTCTTCACATCTGCTAACTTGTCGGGAGATAATATACGCGCGCGGAACAGTGAAGAATAGATCGCAGATGTTTGCAACTTATCAGAAGACATTATTTTTCAATTAAATAAAACATTTTATTCCCGAACCTTGGTCCCTTTGAAAAAGTCCCATTGACTTAAAAAAACGCGTGTGAAAAACGCACCGAAAACGCAAAAAAACGCGAACAAAAATGAAACAAAAACGCAGCAAAAACGTCAGTTTTTCACGCATTGCACCCTGACGTGAAACGCAACGCTAGTGTGCAAGAGGCCTTACTCTGCCTTCCAATTCTGTACCTCGCCTTGGCCATCACCTTGAGCAAAGTCTGTGGAGCGATCTAGGGGTATCCCGCCACAGCAAATCCAACCCGCTTTGTGGCAGGCTCTGGTGAATACCCGGTGCCACTTAGATCTCGCTCCCAGGTATTGGCTAAGGTTATTGCTCACAGTGATTCAGGGGGTTCACAACCTCTGACCCTGACATATAGATAAGATCAGATCTGTTGTTGAGGCCTTTGGGATATCTGGAAAACTGCTCTAGAATTCAAAAGGCCTCCCTATTCCTTAAATAATAAACTCAGTTAATGCCCCTAGTAGTTGGGGTAACTCTCTATATGAGTGTAGCTTTAAGTGTAGAAACGCTGTGATACAGTATCTAGTTAAGTGACTGCCAAGGAGAATGTTACCTTTCTGACTGTATTTTGCCAACTGTTAAATTGAAACCAGGATTGCCTAGGACACTTTTTAAGCTTTCTAGTCATGCATTCCATGTTTCTCAGTAATCTGTTATCTTATAGAAAATTCAGTTTTACTATATTTGCAATTAAACTTTTCAGTGCACCAAGGGCAAAGTATAGCCTGCTGGCGCACCTGTTTTCTTCTTTTTGTGCTGACTAGTTCCATGTAACATCACCCCTATATACAATCATTTATAATCCCTGGCACAAAAAGGTGTAGAGAGAAGAAAACCTTAGTACCAGCAGACACAGCCCTATCCTCGTGCACCAAGAAGGTACAAAATGCTGTTGCCATTCGTGGCTAACTTTTGCCCTGATGAAGTTGCTAAGAGATTTTGGACATTTGTATGCTTCTAACTTTTTCTGAACAGTTTTTCAGAAGCATTTTTAACCTTAGAATTATGGTGGCCCAGTGCGTAAAGCAGTGCATAAAGCAAGGTCCACAAGGTGAGTAAGGTTCAGAATAACTTGACTGAATCACACACAGGCTTGGCCCAGATAGTATCCCACTCTTTGGCATGAGCTAGAATAGAGATGTGGATCTCTCTTCCAACTCCATATTATAATACTAATGAATTTAGAATTGAATGTCTTGAGGGCTGCTTTTTTAGGTGGCACAGGCTGCTGTAAAAACAAAAAAACTGCCTCCCTGCTGCAGTCCAGATCTGTGGCTACTGTCATTTGTGGTGTCTTCAGATGCGCATCATTGATGTCACGTTCATAGTTAACAGCTGCTCCAGGCCCTGCCTGTGGCCTGCATAATGCTTACACCGGTGCATCGGGAGTGCACTATGCACGACATGGAGTACCGACGGGAGTTAAGTATAGCTGCTTCTTGGTTTTTGAAACCCTCCACACCACTATTTAAAACATATTAAACCCCTTTAAGTTTTATTTTATTTTAGTGTGATATATATATATATTACACAAAGTATAGTAGTGAAGTTTAGAGTATTTATTTCCTGAAGTAATAAAACCAGTCTTCTCAAGAAAACCTAGGGTTAAGAATCTGCCAAGCAGAAATATTTCCATTTAAACTAATTTACTAATCTGTTTTTTTAACTTATTCTAGGATTCATTAAAGAAATATGTGACTTTCATCATGGATGGAACCTTTATTGGTTACATGTCTTTGAATATTAGACCACAAGATGTCACCATTGTATATGCTGTAAATTTATGGAAATTATCATTGCAGAAAGTAATGGCAAATCTCTAGAATATGTTAACACTTTGTTAGTAAGATACAGAACATGAGGAAAGATGGGTCACAGCTGTGCTATAGTGCTACAGCCCTTTTATAGCTTTTTTATGCAGAGTAACATACAGTACATTGACTGTTAAATGGGGAAATGGGGGTTTTGCTTCTTTAGAGAACATTAGTGCAGGATGCATTTTTGAGTAATTTGCGCCAAAATTGTATCAGTTACTTATAATTCAATGTATATTTGGAATTACACAATGTGCATGTCACGGATACACCCGCGCCTCTCTGTGTGGCACGGCGCCCCCCACCCCAGGCTGGACTTACCTCTCCACGAGCCTGCTTTGCGTCTGACTAGGCCACTTGCTCCCGCTGCTAGTGCGCGCGTGTTGGCTCTTCAGGACTTAAGGGTTGCAGGCTCAGCCTCCTGATTGGCGCTGGTTAATCCAGCTCAGCCCTTATAATCTGGCACCTCCCTTCCTTCCTCGACGGATCTTCAGCATTGATCAAGAAACTTCCAGGGTCTCCAGACCTCGCTTTCCAAAGCGGTTCCTGTTTAAGTGAAAGCCATTCTTTGTGTTTCCAGAGGCTCCTGTGTTTCCTGTGTCTCCAGCGTTCGCAGACGCTCCTGTGTGTCTTCAACCTGCCTCCGTGTTCCTGCTGTGCCTTCCAGGCTTCCAGTCCAGTGTTTTCTTCAGTCCGTGCTGTTGTTACCAGTGTTCTTCCGTGTTCCTGCTGTTATCCCAGGCTCGGACTGTATCCTGTACTTCCTCCTATCCCTGCTACCTTGGCTGCCACCGCACCCATGGAATGACCTGGTGGCACCCCGTCACAGCAAGAGCATCCCGCTTTGCGGCGTGCTCTGGTGAAGACCAGGTGCCACTTAGACTCCAGTCCCGGGTGTCGGCTAGTACCATCACCTCCAGCGGTGGTCCAGAGGGTCCACAGACTCTTCCCAAAGAGACTCTCCTCCTGGTACTCCCTAGTACCCACTATGACTGTGACAGTTGTCCCTACGAACTTACAAGAGGTGCCGTTCTCTTGTTTGTTTTTTTCTTTATTTTCTAGCGTGTGTAATTATGCAATCATTTAATCATTTTATTAAGAGATGCCAGTTATTCAGCTGATCAGCAGGTAAATGTTAAGTGTCACATGTCACACACTTGGGAAATCTTTAAAACTCGTAAGATTTATTTAAACTACTGTGGTTGACTACTTACTTTTCATGGGCTTCTTGGACTACAGTGAACCTGAAGGTTAAAAGAAGAGGAAAGAAGAACTGAAAACTGTCAGATCCATCCTGAACTGAACAGATTTTAAATATATCCTTTGCTATGCAAATTTCCTGACCAACTTTCTGGTTCCCAGTTAAGCATGGGGAGAAGCTGCAGTCACATCTGCTTCCCGTTTTGCCATCTGTTTGGTCTCATCCAGAACAGCTTGCTTGTCACTATTTAAACTGTCCTACCCAGCCATTATGACATACACCCACTCTGTTGATTGGCTCATTGAGTATACATTTATAACTGCCCCCAGTAGTTCTTTACTGCATGACATTATCTTCCACACTAATATATGTATTATAACTTCATTGGTAAAAGGTTATATTATATTTTCAACAGAAAGTGCTGTGCATCGTGTTGGTCATGCAAAAATGTTATTTTCATTAAACCTTCTAACACTCCTGTCACATAGTTGCTTGCTCTATACTGAATGTTTATAATCAGTTAGGGCTCATTCAGATGGGCGTCTGTGGGGATATATATGCGGCCGCATATACGTCCCCATAAATGGCAATGGTGGCCCGGCGGCGGTATCGTGCCGCACACCGGGAAAAGATAGAGCGGCTGTGCGCCGCTGTTTCCTATGGAGGGGGAGGGGCGGAGCAAAAATGTTTTATAGCTGTGATACGTGTAAGGACTAAAATGGAAAGTTTGTATGCTTTTTCTTTTTTTCTTTCAAATTTTACTCGTGATGGCATTGTAATCTGCTTAGTATTATAGGGTTTTTATATTTCTGACCAATGTCTCTCACAGCAACCACTGTGCCACTCAGACTCTTATTTTTTTGGTGGTGGTAAGGGGTTATTGAGCACAAAAGTTATCACTGTAAGACTTTCTGCAAATAAACATGTGGTTTTCATGGGCCACAGACTATGGACCTGTGTATCAACAGCTTGTGAGCCTTTGTGAGTAGAAGAGGACTGCCCAAGCAGCAGACATAGGCAAGAATAGGACTTGCACCATAGTTTGTGACCTAGAGTCGACTCATGCACAAGACCAAAAAAACGCCCATTTGTGTGAGCCCATTAAAATACATTAGGCTATTATAAACAAGGTGACTCTTCACTGCGGACCCTGACTGTCTAGACCAGTGGTGGCGACCCTATGGCACGGGTGCCAGAGGTGGCTCTCAGAGCCCTCTCTATGGGCACCTGCACCATCACCCGAACAGAGTTCGCCAGACAGGACTCAAGGCCTCTTACAGTCCCAGGCAGCCCAGGACCCCAGAAGGAAGCTACAATGATAATCCAAACTTCTACTGCTTCTTTCTACTGTATTGGTGTCCTCAGGTGCCTATACAATTTAAACATGTGACAGTGCAGGGAGTAATAAGTTACTGCTTAAATTGTCGCATCGGCACTTTGCGAAAAATATGTGGGTTTTAGTTGTAGTTTGGGCACTCAGTGTCTAAAAGGTTTGCCATCACTGGTCTAGACTTATCTATCATTGGGGTGCACCACTCCTTAGCTTTGGGGCCACCCCTAACTCATGCACTGTGTAATGGGGCACATTTACTAAGGGTTTTGCACCAGTTTTCTGGCAGACTTTGCATGTTCTTTTAGGTCAGTTTTAGGAAAACTGAACGATATTGTACCACTTGTGGGGAAAATGTCTCTAAAGAACATTCTTCAGAAAAGATAACATGTGAAAATAGTTTGGTAGACCAATAAAATTAAAAAAAAAAAGTTAGAAAAGAAATGTAGATGCAGCTAGTTTACTCTACGTTTACATACATTTGACTGTTTTTCATATCTTTGTTTGAAATTTGGAAAATAAAATGTTTTTGGTGTTTTCTATAAAAAAATATGATTAAAATGTTGTGCACTACTCATATCTTATTTTGCAATTTTGAAAAAAACTTGTAAACGTTATTTAATGTGAGTTTCTCCATAGGATTTGCACGAGGGAACCTAAAAGGCCCCCATTACGTAAAAAGGTAGATTTGTGATGTCAGCCATTCATCCCTGTTCCTGGTCAGGAAACACAACCCTGCATTCCATTTAATAATCAATGGAAAACAATTGAACCATTGGGTGAAGTATGCAAAATTCAAAATGTAATTGGTAAAAAGTGAAAACCCTTTGATACAAAAGGGCGCAGTAATGTGTACATTAGATATGTATGCATATTATCATGTTCCTATCCACCCGACCACTCTGCATTTTGCTATTTTTTCTACTGCACCTTCAGTTCTGTGCCCTTCCGATTCATATCTCCTCTGTGCCAAGGATATTCACAAGGATCATGGTTTAAGTGGTAAAACACATACAAGGGGAAGGTATCCTAATCATCCCATACTAATTTCTTCTGGTAAGAAAACTGAATTATCAATGTCACCAGGTCATCCAGATGCTAAAGTCTCTTGGTTAGATTGTAAATCTCCAAAAATCAGACCTCGTACCCTCTACAAAGAAACAATTCAATAACATGCTCTTATTGACTTCCACAGGAGAAGAAGTGAAACTTATGAGGATAGTTGGAGACTTCCAGCGGAAAGCTGTGACTAGAAGAACATCCATGAGCTTACTGGGACGCATGACATCCTGCATACAGCCCTCTTCATACATGGTGGGGGTTTGCTGCACTATGCAGCAAACATCTACAAAATATCACTGCCAGCACCAATAACAGGTTTCACCCATTTAACAGCTTTGCCACTAGCTGCAGTTATATGGCGGTGGTGCATTAGCGCCTCAATCTTGTATGTCATTGTTGCTCTCCGTGACAAATTTGAGACGCAACAATCCATTGCCGTGACAACCTGGAGTCTTTATAGGACTCAAGGAACTTTCATTCTGTGAGATCTCTAACAGTGTACCAGAGGCACATACTTCATATACTGCGATCCAGTGGTATTGCAGTATATAGTAGGAGCGGTAAGGCTGACTACAGTTAAAGAACCCTATGGGGCCTAAATAAAATGTAAAAACATAAAAATTAAAATCTCCCCCCTTATACTAGAACTCAAATAAAAATAAACAGATAAATATGTTAGGTATCACCACATCCCAAAAGTAGATATGAGCAGGTTGGTCGTAATTGGGTTCGACAGGTTTGTCCAAATTTGGACAACTAAATGCAATTCAGGACCAGGACTTAGGCCAAACTTTGACCCAAACACAAACCCTATTGAAGTCAATGGGGACTTGGATTTAACACCCCAAAATAACTATAATAACTGGGGCTAGTAAGGGCTAGAGGGCTGAAAAATGATGGGAATAACAGGGCAGTTGCTCTGCCCACAATGGGCTAGGCAAAATAATAATGTAACATTAAAAAAATAAACAAAGAAATAATTAAAATTTGTAATAAAAATAAAATTATGTCACAGCGGTTGAAAGTGCTCTGGTTGTTCAGACCCAGTTATTTATATTATTAATGATTTAAGAGGCAAAGAAAAAAAAACAGACACCTTCCTCACTGTGGTTAAAGGCCCTCTGGATGTTCTGACACAGTCAATAGGAAACACAAACCCTTCCTCTCACTGAGGTCAAAAGCCATTTGGGTGCTCAGACTAAGTTATTTGAAGGAAGTATTGAAAAATTTCTGAATTTGAATTTCAATTAATCAGGCTTATGTTCTGCGAGATTAGATGCACTTTACAAATACTTCATTTTATTGGGTCTTTAGCTTGTTGATGAGATTTTATTAACGCTTTGATGTATAGATGACAAAATAATAAAGAAATTCCATAAATTCTGGTTTCAGATTTGGTTGCAATTTTTGGGGCCATTTACTGTACCATAAAAATAATATATTATCTTTATCCTATGGATCCCTAAGATGTATTTTTTTTAATATATACATTTACAATTTTACTACAGAAAAACTAATTTAGAGAAAATCTCTAAATTTGCTTAACTATCACAAACTTTTCAGAGAAATAACTTTAGTATTTTTTGGTTCAGAGAGCTGGTTTAGGATTTATTATTTTTTTAGGTGATGATTTGTTCTTATCAGTGGTACCATTTTGGCGCACATAACTTTTTTGCTCATTTTTTGGAACATTTTTGTGAAGGGATTTTATGAAAAATTTTAATTTTTGGCAAGTTATTCAGGGTTTTTTTTTACAGCATTCACAGAGTGGGTTTAACAGTGTTTCATTGTTTTTTGACAGATTGTTATGTACATAGTGATACCAAATATGTGGGTTTTTTGTGATAAAAAATGCATTCAAAATGCAATGAAAATATACAAGTTTACAAAACTCACATCAAAGTGAAGCCTAAAGCACAATGAGGGGTGTCAAAATAATAAATTGATGATTTATATATACCACAAGACACAACAAGAAATTACACTCCCAAAAATGCTAAAGCAAAAAAAATTTTTCCCAATCCACAAATGTGTTTAAAATTATATAACACACAAAGTAAAAAGCTCTTATTATTTTAAAATAATTTTATTGATCAGTTGATCAACACATTGATCAAAAGGTTGTACAGTCCCCCAAATTATAGGAAGGGCTGTGTTGTTAAAAGGTTAAAAACCATGGTCTTAAAATGGGAGTCTTCAGGAGAGTTTCTTGTGGAAGTCACCGCCCCTAATCTTGCCCCCTCATGAATAAGCGCGATCTGGCGTTTCCATTGTACATTGTGTGTGTGTGCTAGGTTTCCGATAACGCTAGCAGTGTAGCACTACAGGATCTGTTGTAGCACTGGGAGCTGCTTAAGTAAAGTAAGCAGCTCCTATGCCGTTTTTACTAGTGACAGGTCCTCTTTAAGTAGGTGCATACAAATAAAAGTAAGAAGTTTTAATCTCATAAGAATCATAAAAAATGTAATTCACAGTAAAACAGACAAAATCTGGGTCCAACAAACAATTTATTTAGTCATTGGAAAGGTATAAAATAGAAAGGTGACCACATGAATGTAAAAATTCTACATTGGTTTTATGCTTTAATGTAGCAACAAGTACTAAATGCAAACCACCAGTGAAATAATTAATTCCAAATATCCTTAAAAAGAGGCTGTTGGGAATTAGAAACAGGTTTAGTTTTTATTTCAGCCACAGTGCCACTCTTGACCAAGTTCTGTGTTTGGCACTACATCTCAGTATCTCACAGCAGCAGCTCACATTACCATCACCATTGAGCCACACCTAGTCATTGGACAGATCACCAATCCTGGTTAACTTTGTAATCCAAAATAAATTGTTATACATTTCACCCATACCCATAAATAAAAAAAAATATTTATAAAAGTGATACAAACATCTGAAAGGTAGCAAATAAATAATAGTTTACAAACATTTTTCTTCATATCCAGTATCCTTCATTTATATCATTTTTGACAATGCAGATTATACAGAGTACCTTACAAACAAAAAGCAGGTAATGTCACTGACATATAACACTTGGCATCTTTTTCTGTGTGTATTGCTCTGTCCGATATTTTATTCCTTAGTAGAGCTAATGGATACGCACTTCAAATTACCGTATGTGCTTGTGTATAAGCTGAGTTTTTCAGCACAAATGTGCTGAAAATCCTCACCTCGGCTTATACACAAGTCAATGCAGAGCTCAGTACTTTAAAAAAAAAAAAAAAGTTATATAATCACCCTCCGGCGGCCCCGATCTGCAGCGGGGCTCCCCGCTGTCAGCACGGCTCCTCTTTTGGCTTCTGCGCCTCAGCAGCAGCCACGTCATAGTATGGGAGGAAACTTGACCACGCCCTGCAGGCTCTTACCGAAGAAAGAAGACAAGCGCGGAAGCCAGAAGAGGAGCCGCGCTGACATCGGGGAGCTGCGCTGCGTTTCGGGCCGTCAGAGGGTATATAAGTTTTTTTTTTTTTAGTGCTTGCTGGGTGTATACTACTGGGGGCAGGCTGGGCTGGCTGTATACTACTGGGGCTAGAACGGCTGGCTGTATACTACTGGGGGCAGGCTGGGCTGGCTGTATACTACATCAGAATTATTTTTATGTATGTGTATTCAGCAGTGGCAGAGTTAGTTCCTCTGAGTTCCTGGCATTCCCTGTCTCAAAGTTCAGAATCTGATCAGGATTGACACCTTATTTTAATTTTTTTTATGCAGCTTAACCAAAATCAGCTAACAGCTATTATTTTTTGAGTATGTTAAAATAATAAAGAAAATGTTTATTCTCTATAACAGTGATGACGAACCTTTTAGTGGACCGAGTGCCCAAAAATCAACCCAAACCTCCCCTTATTTATCGGGAGGTGCCAACCAAAAGTTAAAGTAGTAACTTATTGCTCCCTGTTCTTCAACAAATTTCAACACAGTAGAAATATAGAAAATTTGCATAATTTTAGCTTCTTTCCAGTGTCCCTGTGTACACAGAGAATCGTGGGGCCAGTAGGAGGTCCGCCAAAGATAATTCGGCCCTGTCTGTTCATTCTCCCTCTTCCTACAGTCCCAAGTAGTGAAGTAAGTATCAAATTATGACTGAAAACAGCATCTTTTAAGTTGCGTGGAACTGCAGGAAGAGTATTTGAGTCCTGTCTGGTGTGCTGGGGCGATGGCCCGGGTGCCCACAGAAAGGGCTCTGAGTGCCGCCTCTGGCACCAGTGCCATAGGTTCGCCACCACTGCTCTATAACATACGTGTTTATATCCCATGATGTGAACTGTAAAACACTGATAATTACAATAATTTGTACAAGTTCTTTTGCTTTATAAAAATAATGTATATTCATAGAAAATTGAGAAAATGCCCTCTTCTTATGGATCTAGATGTTTAGGGATATGGTTGGCAAAGATGAATCTGACTAAGTCACTGGCATTGCTGCTTCCACAGAGAGTTGTGCTATAATAATGTACATGTGCCCACAGGGATATGTTTTCAAGTACTAACGTGTATGAAAACAATCAGATTTAGACTTTGCATTGCGAAAGTTAAATACTTACAGAAAATGTGAACCAGCTTCTTTTAGGCTAGATTTCGACAAAGTGATGTGACTAAAAACCATAAGGATATGGAAATGAAACCGAATAAATTAATCAGGCCAGACTATATTCTACCATTCCACAAACAACAGTAAATAAACAATAATAAATCATAATAAAAAGCATAAATAACTTATACTTTAACCATAGACGGGTTGAACTGTGCAATGCTAATGTATGTAATGTATGAAATTCTAACTGTGTGCAATGTGAAACGAACAAAACATTTTAAAAGGATACTGCAAAGATCACCATGAACAAGAAAGATAGCTGAAAAGTATGGTCAACATGGTTTTAAGTCTGTTAAAAGCTACATTAATGGTAAGGAATATTTCACGTAGAACTATATATTTCACAATATATCTTCTTGAATGTATTTGTGATCTATAATACAAACATTAAGACTAAAGTTCACCAAGTGTAGGTAAAACGCAGGTTGAGGATGCTTGAAACCCAGTGTTTTACAACATTTAATAACTGTACACCATACAGACTTTATAGGAATCTGCATCCTCTGCATTGAACATATATTTGAACCATTAGCTCACTTCCAGAAGCTGAGGACCAGGGACACATACGTATTTGATTTACACATTTAGAGCCAAATGGCTGAAAACTTTTACTAGGTCATTAATAGGTGATCAGAAGAGGCAAAATGCCCAGCTACCCATCAACTGGTATACACACATCAAGAAAAACACAGTGCCATTACTAGTATATGGGCTAACTGATTGCAATACAGGTGAAGCATTGATTCTTTTCAATAAGAGATTGCATAACAGCTAATCAGCATCCATAAATAGGTCCTTAAAGGGGTATTCCCATCAATTTAATTAATCTCCTATATATAGACATTTCTTCAATTGAATTATATTAAAATATGTAACTGTGTGAAGGTAATTTCCCATAAATGTTGCCATATTGTCCCTTAGAAACAAGCTAGCTGTCCTTGGATATGGCCACCCCCAGACTCTGGCAGCATGACCACAAATGCACTATTGAGGCCTAACCAACCGGATTCAGTGTTTTCAGTGGATTCAGTGGTCATATTCCAGGACATATATTTTATTTTTAAGGGACCACATGACTACATTTATGAGAAATTATCTTCACACTTATACATTTGAAGATATGTTTGTAGATGGCAGATGAATTAAACAAAACGTGATTATATTATTTATTTTTTACAGTTTTTAATGCAGATGCTGTTATATATGTATATTTTTGTAATGTACCGTATATACGCGAGTATAAGCCAACCCGAATATAAGCTGAGGCTCCTATTTTTCCCCAAAAAAACTGGGAAAACCTATTGACTCATAAGCCTAGGGTGGGAAATGCATTGGTCACAACCTCCCCCCAGTATATAGCTATTCAGCCCCTTGCCCCTAGTATACAGCCAATCCCAGTTTGCCCCCAGTATACATCCTCAGTTTTCCCCAGTGTACAACCTTTGTTTGCTCCCAGTATACAGCCAGCCCCAGTTTGCCCAATTAAAAAAAAAGGTAGTAACTCACCTTTCTGGCACCCCAGGTCTTCTCTTCCATCAGTCCGGTACACACAATACTATTGCAGAGGCTGATGTAAGAGCCTGTGACGTTCAAACAAATGGAAGCGAAGACCTGTGGGGGGGCTCTGGAAAGGTGAGTTATTGACTTTCTTTTTTTTTATTGACTCGAATATAAGGTGAGTTTTTCAGCACCTTTTTTGTGCTGAAAAACTCAGCTTTAATCCAGTATATACAGTACTTTCATTTTTATTCCTGTACTTATCATTTTCTGAACTACAATTCTTTATAATTAAATTCTGCTTTTATCACATGTTTTAAGTATAAATGTTTGCAAAATAAATGAGGCAGTGCCTGTTGGCTGTCCTTACACCCTAAGCTGTTGTTTTCCTCTTGTTTTAAATGGGATCCGATAAAGGATCTGATGATGGGGATAGTCTGCCTGATAAACATAAATCTACAGTAAATACAGTTAGAATCTTTTTTTTTCTATAGATGCCAAAGAAGTCTACTTTTCTCTGATTCATTTTTTATTTTCAGAACAGTTATGTGGCTTTTGAAAAAGGTCTTGTAACTTTAAGTATTTGATATCCATGATTCTATTCTGGTGTGACCAATACCATAACTTTGGTGTCTAGTGAAATCTTTGACAAAACTTCCTCCTGGATTTTAAGCTCTCTTTATATCAGCAATATTGTTGCGGCCGACAGAACCCATATTCAGCCAATCGGGGCTATAAGGTCTTTGTTTTGGATCAAACACTACATTGTGGGTTTTGCTATTATAATGTACACCACAGAGATGTGAACAAAGTCTGTGCATAACATGTACTGTATGTGATTGATCCAGGTGTTGAGTTTTTATATAACAAAAATACTGAGTTTCTTTTGTCCATAATCATCAGTCTCTTTCTCAAGTCTCTTTACACAAGAAAAGGCCAATGAATAGTCTTTTTCCCAAGCTGTATGCATTTTTAGAATTGTATGTTGTTACAAGAATGCAATGATATATCACTCTACTCCTCTTAGTAGGAGCTTTAGAAGCCTACAATGTGGCAAAGAAAGTTATACACTAGAAGCTATAAATAAGCCCATATTGTACAATTATGTAGTATGCTATTGTCAGTTTATTTATGGCCATTATATATTTCAATGTCTTGTATTTTGCCTTAAATAGTTATCATGTTCTATAATAATTACAGTAACAAAAATTAATATGGGTACTATTCCCAACAACAATCCAATGCCTGTATGTTATAGCATAAAGTGTGACATAAATTAAAGAATTAATGTGAAGACTAACATTTGGAAAAAAAAAAATATTAACAAGGACTCTTTATACTGCTTACAAATGCCCAAAAACTATCTTTTAGTTACATATAGTATTATATTATATAGTATTATTATTGAACAAAAATGGACAAATGCTATCTATAAACACTGATAATTTCTATATTTCTTAGTACAAACACTTTTAAAAGGTCTCAAAAACCATGATGCTCAAAAAATGTGGCACCATGCTACAGTAACAATAAAAATCTTGTAAAAAAATGCATGCTGCCTTGATGAAAAAAGTAGTTAAATTGGTGTAGTACGTGGTTAGTCTGTGTGTACACATTGTTCGATTCATAGTAGGTTCTTTAAACCTTTGCTTTTCCAAAACATTTCTGCTTATCATGTGTAGAACATGGTATGGCAATTAGGAGTTAACTTAACCCATGTTGAAACGGTGTTCACCGCGGGTAATATGTGATGAAAATTCATATCTATCACGGCTCTGGTAACCACACATGTTGCACTCAAATGGATCACGAAAACCATGACAACCCATGTGGATGGTGTACATTACGTGATCCAAGAAGAGAACTCGACAGTGCTCACACTTGTGGACTTTCACTGTCTCCCCGTTACCACTGATGACTTTAAAAGCATCTTGAGAATTGTCACTGGTGGCTCGATACACATCAAATGGTTTATTATCTTTTACAGACAACCCATTTCTGGCATGGGGTGCTATGTGACTGGTCAGATATATAAGTCCTCCCCTCTCCTCATTGTTGCTTTCAGTGTCTGTGGAATCTTGACAACTGTTACTTGGGGAAACTTCTTTCTCAGAAGAAATAGATTTAACTTGGGAAAGTAGTAGGAGATTTTCCACGGCGCTTTCGTGGGCAGCCTGGTTGCTATGAGTTGCAATATCTGCATGAGTTTTATGCAGAGCATACATTGTGTTAATAGCTGGGACCACTTCAGGGCCACTTGGTGGCGTCTGTACCAAAGGCCGCAATGATTCTGCTCCTAAGTATGTGATTGCATTATTGATGGCCTGATCCATTACATGTGTCTGCATAATTTCATTCTCCTTCTCAAAAGTACTGTTGGTGTCATATGGCAGGTCTGACAGACGTTTTTCACCTAAGCAAAACAAAATATAGTCATCTTTATACATTATATTTTAGGCTTGAAAATTATATAAAAAATGTCATTGACTAGCCATTTTTCATATGGCCATAAGGGACTTAGAAACTAGAAAAAAGGGAGTGGGATAAAACATGGATAATGCAAACCCAATCAATAAGAAAATGATTGCAAATAATCACATAATCATCATTAAAACTGACAATTTAAAACACCACATGTGGCAATACAACACATAGTCCATGATACAACATATAGTCAGGAGCCACCCACAAAATGTACGAGTTATACATGGGTCGCATAAGTGGTAGATTGCCTAATAAAGATAGAAATACACAGCCAAATGCACATTATAAAGAAATAACCATGAAATGTATACAATACTATAAACCTTAATCCATTAATCTAAAACAAAGTAAATAGCTAAAATGTATAATTCTTATTAATACCAATTTCATTTGGACTCACAGCATCATATGTGAGGTAAAAACTCAGAAAACCTTACCATGGGTTTTTTGGGTACTTTTTTTTGAATTTTCACTTCACGTAGGACACTATGCAAACCACAGCGGAGCAAAAGATCACTGGCGACAAATTTATTGAATGCTAAAGTGAAGCTACGAAGTCTAAGAGCTGTTGTAAGGAGCGTACATCATGATAAATGTTCCCCTATGAGTATAGATTCAGGCATTATACATTTTACGTATTGGACTTCATATAAACCAGAGGTTTTTCTTTTTCCTCACTTCAAGAGTTACTAACTAAAAAACTACAACATCTAAAAGGCTGTTGAAAATGACACTGAAATGACTTGTGTGAATCCTATGCAATGACAGTTCTCATTTCAGCTTAATTACATTGTGGGTAATACAGTACTTAGTTTTTTCCAGTTTCCTTGAAGACCTTTAAGACAAGGTGTATGAAGGGTGAATATGACACATTTAAGTGTTTGAATGCATTGCATGTCATGTGGCTTCCTAAACTGTTGGTTAGCTAAAGAAGATGAACTACACAAAAGCAGATCAGTAAAATAAGACAAGACAGGAAACACTTGGGTTCATGTGTGATGGAAAATACTGGGCTGGTTATGTGGTTTCTAGTGCTGAATATAAACCACTAGCTGAACAGAAGCTATAAATTCTGGAAAGTTACTTTACATATATGTCTAAGTAAAATCTACACATGTTCGGCGGCCTGCGCCCCGATTTCTGTCACATTAAAGCCAGCGCCGATGCTCCAAAATCCAATCGCCTTGTGCCAGCGGCATGATCCTCAAAAACGTCGGAAAACCCAAAGGAAATGCGGCCGCGGGACCATTAGTAAATAAGCCCCATTGTACTTTGGATTTGGATGATTATCTTTTGTGTTTAGTTATGAAAAAAACTGAACTTTTGCAACAATTTGGAAAAATTCTTTGTTTTCAAAGTTCTAAATTCTCTACTTTTGAAGCAGATAGCACCCAAATTAATTCATAATTTACATTTCCCAAATGTCTGCTTTATATTGGCATGGTTTTTAAATGATCCACAAATTTTACTAGAATGTTATGAGGCTTAGAATTTACACAAATAGAATATTACACAAATGCCTCCAAATACAGGAATGTGCCATTGAATTTTTGATTCAAATTATATTGGACATTACATGAATATGAAATTTTCCACCTACTTGTACAACTTGTAACCTTTATGCATAATTGTAAATCCCTTCACCTAATTAATCTAACAACCAAGGTTAATTTCAGAAAGGCATAAAATAGATACTCGCAATAATGTTAAACATTTCTTCTTTTAAGTGATAATTTTTACTAGTTTCACTGCAGCATTTAACAAGTAATTCTAAAGAAGTAGTCTGCGTAATGTACGATTTAGATTGAATACGGACATGTTAGGGATAGTGCTAGATACATTCAGCTGATGACAAAGCGATATAATACCAGCTTCTAATCTCCAATGTGTCTTTAAAGAACTCTATCTCTGGTTGTATAGCATCAGAACTTTGATCTCCGAGACATTTTTAATCAGAGAACGAATACACTCTACACTCCGAGATGGTAGAAAGTATGTATCTTAAACATACTGGGCTAAAAAACCTTCCGCGGCAGGACATGTTATGTCCTTGGCATGAAAAGGGTTTAATAGTTTTATATTTTATCTAGCTTGCTTCCACCTATCTTTTTTAATCTTCAAATCATCTTATGTAGTTTATATATAGCACAGTGAAGCCAACTTTTAAGCATTAATGATATGCATTGATTTTATATGCTGGGATCTGTTCCATCTTTTCAGGAATACCTGAAATCAGGTTATCGAAGGGGGCTTGTCAAAGGCTTGTGCACCTGAAACGCGTAGGACGTCCTCATCAATTGGTTTTTGAAATATGCTTATGTACATTTTATAGATTTGAAACAAAATAAAGCTCTAAGGAGAAAGGGATTTTTTTAACCAACCACTGTTTGTTGGTCAAGTACAGTACAGCGTCTGTGTGGATCCCCAGCAAGTGTGGGACATTGGATTGGTGAGCTTTATATACGTTTTTTCTTTTTACTAGATCTGATGGTAGGTTTCTACTAACAGGCTAAACCCTAAACTACCGTTGGCTATTTCTATAACACTTTCTAATCTGAACTACAATATAAGTAACTAATATGCTCATTTTTTGCAGAGGCTAAATGGGAACTTGGAGTAACCTCTCTGGGCAAAGGCTACTCCCTGTCCCTGTAGCCTCTCTGATCACACCTTCCTGCAAATCCTCGGCATTCCTCGGTACGCTTCTTCTCACTAGCGGCTTCTTCAAGCTCTGTGCATGCGCGGTACTCCTTTCTCGGTGCTGGTAGCAGTGCACATGCACATTATTGTGAGAAGAGGTATGCAGAGACATGCAGGAAGGTTGGATGGGAGAGGCTACTGGGGCGTCAAATAGCCTTAGCTCAGAGAGGCTACTCCACACCCCAGTAGATTGCCAAAAATTTGCATACTCTTTATATATAGTGTAGTACGGGTTAGAAATTGTTACAGAATTAGAAAAGGTAGTTTAGGGCTTAACATGTTAGCAGAAACCTACCATTAGCTCTACCTTAATCTTGCTCCTCGAGAAAAACACATCCACATGTACCTAAACTGTTTGACCACCTGAAAAGACACAATTTAATGATTTCAGTGGCACTGGATGTGTAATATAACAAACTCCTTGTTATAGTGTTGTCCACTTTCAGTATAAAAATGTTATATTTGTATAATGAAAAGTTATACAACTTTTCAACATATTTCCTCCCTCAATTCTTTGAGGTTTTCAAAATACTGTTATTTAATAAAAAGCAAACAATAGATATAAATCTGTCATTGAACATGAGATGTGACTGAGGAACTGATACAAAAAGTGTGTAATTGGGCAACCCTTTTAAGGAAAAGAAAGTCTGGTAGATCAGATCAGAGGGGTGTTTAGATCACCTTACTAAGCTAAGAAACAAGATATGAGTGACAGTCCAGCGCTATGTGATTATATTAGCAGTGACATTACTGGTGTTGTTAGGTGTTGTAAATTTGTGTTACTCATCTTGTTCGATTTCCCTCCCAGTGTGGTGCCTCCCATGACAGCTACCCTCTGTTGGTATACAGATGCTCAACAGTGACATCACAGCTGAGCCTCTGTAAACCAACAGAGGCTGGTGGCGATAAGTAACTCTGTACTGGAACAGAGTATTTTAAATCCACCTGGATCCCATAGGATAAAAAATGTATGTAACTGTAAAACTCCTTTAACAGTATCTGTTATAGAAGAATAGGAAAGTTAAAGATATAGATAATTGAAATAAATTAGAATTTATTGGTATTCCAATATTATATTATTCTTATAATAATATTTATTAGTATTCACATAATGACAAATATGTTTTTACTGTTTTAACTGGGTGCTCCATATATTGATTTATCCTTAAACATTTTTAACAAGTGCAACATCTAAAAGGATTACTTTTTATTTATTTAATTTACCCGATTTAAGTGACAGAGGCACTGTGCAAAGTTGCTGACAATATTTTAATTTTGACCTAATAGGGGAATATATTTTAACTTCTCATTTATTTACATATAGCTAACATATCATGTCGTTAGATGTATGTTTAGATATTACAGAGGTAAATGAAGGCTACAAACTCTTACCAACAAATTTCTGAGGCATACAACTCTTGCGTTTGGCAACATTACTTGCAAGTCTGTCCAAAACAAGAGATCTTTCAGACCCAAGCTTAGATAGGTCTTCTGCCATTTCAGTGTGATTGGCCTCTTCTTTTATTGCTATAATAAAGGAAATAAAGTTTGTCAAAAAATACAGCTCTCATGTAAAACACAAGTCATTGACATGTGAAATATTTTATGAGCTGCAAATAGTAGTTGGAGTTGGGTAATATCTATTCTTAATGCAGGAGGCAATTAAATAGGGACATTCCAGATCAGTCTTTTCGATTTCAAACATACATAGGGGCTTATTTACTAAGGGTCCACATACCACATTTATGTTGGGTTTCCCAGCTATTTCCGATTTGCAGCGCATTGAACAGGGGTTTTTGGCGCACGTGATCGAATTTTGGTGCAATCGCTGTGACTTTCATGCGACACAAACCAGCGGGCGTTGGACAACCCGACTGATTCGGACTAAGCGCAGGATTTAAAATTCAAATTGTGTCGCAAGACATGCACTCACATACACAGGGAAAAAGAAGGTGAACTCTGGCGGAACTCAGCAGGTAAGTGACAGATGCATGATATCGGGCACACGATCCTAGTCAATCGCGCCGGACTTCATCCTCGTCGGACAACGCACCTCGGGGGCTGCGACAGGACCGGGTAAGTAAATGTGCCCCATAGTGTAATCCATGACAGGAACAAGGAAGAACAATATATTGGATTTACTTTAGGTTTTTATTTAGCTCACCCTTTTATTTTTTTGTGTGTGAGGGCTTATTTTCTGTGGAACAAATTATACTTCCTAGTGGCAGCATTATATATATTCCATGGCATGCATTGGGAAGCTAGAAAATAATTTAAAATGTGGCGAAATTGACAAGAAATGCATTTCACCATTTTTTTTTGTGCTTTATTTTTACAAATCTCAGTGTATGCTCCAAATGACAGCTCTACTTTATTTCTTTGGACTGGTATAATCAGGAGAATATCAAAAATGCATAGGTTTTATAAGTTTTTAATAGATTCTAAAAAATTAAAACCTTTTGTACTGAAAAAAATTCTTCTTTTTGCCCTCTTCTGATTATTTTGCCAATAATTTTTTTTAAAAAATATTTTGATGATCTGTTATCAAACAAGATGTAATTACTTTGTGTGCCGAGTTGATGTTTTAATTTTTATCATTTTTGTGATTGTACGAACTTTTGATCACTTTTTATTAAAATTTTTATATGTTGTAAATTGGTAAAAAGGTGGTGATTCAGACCTTTGGGCGCTATTTTCTGTTATTTGGTTGATTGCCGGAAATAACTTTTTTTGGAAGAACAGGCATTTTGCAATGCAGTGATATCTAACATGTTTATGTTTGTTCATTTTTATTTGTGTTCTAGTGAAAATTTAAATAGTTTAAAATTTTTTAACCATATCAAAGATCAAAGATGGGGGCACCCATGTGGTGCTGTCTATTAAGTGCCACCATCCTATTGGATAGTAGCACTTTAGGGGTTAACAGCTGTAACCAGTACCGTACTTGGGTGTGAGTCATGGGCATTAGCCGCATAATGCAGCTATGCGCCACAGTGTATATAGCAGGCTCAGGCTGTGAGCCCTTTCCATAAATCCCTATCCGACATGTGATGTATCGGTGGTTACAGGGTTTTTCTTTAATCAACTCTTGTGTATTATAAGTATTTCTGGCGACAATGAAACTATTAACATTTTCATTTTTAATGACATGCAACCTTCTGTACTGTCTATACACTATGCAGCCAAGTTTCAGTGGTAAGCAGTTTATTTTATATTAAAAGGTTTATTTTCAAACTCTCTTTTATCTATTGTTCCTTGAATGTATTAGACTTTAAAAGTGTACATTCTAGCACAGTGATGGCGAACCTTTTAGAGCCTGAGTGCCCAAACTTCAACCAAAAGCCACTTATTTATTGCAAAGTGCCAGCGCAGCAATTTAAGCAGTAATTTATTTCTCCTTGTTCTTTGACAACTTTCAATCGTTCAGTCTCCTAAAGACACCAATGCAGTTGAAAGGAGGAGGGCAAATTCATCTATCATTGTAGGAAGATTCTGTAGGAAGATTCTTTGAGTCCTGTCTGGTGAACTTCATGCTGGGGTGATGACCTGGGTGCCCACAGAGAGGGCTCAGAGTGCCGCCTCTGGCACCAGTGCCATAGGTTCGCCACCACTGTTCTAGCATATTGCTAGTTTAACAGCATATAGTTATATAATAAACACATGTAGTGCAGTGTACTAGTGTTACAATTTGGTGCCTATACGTGAGCAAAGCTGAATTATAAGAATTGAAGTTAGAAAAGATATGAAAAAAAAACACCAGGCAAAGCAAAGGCAGCAGAAAATACGAACAGTTTGATGTCTTTGTGCTACAAAAAATGATGACATGCTGTAAGTTGTCATTTATAACTCTGTCTCGTGTTTAGAATGTTACATGTGGAAGATCATATAGGCAACTACTGACTAACATAGGGAATTGTAAAATGTTTTATACTTGACAAGTTAATAATATTAGTAGATTATATATATATATATATATATATATATATATATATATATATATATATATATGTATTTTTTTTATTTCCCAATAAATCACTCATTGTAGTTCAATTGCCATACATGTTATAAAACCAAAATGAAAACTTTATTTTTCTATTATAGCGGGTTTGGTGGAAGTAAAAAAATATACAGTTTGACAAATGTATTTGTTGACTTTTTGTAGCATTACCTAAACATTGTCGTTTGTGTTTTTTGTTTTGAAAATTGGTAGTTTAGCTTTATGTAATAAACTTGTTGGGGAATGGAGGATGTGTCCATTCTGCCTTATTTCAATCTGTGGTTTCAGGAACTATGAAGGACATTCAAATGTCCTGAAATGGATATTGTGTACATGTGTATTGAGAGCAGGAACAGATGTATGAGGATTTCATGGGTGAAGGTCCTTCTCAGTATTAAATTTGGTGGGTGATTGTGGTGGCAATGGGCCCCTTAGAAGGCCTGAGCCCCAATCTATCACCCATCGCCTATATTGTAATCCCCTACTGCCTCATTCTCCTACTTTTATAAACATATGAATAAAAATCTGACAACTGAGCAGTTTATAAGGCAAGAAATAGCTAATGAGAGGATAAGATAAGATATATTACAAAGTTTCTTACATTCACCAAAACTTTTCACATTTTCAGTAGCACATTTTCTCCTGTCCCCACCAGCTTCCCACTATCTATTTCATAATACATCCTTAAATCCAATTTAGAGCTCTCAGGTACTAGAATGGTTTCTACCATTAGTTCTTATGACCAAGTGGCCCATCACTTGAAGTTGTGGTCTGCCACACATTACAGAATGGCTTTAGTAGCATGGTTAAATGATCACAAACCCAGCAACATTATTTCCCTAGAATTGTGCATATGGCACACAACTTTTCAACAAACTTAAAAATGTATCAAACTATAGAAGTAACGCAAGGAGTTTTGTAACATAACTTATCAGAGCAAAGTGATTCTTTATTCGCCTACTTCTAAACCTCCCTCTTTCTAGACTCACCCTGAAAACTCTGCTGAATTCTGTCTTGCTAGCAGGAAGAATGGGGTCATACTGCATAGAAGCTATATAGAGAGGGATGGCAGTAGGAGTGAGTTATAGAAGCTAGATTCCCACCTAGCATTTCTGCTAAGAATGCAAACTACAGCTACAGAATGCAGAAATTAGGGCAGCTACAAAATGATTTTAATCTCTATGCACAGAGGAAGCACAGATCACACGAAGCGGCCATAGCCTTCTTTTAAGCATCATGTTTGCACTCCCTCCCTACTTGGTCCTTTTTTTGTATTTGGTATTTGTCACTCGATTTCTATAGGATATGGGTGAGTGCCGTCCCTTTCATTCTGCTTGTACTTTCCGCTACAAAATAAAGGTTATCGATGGCTGCAGTTTCACAGGCAAGAACATGTCTCAGAGCAGCAGGGGGTTGCACGAGACCTGCTCTTCTCATTATAACACCCTATGAAGCTACTGAGCTGAGGGGCTCTGGAAACACCCCCAGACTAATTAACATACTTATAAAAGTTGCTTTTAAATGGAAGGAGGCCATGGATAACAAATATTACCACAGTCACAGTGACAGAATCTATGAGAAGGTGTACCTAGTTTAGCATGCTGGATTTTGATGGTAGATTTTTTTTAAATTGAATAATTGCCACAATTCTTGAGCTTTTTAAGTAGCACTCACATCACAAGGGGTTCTAGCAACAGGCTTTACAACCTGTTGAATTCTAATGAATTTCACATATATGCATCAGGAAACATTACTCAAAAGTGTTTCAAAGTTAAGACAATTTTAAAAGTGTTATCTGGTTTCAGGCAGTAAAGGAATTTGACATGTTTTACTGGAGGTAAGCACGAAGGCTCTTAATTACTTCATAGAAAAAAGTATAAATGAGCCATACCACTTTCAACTGCACCAATCTCTAATGCTTTGTGATAAATCTGGCTAAATTTAGTACTGTTTAGTCTAATTTTACATCTTTTTTGAAATTTGCATCATTTTGGACACACTGCCTTTTCATGTGAAGTTATGCCTATTTCATTTGTTTATATCCCTTTTGTCATGCTAGTTGTTGTTTAAGTGCAAATTAAGAGAGATTGGGGGTCATTTATCTTTATTTTTCTTCCTGTTTTTTCTGTCTTTTTTGAGATATTTTTTGGCACATTGCAAATCTTTGCGCCTCATTGGGGACAAATTTGTTTTTCATCAGTAAGACACACTTAACTTCTATTCCAGATGTGCTTAATGTTGCAAATTACATTTATCATTTCAAATTGTCAAAAATTTGCAATATTTTTCGGCGCAAAAAAAAAAAACTCCACACCAAACCATTCTTAAGGAAAAGTTAAAAAATTGAATGAAATGACTTGAGACATTTGTACGACATTTGTAACAAATGTCTCAAAAAGAGATCTTGTGTTACATCTATGTTTGTGTCTTCCTGACTTTGTACTGTCAGCCTGAGGAGACGCTGAATTCTGGTTCACTTCAGTCAGAAGTTTGAACACTGCTCTAGTAGCTTCTCTGCCCTTTCAACTGGACAAGACTCAGATAAATATACCATATGTGCTACACCGATTGCTGGTTAAAGCCTCTTTGCTAGCTCTATACTACTTCTGTACTTCTGGTTTCTGATTTTTGGTTCTTAACTATCCTTTGTATCTGTCATTTTGTGCCTGATCTGCCAACTCTATTGTAACCCAGATTGCTCACCTTTCTTTTGTGATGTTTGTCTTCTTACGTGTCCGTACCTTGGCATAGGGAGGAAATGTCTTTGTGGTTGTCTCGCATCACTGAGGCAAGCAAGTAGGGCTGTTGTGGGTTCTGGAGTTTAAGGGTTCATTCTCTTGTCTGTTGTCCTTGTATACTTTTACAATATTTGGGATATGCATAAGCAGCATTCACCCAAATGCGTAGGGTGAATGTATGAAAACATTATCTTTGTTGCCCACAGCAGTGAATAAGAGGCAAATACAAAGTTAAAGGGGTTTTCCCATGAACACAAGTTAGGCCCTATCCACAGATCACGAAAACGAGGGGTCTGATGGGGTCACACGTATCTCCGTCCCACCCGTTGTCACTCCGTCAGAGGAATGGAGCAGACACGCTCGGCGATCTCCGTCAGCTTTATAGAGATTAATGGAGCAGAACGGTCAAGTGCGGCCGTCTGCTCCATTACTCTGACGGAGCGACAAGGGTGCGACGGAAGCATGTGGTAACCCATCAGACCCCTTAGTTTCGTGATCTGTGGGGGTCTCATCACTGAGATCTCCACCAATCAGCAAGTTAGGCCCTATCCCGTGGATAGTTTAGATAAAGCAAAGAGATGTTCTAGTTTTATTGTTGATATATTAATCATTTTATCTCTCTTATCAACAGCAATGTAAAATTCTAGTAATAACAATAATAACAGTAATTATTTCACCTGAGATTATACAGTCTATAGGTTAAATTACCTGAGTAAATGTTATTCTGCAGGCCCATACTTTGCAGATAGTTATGACATCTTTCTTTATGTTCTTCTAAAGAGCTGCGCTGTTTGTAACTGCGGCCGCAATAGCCACACTTATGTGGTTTACCAACTGCAAACACAAAAAATAAGAAAATGGTAGAATGATGTATTCACTGGAACAATACATAACAAATATAAAGATTCCATGCCAAACAAACATTAATAACAATCCATATTTAATCAGATTAAACAACACAAAAAATCCAGATAAGGGGGGGGGGGCACTTAAAATATAGTACATACAGGAAAACAATACAATATAATACGGGGGACAATTCATATGTAGTATAAATCAACGTATTTGTATTCACAAGGCACACTGGACTAACCAACGGTAGGCCAAATAGGTATAATCACAAATAGGATACAGTATATATCAGTTATAGCAAATGTACAAGTCTGAAACATGAAAGACTAACCAGATCAAAACATAAAAAGTAACATTAACTGATACAGCACAAAATTATATATTTATAGAGTATTTCTTATGAAGGCTGTCTAGTGACAATTAGTATTAATATTTACTGTGCTGTGTCTGATCTCAAATGTTTCCATATTCCTAGAAATGTTTTATTGTATGGCAAACTTTCAAATTTCTCCTTTACTTGGCATATAAACACAAATTAAAGCAATAACTGGTCATAAATGCCTTCTAATCCATGTTTTTCATGTACTTGTGGCAATTCAAGATAACAGTACTAGAGGCAAGAAATATTTCCCATTCATAGGGATTTAGTTTTACCCAGAAAAATAAAACTTAACTGTGCCTGTAAATGTGACTTTTCTTTCATTTTGAATGGTACTTTACAAATAAAATCAGAGTCAGACTTTTTATAGTACCGTAATATTGAACAGGATGGTCATTTAATTCCATCCACTTATATACACATTGTTGTCTGCTGTCTCCTTGCTCCTCAGAAGATCAGGCTCACTTACCAGAATGAGTCCTGAGATGACCAGTGAGTGCATCTCTGCGTCTGCATGCATAGTTACATAAATGACACTTAAAGGGCTTTTCACCAGAATGTAATTTGATGTGGCGGAGGAGATTGCCCTTCTGGGTAAATGAGGCACCACACTGGTTGCACTGAAAAGGCCGCTCTCCTGGAATAAAAAAATAAAATAAAAAATAAACACAATTACATATGTATAAATTAACTATGCAAATAAATGGAATACAAAACTAAATATCTATCCATCCATCTGTCGACCATGTACTTTATGTTCTTATGTGAGAACAAAAATGTAACACAGTTACAAGAGGAAGATTTCACCAAGAAAGTTGTTTTCTCACTAGAACTGTATGACTTCCGTCGTCTGCAGGTTTGATAGAACATGAGGCTTTTAGACTAGACCTGCCAGTTCCTTAACGCTTCACTGGCTGGGTCAATTTGATCTGAAAATCTAATTTTTTTTTCTAAATCAGAATGGCACATCACAATGCAAATTCAACCTCATTTAAATAAAGTGACTGCAACATTTTTGTGCTGAAGAGCCACTCTTCCTGATCAGCAGTTTTGGAATAAACCAATATCCAATTTTGTATGTTGTGGCATTTGGTGTTTTTTTTTTTTAATGTAGCTTTTTTTTTTCAAAGGGTCTTTAAAATATGCTACTGAAGCAGCAAAAATAAAAAGGGAACTCATTAAAAATGCATTTCAGGATCACAAGTTCATTTCAGCGTTACATTCTTATATTTAAATGAAAGGCACTTCATTATAGCAGTTATAATAACTTCTTTTCATTTACATTTTCCCATGTATTTTCCCTTTCAATTTCTTCTCCATTACCTGTCTGTCCCTAAGCGGCCAAATCAGGGAGGAGAATGAGAGGGTGAAATAAAAATGAGCAGGCAACCCTGCGCTGAGGGACATTATCCATTATCCTTGCAGGATATTATCATGGGGTTTTGAATTAATAGTCTCAAGAGCTCACAAAACTCATAGCCCATGACTGTATGTTTAGAAAAGTGAAAGCCTTCCCAGGGATTATCAGCAGTGTATTAGCCCATCTACAGTCTTCCCACTGAAACTTCCTACAAATCCTAAAACAAGTGTACAGTGGAACTGCTTGTATCCTACTTTGAAAAAGCATTTTCCAAATTAACAGACAAGGATTACAGCCTTCTCTTTTCTGGTATTGTAAAGTATTGTCTTTCTGATTCCACCATCAAGTAAGCTTCTTGTGCTTAAAGAAAATCTATCACCAGGATGAAGGATTATAAACCAAGCACACTTACATACTGGTGTGTGCCCCCTCTAGCAGGATCCGCTCTTCTTTTAGATTCTTATTCCCTTGTTTCGACAAAAAAAGGCTTTAAAAAATATGCAAATGAGTCAGAGGGTCTTCAGCCTTATTTAACAGCTATGGAGCCTGCTGCCCGTCAGGCTCATTGGCTTGATTTTTAAACCTTTTTAAAAAAAAAAAAAAAAAAAAGAGGATGAGAATCTAAAAGAAGAGCGTATCCTGCCAGAGGGGGCACACACTAGCATGTAAGTGTGCTTGGTTTATAATCCTTCATCCTGGTGGTAGATGTCCTTTAAAGGTCTTCTAGAAATGTATTATATATAGGAGGACTGCTATACATTAGATCCATAAAAGAGTTGTCATTTTCTTGGAAGGATTTAAAAAATAAAAGTAGCAAAAAAATACCTCGACACTCCCATTCTTACACTCTCTCACTGTATTTCTTGATCCCTGTTTGCACACAGTGACCCTTAAAGGGGTATTCCCATTTCAGCAAATAAATGTTAATGTTTGTATAATCAAAAGTTATTCAATTTTTTTAATATACTTTCTGTTATAATTCTTCACTGTTTTCTAGATTTCTGCTTGCTGTCATTTTGTAGGAAGCTTCTGTGTTTACTTCTAGTGGACAGAAATCTAACCATGGTCACACAGGTGCATGGCTCGTTATATCACAGGTAGTAATCAGTGCTGTGTGACCATGGTCAGATTTCTTTCCACTGGAAGTAACATAGAAGCTTTCTATAGAAGGAAAGCAAGCAGAGATCTAGAGGACAGTGAAGAATTGATACAGAAAGTATACTGGAAAATTGTATAACGTTTTATTGTACAAACAATAGCATTAATTTGCTGAAATGGGAATACCCCTTTAAGTCAATCTACATCACTTGCATGTCAAGAAAGACTGAGGACTAGACCAGCAGGTTTATTGTATTTAAATATGATCTTATCACAGGGGAAATGTATAATACAAACTAAGAAAACAAAGTGATAATCATATTACAACATTAAACAACCACTTAGAGCATAGAAGTCTGTCGTTGTAAAGTTGCTAGTCTGAAACATTGTGGGGAATGTATCATTTATGGCTGACCATTAGAGATGAGCGAGCACTAAAATGCTCGGGTACTCGTTATTCGAGACGAACTTTTCCCGATGCTCGAGTGCTCGTCTCGAATAACGAGCCCCATTGAAGTCAATGGGAGACTCGAGCATTTTTCAAGGGGACCAAGGCTCTGCACAGGGAAGCTTGGCCAAACACCTGGGAACCTCAGAAAAGGATGGAAACACCACGGAAATGAACAGGAAACAGCAGGGGCAGCATGCATGGATGCCTCTGAGGCTGCTTAATCGCACCATTATGCCAAAATTATGGGCAACAGCATGGCCATGACAGAGTGACAGAATGAAGCTAAATAGCATGTAAAACATCCAATAATTGACCCTGACACTATAGGGGACGGCATGCAGAGGCAGCGGCAGCAGCGGCAGGCTAGAGAGTGGCATGGCGACATACCCTAAATGGACCAATGGGTGGCAGAGAGGAACCAAAGGAGGTGAGCAAGAAGCGCTCAAATAATATCGGTACATGATAAAAGTTTGCCAGTATATTTTGTGGATTACACAGCAGGGTGGCGACAAAGTTAACATGGAAGCCATGAAAACAACCCAAAATTCTGCCTGACACAGCTCGTTTGATAAGGGGACCATGTATGGAGGCAGTGAACTAGTAGTAGATTAAAGGTGCTGCAGTTAAAACTATGTTAGTTGGATCTTGGCATGGAGCTGGCGCTCCGCTGCCAGGCGGGCTTTCGCCAATCCAAGCCCCTGTCTCTAGGCTACTCCCCAAACAGCACTTCTAAGAACCTTTTGTATAAGATCAAGTGTAGTAGCGTTCTTATAAGTTTGGGATATGGCGGGTGAGGGGAATGTAAACAGATGCGCAAGAAGCGCATGATGCGCATGGAGCTGGCGCTCTGCTGCCAGGTGAGCTTTCGCCAATCCAAGCCCCTGTCTCTAGGCTACTCCCCAAACAGCACTTCTAAGAACCTTTTGTATAAGATCAAGTGTAGTAGCGTTCTTATAAGTTTGGGATATGGCGGGTGAGGGGAATGTAAACAGATGCGCAAGAAGCGCTGAAATAATATCGGTAAATGATAAAAGTTTGCCAGTATATTTTGTGGATTACACAGCAGGGTGGCGACAAAGTTAACAAGTTTGATGTGGAATGCCCTGTAATAGCTCTTGGGCGGTGTGCCTTTTATCGCATAGGCTCAGCAGTCTGAGCACCGCCTGCTGTCGCTTAGCGACGGCACTGCTGCTGTGCCTAGAGCTACCGACTGATGGCGCCATGGCCACGGATGGTAATTCGGAGGAGGAGGAGGTATACTAGGCCTTTGAGACCTGGACCGAGGTAGGCCCCGCAATTCTCTGCGTCGGCAGTATATGACTAGCCCCCGGGTCAGACTCGGTCCCAGCCTGCACCAAGTTAAGTGTAGTAGCGTTCTTATAAGTTTGGGATATGGCGGGTGAGGGGAATGTAAACAGATGCGCAAGAAGCGCATGATGCGCATGGAGCTGGCGCTCCGCTGCCAGGCGAGCTTTCGCCAATCCAAGCCCCTGTCTCTAGGCTACTCCCCAAACAGCACTTCTAAGAACCTTTTGTATAAGATCAAGTGTAGTAGCGTTCTTATAAGTTTAGGATATGGCGGGTGAGGGGAATGTAAACAGATGCGCAAGAAGCGCTGAAATAATATTGGTAAATGATAAAAGTTTGCCAGTATATTTTGTGGATAACACAGCAGGGTGGCGACAAAGTTAACAACTTTGATGTGGAATCCATGAAAACAACCCAAATTTCTGCCTGACACACCTCGTTTGATAAGGGGACGATGTATGGAGGCAGCTATATGGACGACTTTTGGAGGTAGCAATGGAGACAACGTGTGGAGGCTGCTATGGAGACAATTTAATTTGGATAGTGCCTGTATGTGGCAGTCCAAAAAAGTTTTCAAACCAGAGGAGCAGGTAGGTGGCCCTCCAGAAAAATGAAATAGATTGAGTGCCTGTATGTGGCAGTCCAAAAAAGTTTTCAAACCAGAGGAGCAGGTAGGTGGCCCTCCAGAAAAATGAAATAGATTGAGTGCCTGTATGTGGCAGTCCAAAAAAGTTTTCAAACCAGAGGAGCAGGTAGGTGGCCCTCCAGAAAAATGAAATAGATTGAGTGCCTGTATGTGGCAGTCCAAAAAAGTTTTCAAACCAGAGGAGCAGGTAGGTGGCCCTCCAGTAAAATGGAATAGATTGAGTGCCTGTATGTGGCAGTCCAAAAAAGTTTTCAAACCAGAGGAGCAGGTAGGTGGCCCTCCAGAAAAATTGAATAGATTGAGTGCCTGTATGTGGCACTCCCAAAAATTGTTTAAAACAGAGGACCGGGTCGGTGGCCCTCCAGAAAAATTAAATGCATAAAGTACTATAGCTAGAGCCAGTGGGCCCTGTCAAAAAATAGCCAGTTTCCTCTGCTTTACTCTACAAAGAGGAGGAGAAGGAGGAAAATGAGGAGGAGGAGGAGTGGATAAATTATTCAGGTTGAGCTTCCTTCACCTGGTGGAGATTGGAAATTATGAGAAATCCAGGCTTTATTCATCTTAATAAGCGTCAGCCTGTCAGCGCTGTCAGTCGACAGGCGTGTACGCTTATCGGTGATGATGCCACCAGCTGCACTGAAAACCCGCTCGGACAAGACGCTAGCGGCAGGGCAGGCAAGAACCTCCAAGGCGTACAGCGCCAGTTCGTGCCACATGTCCAGCTTTGAAACCCAGTAGTTGTAGGGAGCTGTGTGATCATTTAGGACGATGGTATGGTCAGCTACGTACTCCCTCACCATCTTTCTGTAAAGATCAGCCCTACTCTGCCGAGACTGGGGACAGGTGACAGTGTCTTGCTGGGGTGACATAAAGCTGGCAAAAGCCTTGTAAAGCGTACCCTTGCCAGTGCTGGACAAGCTGCCTGCTCGCCTACTCTCCCTCGCTACTTGTCCCGCAGAACTACGCACTCTGCCGCTAGCGCTGTCAGAAGGGAAATACTGTTTCAGCTTGTGCACCAGGGCCTGCTGGTATTCATGCATTCTCACACTCCTTTCCTCTCCAGGGATGAGAGTGGAAAGATTTTGCTTGTACCGTGGGTCCAGGAGAGTGAACACCCAGTAATCGGTGCTGGAATAAATTCTTTGAACGCGAGGGTCACGGGATAGGCAGCCTAGCATGAAATCTGCCATATGCGCCAGAGTACCAACGCGTAAGAATTCACTCCCCTCACTGGCCTGACTGTCCATTTCCTCCTCCTCCAACTCCTCCAACTCCTCTTCTTCTGCCCATACACGCTGAACAGTGAAGGACTCAACAATGGTCCCCTCCTGTGTCTCGCCAACATTCTCCTCCTCTTCCTCCTCATCCTCCTCCACCTCCACCTCCTCCGATATGCGCTGAGAAACAGACCTAAGGGTGCTTTGGCTATCAACAAGGGAATCTTCTTCCCCCGTCTCTTGTGATGAGCGCAAAGCTTCCGACTTCATGCTGATCAGAGAGTTTTTCAACAGGCCAAGCAGCGGGATGGTGAGGCTGATGATGGCGGCATCGCCACTGACCATCTGTGTTGACTCCTCAAAGTTACTCAGCACCTGACAGATATCAGACATCCACGTCCACTCCTCATTGTAGACTTGAGGAAGCTGACTGACCTGACTACCAGTTCTGGTGGAAGTTGACATCTGGCAGTCTACAATCGCTCGGCGCTGCTGGTAAACTCTGGATAACATGGTCAGTGTTGAATTCCACCTCGTGGGCACGTCGCACAACAGTCGGTGAGCGGGCAGTTGGAGGCGGCGCTGCGCTGCCCTGAGAGTGGCAGCATCTGTGCTGGACTTCCTGAAATGCGCACAGATGCGGCGCACCTTCGTGAGCAAATCAGACAGATTGGGGTATGTCTTGAGGAAACGCTGAACTATCAGATTTAACACATGGGCCAGGCATGGCACATGTGTCAGTCTGCCGAGTTGCAGAGCCGCCACCAGGTTACGGCCGTTGTCACACACAACCATGCCTGGCTTCAGGTTCAGCGGTGCCAGCCACAGATCAGTCTGCACCGTGATGCCCTGTAATAGTTCTTGGGCGGTGTGCCTTTTATCGCCTAGGCTCAGCAGTTTGAGCACCGCCTGCTGTCGCTTAGCGACGGCACTGCTGCTGTGCCTAGAGCTACCGACTGATGGCGCCATGCCCACGGATGGTAGTTCGGAGAGGAGGTGGAGGAGGGGTGGGAGGAGGAGGAGGCATAGTAGGCCTGAAACACCTGGACCGAGGTAGGCCCCGCAATCCTTGGCGTCGGCAGTATATGACCAGCCGCAGGGTCAGACTCGGTCCCAGCCTCCACCAAGTTAACCCAATGTGCCGTCAGCGATATATAGTGGCCCTGCCCGGCAGCACTCGTCCACGTGTCCGTGGTCAGGTGGACCTTGTCAGAAACGGCGTTGGTCAGGGCACGGATGATGTTGTCTGACACGTGCTGGTGCAGGGCTGGGACGGCACATCGGGAAAAGTAGTGGCGGCTGGGGACCGAATACCGAGGGGCGGCCGCCGCCATGAGGTTGCGAAAGGCCTCGGTTTCTACTAGCCTATAGGGCAGCATCTCCAGGCTGAGCAATCTGGAGATGTGGACATTAAGGGCTTGGGCGTGCGGGTGGGTTGCACTATATTTGCGTTTCCGCTCCAGCGTCTGGGGTATGGAGAGCTGAACGCTGGTGGATGCTGTGGAGGATCGTGGAGGCGACGATGGGGTTTTTGTGCCAGGGTCCTGGGCAGGGGGCTGACTATCAGCTGAAACAGGGGAAGGAGCAGTGGTGTGCATGGCCGGAGGTGAACGGGCTTGGTGCCACTGAGTGGGGTGTTTAGCATTCATATGCCTGCGCATACTGGTGGTAGTTAAGCTAGTAGTGGTGGAACCCCTGCTGATCCTGGTTTGGCAAAGGTTGCACACCACAGTCTGTCGGTCATCCGGTGTTTCCTTAAAGAACCTCCAGACTTCTGAAAATCTAGCCCTCGCCGCGGGAGCCCTCGCCACGGGAGCTTCACTACGTGACACATTTGGCGCTGATGCACCTGCTCTGGCCCTGCCTCTCCGTCTGGCCCCACCACTGCCTCTTCCAACCTGTTCTGGTCGAGGACTCTCCTCCGTCTCAGAAGCACTGTGTTCACCCGGCCTATCAACCCAGCTTAGGTCTGTCACCTCATCATCCTCCGATCCCTCAGTCTGCTCCCCCCTCGGACTTCCTGCCCTGACAACAACTTCCCCACTGTCTGACAACCGTGTCTCCTCATCGTCGGACACCTCTTTGCACACTTCTTCCACTACGTCAAGAAGGTCATCATCACCCACAGACTGCGACTGGTGGAAAACCTGGGCATCGGAAAATTGCTCAGCAGCAACCAGACAAGTGGTTTGTGACTGTGGGAAGGGTCCAGAAAACAGTTCCTCAGAGTATGTCGGTTCAAATGCCAAATTTTCCTGGGAGGGGGCAGACTGGGGGGGAGGAGGCTGAGGTGCAGGAGCTGGAGGAGTGCCGATTTCGGTGACATGGGTGGACTGCGTGGAAGACTGACTGGTGGACAAATTGCTCGAAGCATTGTCGGCAATCCACGACATCACCTGTTCGCACTGTTCTGGCCTCAACAGTGCTCTACCACGAGTCCCAGTAACTTCAGACATGAACCTAGGGAGTGTAGCTCTGCGGCGTTCCCCTGCTCCCTCATAAGCAGGTGGTGTCTCACCCCGCCCAGGACCACGGCCTCTGACCCCTGCAGTAGTTGGACGCCCACGTCCCCGCCCTCGTCCTCTACCCCTAGCCCTCGGGTTAAACATTTTGAAAATGAGAGTTATAACTTTAATTTTTTTTTGTTTTTTTTTGTGTTTTTTAGTTTTTAAAACCAAACGATGCTATCCTATTGCTATGGCTATTTTCTAGCCAAGTATGAAAGCACACTGCTATGCCAGATGAGATGACGCTGAGTTATGAAAAAAATAAACGTAAAATAAAAAAGGAAATGGCAGACTGTGCCTAATTGAAATACAACCTCGGGCCCTAATAAATTTTCCCACTTCGGTCTTTGCGATGGATATGTGCGTCACTAAGCGCAAAACACAGCGGTCGCAAGTCTCACTTCAAATTGCTCACATTTTGCTAGTAGATGCACTGCAGCAAGGACAGCCACCAGCAGATCAACCAGAAATCAAATATATATAACGCTACTGTAGGCGTAAGTAAGCCGTTTGGATTCTCCTATGGCTATTTTCTAGCCAAGTATGAAAGCACACTACTATGCCAGATGAGATGACGCTGAGTTATGAAAAAAATAAACGTAAAATAAAAAAGGAAATGGCAGACTGTGCCTAATTGAAATACAACCCCGGGCCCTAATAAATTTTCTGTTTCCTTAAAGAACCTCCAGACTTCTGAAAATCTAGCCCTCGCCGCGGGAGCCCTCGCCACGGGAGCTTCACTACGTGACACATTTGGCGCTGATGCACCTGCTCTGGCCCTGCCTCTCCGTCTGGCCCCACCACTGCCTCTTCCAACCTGTTCTGGTCGAGGACTCTCCTCCGTCTCAGAAGCACTGTGTTCACCCGGCCTATCAACCCAGCTTAGGTCTGTCACCTCATCATCCTCCGATCCCTCAGTCTGCTCCCCCCTCGGACTTCCTGCCCTGACAACAACTTCCCCACTGTCTGACAACCGTGTCTCCTCATCGTCGGACACCTCTTTGCACACTTCTTCCACTACGTCAAGAAGGTCATCATCACCCACAGACTGCGACTGGTGGAAAACCTGGGCATCGGAAAATTGCTCAGCAGCAACCAGACAAGTGGTTTGTGACTGTGGGAAGGGTCCAGAAAACAGTTCCTCAGAGTATGTCGGTTCAAATGCCAAATTTTCCTGGGAGGGGGCAGACTGGGGGGGAGGAGGCTGAGGTGCAGGAGCTGGAGGAGTGCCGATTTCGGTGACATGGGTGGACTGCGTGGAAGACTGACTGGTGGACAAATTGCTCGAAGCATTGTCGGCAATCCACGACATCACCTGTTCGCACTGTTCTGGCCTCAACAGTGCTCTACCACGAGTCCCAGTAACTTCAGACATGAACCTAGGGAGTGTAGCTCTGCGGCGTTCCCCTGCTCCCTCATAAGCAGGTGGTGTCTCACCCCGCCCAGGACCACGGCCTCTGACCCCTGCAGTAGTTGGACGCCCACGTCCCCGCCCTCGTCCTCTACCCCTAGCCCTCGGGTTAAACATTTTGAAAATGAGAGTTATAACTTTAATTTTTTTTTGTTTTTTTTTGTGTTTTTTAGTTTTTAAAACCAAACGATGCTATCCTATTGCTATGGCTATTTTCTAGCCAAGTATGAAAGCACACTGCTATGCCAGATGAGATGACGCTGAGTTATGAAAAAAATAAACGTAAAATAAAAAAGGAAATGGCAGACTGTGCCTAATTGAAATACAACCTCGGGCCCTAATAAATTTTCCCACTTCGGTCTTTGCGATGGATATGTGCGTCACTAAGCGCAAAACACAGCGGTCGCAAGTCTCACTTCAAATTGCTCACATTTTGCTAGTAGATGCACTGCAGCAAGGACAGCCACCAGCAGATCAACCAGAAATCAAATATATATAACGCTACTGTAGGCGTAAGTAAGCCGTTTGGATTCTCCTATGGCTATTTTCTAGCCAAGTATGAAAGCACACTACTATGCCAGATGAGATGACGCTGAGTTATGAAAAAAATAAACGTAAAATAAAAAAGGAAATGGCAGACTGTGCCTAATTGAAATACAACCCCGGGCCCTAATAAATTTTCCCACTTCGGTCTTTGCGATGGATATGTGCGTCACTAAGCGCAAAACACAGTGGTCGCAAGTCTCACTCCAAATGGCTCACAATTTGCTAGTAGATGCACTGCAGCAAGGACAGCCACCAGCAGATCAACCAGAAATCAAATATATATAACGCTACTGTAGGCGTAAGTAAGCCGTTTGGATTCTCCTATGGCTATTTTCTAGCCAAGTATGAAAGCACACTACTATGCCAGATGAGATGACGCTGAGTTATGAAAAAAATAAACGTAAAATAAAAAAGGAAATGGCAGACTGTGCCTAATTGAAATACAACCCCGGGCCCTAATAAATTTTCCCACTTCGGTCTTTGCGATGGATATGTGCGTCACTAAGCGCAAAACACAGCGGTCGCAAGTCTCACTCCAAATTGCTCACAATTTGCTAGTAGATGCACTGCAGCAAGGACAGCCACCAGCAGATCAACCAGAAATCAAATATATATAACGCTACTGTAGGCGTAAGTAAGCCGTTTGGATTCTCCTATGGCTATTTTCTAGCCAAGTATGAAAGCACACTACTATGCCAGATGAGATGACGCTGAGTTATGAAAAAAATAAACGTAAAATAAAAAAGGAAATGGCAGACTGTGCCTAATTGAAATACAATCCCGGGCCCTAATAAATTTTCCCACTTCGGTCTTTGCGATGGATATGTGCGTCACTAAGCGCAAAACACAGCGGTCGCAAGTCTCACTACAAATTGCTCACAATTTGCTAGTAGATGCACTGCAGCAAGTACAGCCACCAGCAGATCAACCAGAAATCAAATATATATAACGCTACTGTAGGCGTAAGTAAGCCGTTTGGATTCTCCTATGGCTATTTTCTAGCCAAGTATGAAAGCACACTACTATGCCAGATGAGATGACGCTGAGTTATGAAAAAAATAAACGTAAAATAAAAAAGGAAATGGCAGATTGTGCCTAATTGAAATACAACCCCGGGCCCTAATAAATTTTCCCACTTCGGTCTTTGCGATGGATATGTGCGTCACTAAGCGCAAAACACAGCGGTCGCAAGTCTCACTACAAATTGCTCACAATTTGCTAGTAGATGCACTGCAGCAAGGACAGCCACCAGCAGATCAACCAGAAATCAAATATATATAACGCTACTGTAGGCGTAAGTAAGCCGTTTGGATTCTCCTATGGCTATTTTCTAGCCAAGTATGAAAGCACACTACTATGCCAGATGAGATGACGCTGAGTTATGAAAAAAATAAACGTAAAATAAAAAAGGAAATGGCAGACTGTGCCTAATTGAAATACAACCCCGGGCCCTAATAAATTTTCCCACTTCGGTCTTTGCGATGGATATGTGCGTCACTAAGCGCAAAACACAGCGGTCGCAAGTCTAACTACAAATTGCTCACAATTTGCTAGTAGATGCACTGCAGCAAGGACAGCCACCAGCAGATCAACCAGAAATCAAATATATATAACGCTACTGTAGGCGTAAGTAAGCCGTTTGGATTCTCCTATGGCTATTTTCTAGCCAAGTATGAAAGCACACTACTATGCAAGATGAGATGACACTGAGTTATTAAAAAAATAAACGTAAAATAAAAAGAAACTGGCAGACTGTGCCTAATTGAAATCAAACCCCTAATAAATTTTCCCACTTTGGTGTTTGAGGTGGATATGTGTGTCACTAAGAGCTAAACACAACGGTAGCAAGTCCCCCTGCAAATTCCTCACAATATGGTACTAGCTGCACTACTAGTGCCAGCAAGCCCAGCCACAAGCAAATAAAAAAAAAAGTATAACGTTATTGTAGCCCTAAGAAGGGCTGTTGGGTTCTTGTTGAATCACTCCTGCCTAACACTATTCTAATAGAACACCCTATCGCTTTCCCTAACCAGCAGCAGCTCTCTCCCTAGCGGCATCCAGACACAGAATGATCCGAGCAGCGCGGGCAGCGGCTAGTCTATCCCAGGGTCACCTGATCTGGCCAGCCAACCACTGCTATCGACGTGTAAGGGTACCACGTCATGCTGGGTGGAGTGCAGAGTCTCCTGGCTTGTGATTGGCTCTGTTTCTGGCCGCCAAAAAGCAAAACGGCGGGAGCTGCCATTTTCTCGAGCGGGCGAAGTATTCTTCCGAGCAACGAGCAGTTACGAGTACGCTAATGCTCGATCGAGCATCAAGCTCGGACGAGTATGTTCGCTCATCTCTACTGACCATGTTGCGCAAGCTTTTAACACCTCAAATATCACATGTATCAAGGAGTCTGTACCACTATGATACATTTGCTCTATTTGAAGGAAACCCTTCTCCTGAAAAACCTTCGCAGTGCAAAGGGTGCTTTCAGAGCTTTCTACAGTCCTACCGATTGGAGAGTGATGGAGATACTCAACTTGGAAGCGTTCTGCAATAGTTGTGTGGCAAGATAATAGTTGGAAAGGTTTGACCAGCAACCCCTCTACGCTTTTGTGGTAAAACATGACATGCTTAATGTATTTTCCCCTAAATAAAGCGGGATATGCATTGCTGCATATCAGCCAGATGTGTTGTGAGGATAGAAATTTGTACACAGCAAAAGAGGAAAAACATATCAGGAAGGGTAATCCAAAACTATAGTGGAGGTGTGCCATAAAGGCAAATTTAGGTTATCTAGAGAAGTGATGAAGGAATTCTGCAAAAGAAAATAAAAATACACAACTTTCCCCCAAAAGGATTATGGCATAAGATCCATTTGAATGAAATGGGAGCCTTAGGGACTAAAACACATAACTTTGACTGGGAACTAAGTGGTTGTATGTCTTTTTTATTTGCATATATTATTTTCTGTTTTGTTTTTTTTTTTTAGATTAATAATAACATATTATTATAGTGTACTATTATTATAATGCCAATATTACCAGGATTCTAAGGACAAGTATATATGTATGCTAAAGATTGGTATGTTTAAAGACTCAAAGGTTAGAAAGTCGCCTTACATTTTAATTATTTGTTATGCTGCTAAAATTGTGAATATTCTGATGTATGTAATGCAACCAGGCTTCTAGTCCTCTTTTGTACGGTTAGATGATTATGTTGATACTTTATTTGGGAAACATTTGCATTGAGTTTCTTTTTTATTCATACTTAGCTGATCTGAAGAATTAATTAATATTAATGAAGGAATTGCTACGTGTAAGCCTTAGAAGGAAACCTTGGATTTTGTAAATGTTTAACAATGCATTAAAACTTGATAATTCTAGTAACTTTTAGAATAATTCTATACCACAGCAGCTTCTTAAAATACAAGAGGATATCTGCGTAATATGAAGAGTGTGCAGTTAAAATAAAACTGCTGCTTATAAATTTTATGATTAACTAATACCATGTTTTTTTTATTTTGATGAGCTAAATTTACTTATGCATTTACTGTTACTTGGGTTGGTTAAATCGGATACATTTTGAATAGTTTGAGACTGTCCAGTCTAATTTTGCACCACATATAAGTTGGCTGAGTTTACAGTAGAAAAATCATCCTAATTTCTATGGCATTTGCATCAATTTTCATTTACATTCTTTTTCCTGTAAAGCCACACCCTTTTGTCATACTAGTCATATAAACATCTTTAAACTATCAAAACCCCTTCATAAATGGGGAGGGGGGCACAAATTATGAAAGAATTCTATTGTAGACAGATTTATAGATGTGCCCATCAATGTAAATATATTAACAAGGGGAATACTTCAACTCAGGACAGATTATGGGAAGGGGTCCAGGGGGCGTGTGCCCTGGGGTCACCACCACTTTACTCAGAAGTCACAGCTGTCAGCTGACTGTCTCTTGAAAAGATGTACAGAGGTGGCACTGCCAATCAGTGTTAGATTTACTTCCTCACAAATCACTCCGCCCCCAAAAATCAATATCCCCTACCCACTGAGTGATCTGAGAAAGGAGGAGAGAGAACTCTCAGAGAAGCAGTAACTGCCATGACTACGAGGGACTGGCATGGTGACTCGAGACTAGTAGTCAGTACTACAGCTACTGCTCTAGCCAGGTCAGCAGCTAGGCTAACATGTATGTAGGAGAAAGTTTAGAATATTCATGATATTAAGAATATTACTGTGTACCACTGGCTACAGTCAACGGAGGCTCCCACCAGATTTTGTGCCCAGGGGCCTTCACCTACCTTAATCAATTAATTAATGAGATAAAAAGTCACTCTAAGTTACAGTATGACTCATAACAGCCTATGGACTTTGTATTCCAGGTGGCTACAAAACATATCTTTAGTACAGCTGTGTGCCAGGCACCTTAGAAAGTATTTTCATAGGCATATTAACCCCTTTATGTGTGCCATATTAATTTTTTATGGTCATTAAGAGTACTTCGGATGCTGATGCAATGCCTTTCTAAGGCGCCCCATCAGAAGAAGTTTGCAAGACATCACATCCTGCTAGTGCAGGATAACACAGCCAAACCCCAGTGTTAACACCCAGGTTTGTGAAAGATCTGAAAACAAGTGTTTAACCCCTAAGACACCGCAGTCAAACATGTATAATAATAATAATTCTTTATTTATATAGCGCACACAGATTACGCAGCGCTGTATGTCAAATTGGACCCTGTCCCCATGGGGCTCACAATCTAAGCAACCTAACAGTATGTTTTTGGAGTGTGGGAGGAAACCAGAGTACCCGGAGGAATCCCACGCGAACACGGAGAGAACATACAAGCTCTTTGCAGATGTTGACCTGGGTGGGATTTGAACCCAGGACCCCAGTGCTGCAAGGCAGAACTCACTCAGCCACCGTGCTGCCCATGTATCCAAGCAAATGCAGAGGAAGCATGCTTCCTGTCACCTATGGGCCCTCCGCAGCAAGGATCATGGGGTACTGTTGATATCGCACGGTAGCCTGGGGTCCACTGAAGTTTTTCTTTCACCATGGCCCTGCTCCTTGGACAGCCAGGTCGAGTTGTTATTGTACAAAAGATCTTCCATTTAAGAATTTTAATAATAATATATTTATATAGTGTACACAGATTCTGCAGCGTTTCACAGAGCTTGCCAAGTCAGTCCCTGTCCCCATGGGGCTTACAATCTAATCAACCTACCAGTATGTTTTGGAGTGTGGGAGGAAACCAGAGGACATGAAAACATGGAGAGAACATACAAACTCTTTGCAAATGTGGACCTGGATGGAACTTGAACTTGACCAAGCACTGCAAGGCTGTAGTGCTAACCACTGAGTCACCTTGCTTCCCCTAATTATGGAGGCCACTGTGCTCTTAGGAACCTTGAGTGGTGCATAAATTATTTTGTAACCACGGCCAGATCTTTGTCCTGCGACAATTCTGTCCCTGAGCTCATTGTGCAGCTCCTTAGACCTCATGATTCTCATATGACCTCATATTCTCATCATGCACTGTGAGCTTATCGGTCTTATATTGACAGATGTGTGCCTTTCCTAATCAAGGCAAACACAGTTTAATTAAACACAGCTGTACTCCAATGAAGGAATAGAACCATCTCAAGAAGGATCAGAAGGTAATGGACAGCATGTGAGTTAAATATGAGTGTCACAGCAAAGGCTCTGAATACTTATGACCATGTGATATTTAAATTTTTCTTGTTTAATAAATTAGCAAAAATATCAAAATTTGTAAATTTTTATATTAAGAAGTGCAGAGTGTACATTAATGACCAAAATGACCAATTATCAATTGGCTGCAATGAAACAAAGTGAAATGTAAATAGGTATGAATACTTTTCACACCCAATGTTTGTTGCATGATTAAACTCTGTACTTTCTCCTTTTTGTTTGTGTGACCAGCAAAATCATCCAATACCTGAAGTTATCAATTTACTCAATTTACTAGATACTAGTAAGAATACTTTTATTGCAACCATACAAAATACAAATCACTTGAAGCCACCATACTGCAAATAAAAGCATGCAACACAGATGCAGTTTACTTTGTATTTAACTTAGGGCTGCTTTACACTAGCTATGGTCAGCCTGTGATATTTTGTGCAGTGTCACGGACTGACTTGACTACTAGACACGGGATTCTTTGCATCATATTTATTTAATGATTACAGTGTTGGTGCTGTTGTTTAGTGGGGAAGCAGCGACTCCCAGCATTATATTGATATGATGCAAGTAATCCCTTTTATGAGTTTACTCCCATTCACAATTAAATACAGTCTAATCTAATGTAATTAACAGGGTTGTTGTAGAGATCTAGACAATCCATTAGAAATAGTAAAGCAATGATGATTTCAATGAAAACACAATACCGTCATATACATATTCCTGCTTTTACCACTCTAGAAGAGTACTTAAAAAAAAAGAAATCCAAAAACAAGCCAAAATATTATAGTAATAGTGAATGTAACCTATCATTGTTTTCTCCATCTAAGCTAATGTTCTTTAGTTAGATACATACATACATTATAAATGAAGCCCCTAACTGACAAATGTTGTAGGCCCCCCTGTGCACTTTAGTTTCCCTTCTTATACTACTATACAGCACCCCTATTTTATTATACATGCTGCACCCCCCCAAATAATTAAATGAGGCACATCTAAATCATTATTTTTGAATTCTTCTTTACAGCAGGGTGTGTTTATATGTTGCCATTAAAACTTCATTGTAACTTCATCACAATAAGTTGTGATGTGGTTTTAGGTGCAGATTTTTAATTTAACAGGTAAAAGACATGAATTGAACAGAAGAATCACAGTTATCAAACAGGTTTGCCCATCAGTATCAAAGTCACCTGTTTTGTAAACACAAGTGTTAACAATAATGTAGGCAAATCACATATCCTCAGCTGTTCGAATGCATTTCAAAAGGCAATGAAAACGCAACCAAAAAGCACCATGTAAATGATCACAGAACATGAAAGTGCCATGTCACAGACTGACCACACAGCCGAAGAAGGGATCCTGAGTATCATTTATGGTGCATGAAGTCCTAACTACAAGGGAGGTTTCCCACACTGTCCATTATCAAATAAGAGACAAACAACATTAACCCCTTAGCGACCAAGCTCATTTGTGCCTTGATGACCAGGCCCTATGTCAGGATTCAGGGGTAGTGGACCCATTGAACTACCGTGGATGATGACGTAAGCCGACACCTGGGAGCGGGTCTAAGTGGTACCCGGTTTTAACTAGAGCCCACCGCAAAGCGGGTTGCACTTGCTGTGGCATGGCATCACCAGGTCACTTCACAGGCATGACTTTGTCCGTGGTGATGGCCAAGGCAAGGTGCAGATTCGTGAGGCAGAGTTGGAGTTGGACAGGCAGGAGGTCAGGACAGGTAGTACGGGATCAGAGTCGGGCACATAGTGGAAGGTCAGGACAGGCGGCACAGGAGTCAGAAGTCAGGAACAGAATCGACGTCACAATGGGAAATCACTATAAACACACAGGACATAGGAAGTAGCTTTTCCCAAGGCACACGGCTCAGAGATCCAGATGGGAACACTGGAAGGGGCTGGAAATTTATCAGGGCAGGTGGCCGGTGAGTGAGGCTGCAGACTGGCTCCGGGGGCACAGAGGAGGCACACGAGTGCACCTGTGCCAATTGTCACTTTATTCGGTGATAACTTTAGAACGCTTAGACTTGCCCAAATTGATTTTGAGATTGCTTTTTGTGACATGTTGTACTTCCAAGTTAGTGGGAAATATTGGTTAATACATTTTTCATTTATCTATGAAAAAATGTGAATTTGGCAAAAAAATTTTTTTTTAAATTAGCTATTTTCTAAATTTGAAATGTTCTGTTTTTCAAACTGATAGACTTACTACCCAAATTAGTTACTAATTAACATTTGCCATATCTCAGCTTTGTGTTGGCATAATTTTATTAGTGTCCTTTTGTTTTATTACAATGCTACTAGAAAGATCACAAATCGAACAGCATTTTTTCAAATTTTCAAGAAAATTTTAGAACAAATTATTTTAGGGACCATTTCATTTCTATAGAGGTTTTTGAAATTGCATTAATAGAAACCCCCCACATATTCACACACAAAAATAACCCCATTCTAAAAACATGACCCCTTAAACTATTGAAAACATTGCGTATCTAGCTTGTTTACACTTTAATTATTTAACAGAAATAAAAACAAAATTATCGTATTTATCGGACTATAAGGCGCCCCGGAGTATAAGGCGCACAATCTTTAAATGCCTGCTAAAACATCTAGGTTCATATATAAGGCACACCTTACTATAAGGATGAATGACCAGCAGGTTGTGCACTGTTCAAGGCAGCTGTTGTCTGCTAGTACGGTTCATATATAAGGCGCACTGGACTATAAGGATCAAAGGATTTTTTGTGCGCCTTATAGTCCGAAAAATACGGTAAGGTTTTATTTGGGATTTTCTAATTAAATCATGAATACGTTCATTTAGCCCTTAAATTTACCCACTGGGTAAAGTTGAATAAAAGTAGAAAATGCCTCCACCATTGTATTGTGCAGTGTCTTTGAGTACGAGAACACCCCAAATGTAAAAGAGACTATATGCCAAAAAAGGGTGCCATTTAATATTGCAATTTAAAAATGTTACTTAACACCTTCACAACCAGCCACATAAATTAAGAGGCTACTCCCCAAACAGCACTTCTAAGAACCTTTTGTATAAGATCAAGTGTAGTAGCGTTCTTATAAGTTTGGGATATGGCGGGTGAGGGGAATGTAAACAGATGCGCAAGAAGCGCTGAAATAATATCGGTAAATGATAAAAGTTTGCCAGTATATTTTGTGGATTACACAGCAGGGTGGCGACAAAGTTAACAAGTTTGATGTGGAATGCCCTGTAATAGCTCTTGGGCGGTGTGCCTTTTATCGCATAGGCTCAGCAGTCTGAGCACCGCCTGCTGTCGCTTAGCGACGGCACTGCTGCTGTGCCTAGAGCTACCGACTGATGGCGCCATGGCCACGGATGGTAATTCGGAGGAGGAGGAGGTATACTAGGCCTTTGAGACCTGGACCGAGGTAGGCCCCGCAATTCTCTGCGTCGGCAGTATATGACTAGCCCCCGGGTCAGACTCGGTCCCAGCCTGCACCAAGTTAAGTGTAGTAGCGTTCTTATAAGTTTGGGATATGGCGGGTGAGGGGAATGTAAACAGATGCGCAAGAAGCGCATGATGCGCATGGAGCTGGCGCTCCGCTGCCAGGCGAGCTTTCGCCAATCCAAGCCCCTGTCTCTAGGCTACTCCCCAAACAGCACTTCTAAGAACCTTTTGTATAAGATCAAGTGTAGTAGCGTTCTTATAAGTTTAGGATATGGCGGGTGAGGGGAATGTAAACAGATGCGCAAGAAGCGCTGAAATAATATTGGTAAATGATAAAAGTTTGCCAGTATATTTTGTGGATAACACAGCAGGGTGGCGACAAAGTTAACAACTTTGATGTGGAATCCATGAAAACAACCCAAATTTCTGCCTGACACACCTCGTTTGATAAGGGGACGATGTATGGAGGCAGCTATATGGACGACTTTTGGAGGTAGCAATGGAGACAACGTGTGGAGGCTGCTATGGAGACAATTTAATTTGGATAGTGCCTGTATGTGGCAGTCCAAAAAAGTTTTCAAACCAGAGGAGCAGGTAGGTGGCCCTCCAGAAAAATGAAATAGATTGAGTGCCTGTATGTGGCAGTCCAAAAAAGTTTTCAAACCAGAGGAGCAGGTAGGTGGCCCTCCAGAAAAATGAAATAGATTGAGTGCCTGTATGTGGCAGTCCAAAAAAGTTTTCAAACCAGAGGAGCAGGTAGGTGGCCCTCCAGAAAAATGAAATAGATTGAGTGCCTGTATGTGGCAGTCCAAAAAAGTTTTCAAACCAGAGGAGCAGGTAGGTGGCCCTCCAGTAAAATGGAATAGATTGAGTGCCTGTATGTGGCAGTCCAAAAAAGTTTTCAAACCAGAGGAGCAGGTAGGTGGCCCTCCAGAAAAATTGAATAGATTGAGTGCCTGTATGTGGCACTCCCAAAAATTGTTTAAAACAGAGGACCGGGTCGGTGGCCCTCCAGAAAAATTAAATGCATAAAGTACTATAGCTAGAGCCAGTGGGCCCTGTCAAAAAATAGCCAGTTTCCTCTGCTTTACTCTACAAAGAGGAGGAGAAGGAGGAAAATGAGGAGGAGGAGGAGTGGATAAATTATTCAGGTTGAGCTTCCTTCACCTGGTGGAGATTGGAAATTATGAGAAATCCAGGCTTTATTCATCTTAATAAGCGTCAGCCTGTCAGCGCTGTCAGTCGACAGGCGTGTACGCTTATCGGTGATGATGCCACCAGCTGCACTGAAAACCCGCTCGGACAAGACGCTAGCGGCAGGGCAGGCAAGAACCTCCAAGGCGTACAGCGCCAGTTCGTGCCACATGTCCAGCTTTGAAACCCAGTAGTTGTAGGGAGCTGTGTGATCATTTAGGACGATGGTATGGTCAGCTACGTACTCCCTCACCATCTTTCTGTAAAGATCAGCCCTACTCTGCCGAGACTGGGGACAGGTGACAGTGTCTTGCTGGGGTGACATAAAGCTGGCAAAAGCCTTGTAAAGCGTACCCTTGCCAGTGCTGGACAAGCTGCCTGCTCGCCTACTCTCCCTCGCTACTTGTCCCGCAGAACTACGCACTCTGCCGCTAGCGCTGTCAGAAGGGAAATACTGTTTCAGCTTGTGCACCAGGGCCTGCTGGTATTCATGCATTCTCACACTCCTTTCCTCTCCAGGGATGAGAGTGGAAAGATTTTGCTTGTACCGTGGGTCCAGGAGAGTGAACACCCAGTAATCGGTGCTGGAATAAATTCTTTGAACGCGAGGGTCACGGGATAGGCAGCCTAGCATGAAATCTGCCATATGCGCCAGAGTACCAACGCGTAAGAATTCACTCCCCTCACTGGCCTGACTGTCCATTTCCTCCTCCTCCAACTCCTCCAACTCCTCTTCTTCTGCCCATACACGCTGAACAGTGAAGGACTCAACAATGGTCCCCTCCTGTGTCTCGCCAACATTCTCCTCCTCTTCCTCCTCATCCTCCTCCACCTCCACCTCCTCCGATATGCGCTGAGAAACAGACCTAAGGGTGCTTTGGCTATCAACAAGGGAATCTTCTTCCCCCGTCTCTTGTGACGAGCGCAAAGCTTCCGACTTCATGCTGATCAGAGAGTTTTTCAACAGGCCAAGCAGCGGGATGGTGAGGCTGATGATGGCGGCATCGCCACTGACCATCTGTGTTGACTCCTCAAAGTTACTCAGCACCTGACAGATATCAGACATCCACGTCCACTCCTCATTGTAGACTTGAGGAAGCTGACTGACCTGACTACCAGTTCTGGTGGAAGTTGACATCTGGCAGTCTACAATCGCTCGGCGCTGCTGGTAAACTCTGGATAACATGGTCAGTGTTGAATTCCACCTCGTGGGCACGTCGCACAACAGTCGGTGAGCGGGCAGTTGGAGGCGGCGCTGCGCTGCCCTGAGAGTGGCAGCATCTGTGCTGGACTTCCTGAAATGCGCACAGATGCGGCGCACCTTCGTGAGCAAATCAGACAGATTGGGGTATGTCTTGAGGAAACGCTGAACTATCAGATTTAACACATGGGCCAGGCATGGCACATGTGTCAGTCTGCCGAGTTGCAGAGCCGCCACCAGGTTACGGCCGTTGTCACACACAACCATGCCTGGCTTCAGGTTCAGCGGTGCCAGCCACAGATCAGTCTGCACCGTGATGCCCTGTAATAGTTCTTGGGCGGTGTGCCTTTTATCGCCTAGGCTCAGCAGTTTGAGCACCGCCTGCTGTCGCTTAGCGACGGCACTGCTGCTGTGCCTAGAGCTACCGACTGATGGCGCCATGCCCACGGATGGTAGTTCGGAGAGGAGGTGGAGGAGGGGTGGGAGGAGGAGGAGGCATAGTAGGCCTGAAACACCTGGACCGAGGTAGGCCCCGCAATCCTTGGCGTCGGCAGTATATGACCAGCCGCAGGGTCAGACTCGGTCCCAGCCTCCACCAAGTTAACCCAATGTGCCGTCAGCGATATATAGTGGCCCTGCCCGGCAGCACTCGTCCACGTGTCCGTGGTCAGGTGGACCTTGTCAGAAACGGCGTTGGTCAGGGCACGGATGATGTTGTCTGACACGTGCTGGTGCAGGGCTGGGACGGCACATCGGGAAAAGTAGTGGCGGCTGGGGACCGAATACCGAGGGGCGGCCGCCGCCATGAGGTTGCGAAAGGCCTCGGTTTCTACTAGCCTATAGGGCAGCATCTCCAGGCTGAGCAATCTGGAGATGTGGACATTAAGGGCTTGGGCGTGCGGGTGGGTTGCACTATATTTGCGTTTCCGCTCCAGCGTCTGGGGTATGGAGAGCTGAACGCTGGTGGATGCTGTGGAGGATCGTGGAGGCGACGATGGGGTTTTTGTGCCAGGGTCCTGGGCAGGGGGCTGACTATCAGCTGAAACAGGGGAAGGAGCAGTGGTGTGCATGGCCGGAGGTGAACGGGCTTGGTGCCACTGAGTGGGGTGTTTAGCATTCATATGCCTGCGCATACTGGTGGTAGTTAAGCTAGTAGTGGTGGAACCCCTGCTGATCCTGGTTTGGCAAAGGTTGCACACCACAGTCTGTCGGTCATCCGGTGTTTCCTTAAAGAACCTCCAGACTTCTGAAAATCTAGCCCTCGCCGCGGGAGCCCTCGCCACGGGAGCTTCACTACGTGACACATTTGGCGCTGATGCACCTGCTCTGGCCCTGCCTCTCCGTCTGGCCCCACCACTGCCTCTTCCAACCTGTTCTGGTCGAGGACTCTCCTCCGTCTCAGAAGCACTGTGTTCACCCGGCCTATCAACCCAGCTTAGGTCTGTCACCTCATCATCCTCCGATCCCTCAGTCTGCTCCCCCCTCGGACTTCCTGCCCTGACAACAACTTCCCCACTGTCTGACAACCGTGTCTCCTCATCGTCGGACACCTCTTTGCACACTTCTTCCACTACGTCAAGAAGGTCATCATCACCCACAGACTGCGACTGGTGGAAAACCTGGGCATCGGAAAATTGCTCAGCAGCAACCAGACAAGTGGTTTGTGACTGTGGGAAGGGTCCAGAAAACAGTTCCTCAGAGTATGTCGGTTCAAATGCCAAATTTTCCTGGGAGGGGGCAGACTGGGGGGGAGGAGGCTGAGGTGCAGGAGCTGGAGGAGTGCCGATTTCGGTGACATGGGTGGACTGCGTGGAAGACTGACTGGTGGACAAATTGCTCGAAGCATTGTCGGCAATCCACGACATCACCTGTTCGCACTGTTCTGGCCTCAACAGTGCTCTACCACGAGTCCCAGTAACTTCAGACATGAACCTAGGGAGTGTAGCTCTGCGGCGTTCCCCTGCTCCCTCATAAGCAGGTGGTGTCTCACCCCGCCCAGGACCACGGCCTCTGACCCCTGCAGTAGTTGGACGCCCACGTCCCCGCCCTCGTCCTCTACCCCTAGCCCTCGGGTTAAACATTTTGAAAATGAGAGTTATAACTTTAATTTTTTTTTGTTTTTTTTTGTGTTTTTTAGTTTTTAAAACCAAACGATGCTATCCTATTGCTATGGCTATTTTCTAGCCAAGTATGAAAGCACACTGCTATGCCAGATGAGATGACGCTGAGTTATGAAAAAAATAAACGTAAAATAAAAAAGGAAATGGCAGACTGTGCCTAATTGAAATACAACCTCGGGCCCTAATAAATTTTCCCACTTCGGTCTTTGCGATGGATATGTGCGTCACTAAGCGCAAAACACAGCGGTCGCAAGTCTCACTTCAAATTGCTCACATTTTGCTAGTAGATGCACTGCAGCAAGGACAGCCACCAGCAGATCAACCAGAAATCAAATATATATAACGCTACTGTAGGCGTAAGTAAGCCGTTTGGATTCTCCTATGGCTATTTTCTAGCCAAGTATGAAAGCACACTACTATGCCAGATGAGATGACGCTGAGTTATGAAAAAAATAAACGTAAAATAAAAAAGGAAATGGCAGACTGTGCCTAATTGAAATACAACCCCGGGCCCTAATAAATTTTCCCACTTCGGTCTTTGCGATGGATATGTGCGTCACTAAGCGCAAAACACAGTGGTCGCAAGTCTCACTCCAAATGGCTCACAATTTGCTAGTAGATGCACTGCAGCAAGGACAGCCACCAGCAGATCAACCAGAAATCAAATATATATAACGCTACTGTAGGCGTAAGTAAGCCGTTTGGATTCTCCTATGGCTATTTTCTAGCCAAGTATGAAAGCACACTACTATGCCAGATGAGATGACGCTGAGTTATGAAAAAAATAAACGTAAAATAAAAAAGGAAATGGCAGACTGTGCCTAATTGAAATACAACCCCGGGCCCTAATAAATTTTCCCACTTCGGTCTTTGCGATGGATATGTGCGTCACTAAGCGCAAAACACAGCGGTCGCAAGTCTCACTCCAAATTGCTCACAATTTGCTAGTAGATGCACTGCAGCAAGGACAGCCACCAGCAGATCAACCAGAAATCAAATATATATAACGCTACTGTAGGCGTAAGTAAGCCGTTTGGATTCTCCTATGGCTATTTTCTAGCCAAGTATGAAAGCACACTACTATGCCAGATGAGATGACGCTGAGTTATGAAAAAAATAAACGTAAAATAAAAAAGGAAATGGCAGACTGTGCCTAATTGAAATACAATCCCGGGCCCTAATAAATTTTCCCACTTCGGTCTTTGCGATGGATATGTGCGTCACTAAGCGCAAAACACAGCGGTCGCAAGTCTCACTACAAATTGCTCACAATTTGCTAGTAGATGCACTGCAGCAAGTACAGCCACCAGCAGATCAACCAGAAATCAAATATATATAACGCTACTGTAGGCGTAAGTAAGCCGTTTGGATTCTCCTATGGCTATTTTCTAGCCAAGTATGAAAGCACACTACTATGCCAGATGAGATGACGCTGAGTTATGAAAAAAATAAACGTAAAATAAAAAAGGAAATGGCAGATTGTGCCTAATTGAAATACAACCCCGGGCCCTAATAAATTTTCCCACTTCGGTCTTTGCGATGGATATGTGCGTCACTAAGCGCAAAACACAGCGGTCGCAAGTCTCACTACAAATTGCTCACAATTTGCTAGTAGATGCACTGCAGCAAGGACAGCCACCAGCAGATCAACCAGAAATCAAATATATATAACGCTACTGTAGGCGTAAGTAAGCCGTTTGGATTCTCCTATGGCTATTTTCTAGCCAAGTATGAAAGCACACTACTATGCCAGATGAGATGACGCTGAGTTATGAAAAAAATAAACGTAAAATAAAAAAGGAAATGGCAGACTGTGCCTAATTGAAATACAACCCCGGGCCCTAATAAATTTTCCCACTTCGGTCTTTGCGATGGATATGTGCGTCACTAAGCGCAAAACACAGCGGTCGCAAGTCTAACTACAAATTGCTCACAATTTGCTAGTAGATGCACTGCAGCAAGGACAGCCACCAGCAGATCAACCAGAAATCAAATATATATAACGCTACTGTAGGCGTAAGTAAGCCGTTTGGATTCTCCTATGGCTATTTTCTAGCCAAGTATGAAAGCACACTACTATGCAAGATGAGATGACACTGAGTTATTAAAAAAATAAACGTAAAATAAAAAGAAACTGGCAGACTGTGCCTAATTGAAATCAAACCCCTAATAAATTTTCCCACTTTGGTGTTTGAGGTGGATATGTGTGTCACTAAGAGCTAAACACAACGGTAGCAAGTCCCCCTGCAAATTCCTCACAATATGGTACTAGCTGCACTACTAGTGCCAGCAAGCCCAGCCACAAGCAAATAAAAAAAAAAGTATAACGTTATTGTAGCCCTAAGAAGGGCTGTTGGGTTCTTGTTGAATCACTCCTGCCTAACACTATTCTAATAGAACACCCTATCGCTTTCCCTAACCAGCAGCAGCTCTCTCCCTAGCGGCATCCAGACACAGAATGATCCGAGCAGCGCGGGCAGCGGCTAGTCTATCCCAGGGTCACCTGATCTGGCCAGCCAACCACTGCTATCGACGTGTAAGGGTACCACGTCATGCTGGGTGGAGTGCAGAGTCTCCTGGCTTGTGATTGGCTCTGTTTCTGGCCGCCAAAAAGCAAAACGGCGGGAGCTGCCATTTTCTCGAGCGGGCGAAGTATTCGTCCGAGCAACGAGCAGTTACGAGTACGCTAATGCTCGATCGAGCATCAAGCTCGGACGAGTATGTTCGCTCATCTCTACTGACCATGTTGCGCAAGCTTTTAACACCTCAAATATCACATGTATCAAGGAGTCTGTACCACTATGATACATTTGCTCTATTTGAAGGAAACCCTTCTCCTGAAAAACCTTCGCAGTGCAAAGGGTGCTTTGAGAGCTTTCTACAGTCCTACCGATTGGAGAGTGATGGAGATACTCAACTTGGAAGCGTTCTGCAATAGTTGTGTGGCAAGATAATAGTTGGAAAGGTTTGACCAGCAACCCCTCTACGCTTTTGTGGTAAAACATGACATGCTTAATGTATTTTCCCCTAAATAAAGCGGGATATGCATTGCTGCATATCAGCCAGATGTGTTGTGAGGATAGAAATTTGTACACAGCAAAAGAGGAAAAACATATCAGGAAGGGTAATCCAAAACTATAGTGGAGGTGTGCCATAAAGGCAAATTTAGGTTATCTAGAGAAGTGATGAAGGAATTCTGCAAAAGAAAATAAAAATACACAACTTTCCCCCAAAAGGATTATGGCATAAGATCCATTTGAATGAAATGGGAGCCTTAGGGACTAAAACACATAACTTTGACTGGGAACTAAGTGGTTGTATGTCTTTTTTATTTGCATATATTATTTTCTGTTTTGTTTTTTTTTTTTAGATTAATAATAACATATTATTATAGTGTACTATTATTATAATGCCAATATTACCAGGATTCTAAGGACAAGTATATATGTATGCTAAAGATTGGTATGTTTAAAGACTCAAAGGTTAGAAAGTCGCCTTACATTTTAATTATTTGTTATGCTGCTAAAATTGTGAATATTCTGATGTATGTAATGCAACCAGGCTTCTAGTCCTCTTTTGTACGGTTAGATGATTATGTTGATACTTTATTTGGGAAACATTTGCATTGAGTTTCTTTTTTATTCATACTTAGCTGATCTGAAGAATTAATTAATATTAATGAAGGAATTGCTACGTGTAAGCCTTAGAAGGAAACCTTGGATTTTGTAAATGTTTAACAATGCATTAAAACTTGATAATTCTAGTAACTTTTAGAATAATTCTATACCACAGCAGCTTCTTAAAATACAAGAGGATATCTGCGTAATATGAAGAGTGTGCAGTTAAAATAAAACTGCTGCTTATAAATTTTATGATTAACTAATACCATGTTTTTTTTATTTTGATGAGCTAAATTTACTTATGCATTTACTGTTACTTGGGTTGGTTAAATCGGATACATTTTGAATAGTTTGAGACTGTCCAGTCTAATTTTGCACCACATATAAGTTGGCTGAGTTTACAGTAGAAAAATCATCCTAATTTCTATGGCATTTGCATCAATTTTCATTTACATTCTTTTTCCTGTAAAGCCACACCCTTTTGTCATACTAGTCATATAAACATCTTTAAACTATCAAAACCCCTTCATAAATGGGGAGGGGGGCACAAATTATGAAAGAATTCTATTGTAGACAGATTTATAGATGTGCCCATCAATGTAAATATATTAACAAGGGGAATACTTCAACTCAGGACAGATTATGGGAAGGGGTCCAGGGGGCGTGTGCCCTGGGGTCACCACCACTTTACTCAGAAGTCACAGCTGTCAGCTGACTGTCTCTTGAAAAGATGTACAGAGGTGGCACTGCCAATCAGTGTTAGATTTACTTCCTCACAAATCACTCCGCCCCCAAAAATCAATATCCCCTACCCACTGAGTGATCTGAGAAAGGAGGAGAGAGAACTCTCAGAGAAGCAGTAACTGCCATGACTACGAGGGACTGGCATGGTGACTCGAGACTAGTAGTCAGTACTACAGCTACTGCTCTAGCCAGGTCAGCAGCTAGGCTAACATGTATGTAGGAGAAAGTTTAGAATATTCATGATATTAAGAATATTACTGTGTACCACTGGCTACAGTCAACGGAGGCTCCCACCAGATTTTGTGCCCAGGGGCCTTCACCTACCTTAATCAATTAATTAATGAGATAAAAAGTCACTCTAAGTTACAGTATGACTCATAACAGCCTATGGACTTTGTATTCCAGGTGGCTACAAAACATATCTTTAGTACAGCTGTGTGCCAGGCACCTTAGAAAGTATTTTCATAGGCATATTAACCCCTTTATGTGTGCCATATTAATTTTTTATGGTCATTAAGAGTACTTCGGATGCTGATGCAATGCCTTTCTAAGGCGCCCCATCAGAAGAAGTTTGCAAGACATCACATCCTGCTAGTGCAGGATAACACAGCCAAACCCCAGTGTTAACACCCAGGTTTGTGAAAGATCTGAAAACAAGTGTTTAACCCCTAAGACACCGCAGTCAAACATGTATAATAATAATAATTCTTTATTTATATAGCGCACACAGATTATGCAGCGCTGTATGTCAAATTGGACCCTGTCCCCATGGGGCTCACAATCTAAGCAACCTAACAGTATGTTTTTGGAGTGTGGGAGGAAACCAGAGTACCCGGAGGAATCCCACGCGAACACGGAGAGAACATACAAGCTCTTTGCAGATGTTGACCTGGGTGGGATTTGAACCCAGGACCCCAGTGCTGCAAGGCAGAACTCACTCAGCCACCGTGCTGCCCATGTATCCAAGCAAATGCAGAGGAAGCATGCTTCCTGTCACCTATGGGCCCTCCGCAGCAAGGATCATGGGGTACTGTTGATATCGCACGGTAGCCTGGGGTCCACTGAAGTTTTTCTTTCACCATGGCCCTGCTCCTTGGACAGCCAGGTCGAGTTGTTATTGTACAAAAGATCTTCCATTTAAGAATTTTAATAATAATATATTTATATAGTGTACACAGATTCTGCAGCGTTTCACAGAGCTTGCCAAGTCAGTCCCTGTCCCCATGGGGCTTACAATCTAATCAACCTACCAGTATGTTTTGGAGTGTGGGAGGAAACCAGAGGACATGAAAACATGGAGAGAACATACAAACTCTTTGCAAATGTGGACCTGGATGGAACTTGAACTTGACCAAGCACTGCAAGGCTGTAGTGCTAACCACTGAGTCACCTTGCTTCCCCTAATTATGGAGGCCACTGTGCTCTTAGGAACCTTGAGTGGTGCATAAATTATTTTGTAACCACGGCCAGATCTTTGTCCTGCGACAATTCTGTCCCTGAGCTCATTGTGCAGCTCCTTAGACCTCATGATTCTCATATGACCTCATATTCTCATCATGCACTGTGAGCTTATCGGTCTTATATTGACAGATGTGTGCCTTTCCTAATCAAGGCAAACACAGTTTAATTAAACACAGCTGTACTCCAATGAAGGAATAGAACCATCTCAAGAAGGATCAGAAGGTAATGGACAGCATGTGAGTTAAATATGAGTGTCACAGCAAAGGCTCTGAATACTTATGACCATGTGATATTTAAATTTTTCTTGTTTAATAAATTAGCAAAAATATCAAAATTTGTAAATTTTTATATTAAGAAGTGCAGAGTGTACATTAATGACCAAAATGACCAATTATCAATTGGCTGCAATGAAACAAAGAGAAATGTAAATAGGTATGAATACTTTTCACACCCAATGTTTGTTGCATGATTAAACTCTGTACTTTCTCCTTTTTGTTTGTGTGACCAGCAAAATCATCCAATACCTGAAGTTATCAATTTACTCAATTTACTAGATACTAGTAAGAATACTTTTATTGCAACCATACAAAATACAAATCACTTGAAGCCACCATACTGCAAATAAAAGCATGCAACACAGATGCAGTTTACTTTGTATTTAACTTAGGGCTGCTTTACACTAGCTATGGTCAGCCTGTGATATTTTGTGCAGTGTCACGGACTGACTTGACTACTAGACACGGGATTCTTTGCATCATATTTATTTAATGATTACAGTGTTGGTGCTGTTGTTTAGTGGGGAAGCAGCGACTCCCAGCATTATATTGATATGATGCAAGTAATCCCTTTTATGAGTTTACTCCCATTCACAATTAAATACAGTCTAATCTAATGTAATTAACAGGGTTGTTGTAGAGATCTAGACAATCCATTAGAAATAGTAAAGCAATGATGATTTCAATGAAAACACAATACCGTCATATACATATTCCTGCTTTTACCACTCTAGAAGAGTACTTAAAAAAAAAGAAATCCAAAAACAAGCCAAAATATTATAGTAATAGTGAATGTAACCTATCATTGTTTTCTCCATCTAAGCTAATGTTCTTTAGTTAGATACATACATACATTATAAATGAAGCCCCTAACTGACAAATGTTGTAGGCCCCCCTGTGCACTTTAGTTTCCCTTCTTATACTACTATACAGCACCCCTATTTTATTATACATGCTGCACCCCCCCAAATAATTAAATGAGGCACATCTAAATCATTATTTTTGAATTCTTCTTTACAGCAGGGTGTGTTTATATGTTGCCATTAAAACTTCATTGTAACTTCATCACAATAAGTTGTGATGTGGTTTTAGGTGCAGATTTTTAATTTAACAGGTAAAAGACATGAATTGAACAGAAGAATCACAGTTATCAAACAGGTTTGCCCATCAGTATCAAAGTCACCTGTTTTGTAAACACAAGTGTTAACAATAATGTAGGCAAATCACATATCCTCAGCTGTTCGAATGCATTTCAAAAGGCAATGAAAACGCAACCAAAAAGCACCATGTAAATGATCACAGAACATGAAAGTGCCATGTCACAGACTGACCACACAGCCGAAGAAGGGATCCTGAGTATCATTTATGGTGCATGAAGTCCTAACTACAAGGGAGGTTTCCCACACTGTCCATTATCAAATAAGAGACAAACAACATTAACCCCTTAGCGACCAAGCTCATTTGTGCCTTGATGACCAGGCCCTATGTCAGGATTCAGGGGTAGTGGACCCATTGAACTACCGTGGATGATGACGTAAGCCGACACCTGGGAGCGGGTCTAAGTGGTACCCGGTTTTAACTAGAGCCCACCGCAAAGCGGGTTGCACTTGCTGTGGCATGGCATCACCAGGTCACTTCACAGGCATGACTTTGTCCGTGGTGATGGCCAAGGCAAGGTGCAGATTCGTGAGGCAGAGTTGGAGTTGGACAGGCAGGAGGTCAGGACAGGTAGTACGGGATCAGAGTCGGGCACATAGTGGAAGGTCAGGACAGGCGGCACAGGAGTCAGAAGTCAGGAACAGAATCGACGTCACAATGGGAAATCACTATAAACACACAGGACATAGGAAGTAGCTTTTCCCAAGGCACACGGCTCAGAGATCCAGATGGGAACACTGGAAGGGGCTGGAAATTTATCAGGGCAGGTGGCCGGTGAGTGAGGCTGCAGACTGGCTCCGGGGGCACAGAGGAGGCACACGAGTGCACCTGTGCCAATTGTCACTTTATTCGGTGATAACTTTAGAACGCTTAGACTTGCCCAAATTGATTTTGAGATTGCTTTTTGTGACATGTTGTACTTCCAAGTTAGTGGGAAATATTGGTTAATACATTTTTCATTTATCTATGAAAAAATGTGAATTTGGCAAAAAAATTTTTTTTTAAATTAGCTATTTTCTAAATTTGAAATGTTCTGTTTTTCAAACTGATAGACTTACTACCAAAATTAGTTACTAATTAACATTTGCCATATCTCAGCTTTGTGTTGGCATAATTTTATTAGTGTCCTTTTGTTTTATTACAATGCTACTAGAAAGATCACAAATCGAACAGCATTTTTTCAAATTTTCAAGAAAATTTTAGAACAAATTATTTTAGGGACCATTTCATTTCTATAGAGGTTTTTGAAATTGCATTAATAGAAACCCCCCACATATTCACACACAAAAATAACCCCATTCTAAAAACATGACCCCTTAAACTATTGAAAACATTGCGTATCTAGCTTGTTTACACTTTAATTATTTAACAGAAATAAAAACAAAATTATCGTATTTATCGGACTATAAGGCGCCCCGGAGTATAAGGCGCACAATCTTTAAATGCCTGCTAAAACATCTAGGTTCATATATAAGGCACACCTTACTATAAGGATGAATGACCAGCAGGTTGTGCACTGTTCAAGGCAGCTGTTGTCTGCTAGTACGGTTCATATATAAGGCGCACTGGACTATAAGGATCAAAGGATTTTTTGTGCGCCTTATAGTCCGAAAAATACGGTAAGGTTTTATTTGGGATTTTCTAATTAAATCATGAATACGTTCATTTAGCCCTTAAATTTACCCACTGGGTAAAGTTGAATAAAAGTAGAAAATGCCTCCACCATTGTATTGTGCAGTGTCTTTGAGTACGAGAACACCCCAAATGTAAAAGAGACTATATGCCAAAAAAGGGTGCCATTTAATATTGCAATTTAAAAATGTTACTTAACACCTTCACAACCAGCCACATAAATTAAGAGGCCTTCAAATGTGAAGGCTTTCTGGAAAGGGCTCACAGACATCTGCACGTAACTGCCATGATCAGTGCTTGTAAACAACGCAGTTAAGATAACTCTATATTGGCAACCCTGTAACTTCATCGGAGGCCATTTGTTGATTGCCTGGACGCATGGGTACCTCTCAGAGGCTCCCATGCAGGCCCGTATCTTCCATCAGGCAGGGTGGATGATTGCCCAGAGTTCTACCCAGTGGAGAAAACGGGGGACACTGGCACCCGCCAACTGCTCCCAGCACATAAAAAAATAAACTCATTATTCACCTCCCAAGCGCTCCCAAAAGCTCATCTTCTCTCCTCTTCTTTTGCAGCAGTACAAGTAGAGCTCTGGCCACCGCAAACTAAGACACAGCGGATCACTGCCCCATGATGTCATAGTGTGCACATGGGTCGAGCACACAGAGCTAACTTTACCGGGCCTGCTGAAAAGAAGGGGAGAGAAGGCGAGCCTTGGGGAGCACCTAGAAAGTGAGTAATGAGTTTATTTTATGCCAGTGTGCTGGAGCTATCTGTATACTGGGGGGAGGAAGGGTAGTATGCTGGGACTACCTGTATAATGGGGGGGAGTGTACTGGCGGTATCTGTATACTGGGGGGAGGAGTGGTAATATGCCGGGGCTACCTGTATACTGGGTGAGAGTGAGTGTTCTGGAGCTACCTATTTACTGGGGAGAGTGTGCTTGGGCCTGCCAGTGCTCTGGGGCTGCGCGATCTCTTCTGGCAGGACCCGGGCGTAATACACTGAGCATGCACAACATTTCACAGAGCAATACATCTGTATGGCACTGTGTAATGTCTATCTGAGCTTGAACAAGTGATCAGAATATCACTTGTTCAAGCTAACATGTCTCTAAAAAAATGTTAAAACAACAAAGTTTTTTTAAAAATAAACACCACAATTCACAATACACAACTAGTAAAGAACAAAAAACACAAAATCACAAAAAAAAAAAAGTTATTTGGTATTGCCGCGCCCGTAACAGTCTGTACAATAAATTTTAATCATAATTGGACCCGCTCGGTGAACGTGGTAAAAAAAAAAATGAAAAATTTGCCAAAAATGTACATTTTTTATCAAACTGCAAAAAATGTTCTAGATAGTGATTAAAAAAAAGTCACAGGCAACAAAATGATACCACTGAAAAGAACAACTTGTCACGCAAAAAATAAGCCCACAAACTGCTCCATCAAGCAAAAAATACTAAAGTTTTGCTGCTATAAAAATGGCGATGCTAAAACAAATGCAATTTTTTTAATTCTAGTTTTTCTTCAATAAAAATATTGGAGAAATATACATAAAACTTATTATATGGTATCACCATAATCGGAATGATCTGTAGAATAAAGATAATATATTATTTTTATGCTACAGTGAACGCCCTTCCAAAAAAATGCTAAAAATCTGAAAAAAGAATTGATGATTGTCAGGCTTGAGGGAGGTCACAGAGGCACCCGTGACAGTACCCCCTCCCCCCCTTCGGCCTCCCCCTCTTTTTGGACTGAAGGAACCTGTGGAGAAGAGCACGATCCAGGATGTTCTCTTCGGGTTCCCATGACCTCTCCTCCGAGCCGAACCTCCTCCAGTCGACAAGGTAGAATCGTCTCCATCTGACTGTCTTCATATCACCTCAAAGACATCAGAAGTATCAGCTTCAGGACCAGGAGAAGGTACATGCCGGAGAATTGATTCAGGACGACAGGTTTCAGCAGGGAGACATGAAAAGAATTCGGGATACGCATAGTGGAGGGAAGGCGGAGCTTATATGCCCCTGGATTAATGCGCTGTAACACCTCGAATGGACCCAGGAAACGTGGACCCAGTTTGTAACCGAAAATATCTGGAGGAGAGCCACACTAGGAGAGAAGATGGGAGGGGATGTGCGTCTTTTATCCGCCTGTGTCTTAGTGCGGGCAGACGCCTGAAGCAAAGACCGACAAGTCTGTTCCCAGATGGATTTAAGGTCCACTACCAACTCTTCTACTGCATGAACATCAGCAGACACGGAGAGAGGTAGGGGTGGACGTGGAAGTCTCCCATACACAACGAAGAATGGGGCGGAGCCGGCAGACTCAGAATCCAGGGAATCATAGGAGAATTCTGCCCATGGGAGCAGAGCGGACCAGTCGTCCTGTCTGGTGGAAACAAAATGGCGAAGATAGCAGCCCAGGGTTAGATTAACCCTCTCAACTTGTCCGTTGGACTGAGGATGTTAAGCAGACGAGAAGTCCAGTTTCCCTTGTAGTTGATGGCACAGGGACCGCCAGAAACGGGAAACAAACTGGACCCCTCGGTCCGAGACTATGTGCAGACGTAGTCCATGTAGCCGGAAGATGTGCTGGAAGAACAGGCTGGCAAGACGTGGGGCTGACAGCAGGCCTGGCAGGGGAACAAAATGGGCCATCTTGGAGAAGCGGTCGGTCACCACCCAGATAACGGTATTACCCACAGAGCATGGAAGATCGGTAATAAAGTCCATTGCCACGTGAGTCCACGGGCAGCTGGGTATCGGTAACGGCAAGAGAAGACCAGCTGGTTTAAGACGATATGGCTTGTTTCGAGCGCAGGAGGTGCAGGCGCCCACAAAGTCCCGTACATCCTTGACCATATCTGGCCACCAGTAGTGTTGGGAAATGAAGGCGAGAGAGCGTTGCACCCCAGGATGCCCAGCTACACGGGAGCAATATCCCCAAGTCAGTATCCTCCTCCGAAGGGCAGGTCAGATATATATCTTGCCTGGAGGAAGTTGCCGAAGTTCCACAGGAGCAGCAAGAACCAAGCGTTCAGGAGGAACAATATGTCTAGGAGGAGGATCCTCCCCAATCACATCCGAGGCACGGGAGAGAGCATCGGCCCTCACATTCTTCTCTGCAGGACGGAAATGTATGAGAAAATTGAAACGGGAGAAGAAGAGAGACCAACGAGCCTGTCTTGGATTGAGACGCTGGGCAGTCTGGAGGTACAGAAGGTTTTTATGATCGGTGTAGATATTAACTGGAAAACGAGCACCCTCCAGAAGATAACGCCACTCTTCCAAGGCAAGTTTTATTGCCAGAAGCTCTCGATCACCAATAGAGTAATTCCGTTCTGCAGCTGAAAAGGTCTTGGAGAAGAACCCACAAGTGAGGGTTCTGCCCTTTGGGTCCTTCTGTGTGAGTATGGCTCCAGCACCAACGGATGAGGCATCTGCCGCAAGCAGGAACGGCTTCTCTGAGTCAGGTCGAGTAGGAACGGGAGCAGATGAAAAAGCAGATTTTAACTTTGTGAAGGAGTCTTCTGCCGCCGGGGGCCAGTGTCTAGGGTTGGTGTTCTTCTTCGTCAGGGCCTTAATGGGAGATACCAGGGAGGAAAAATGTGGGATGAACTGCCGGTAACAATTGGCAAATCCCAGGAATCTCTGGATAGCTCGTAGCCCTCACGGCCTCAATAGTGCCGGGTGACGCCGACCGATGCACACACAAATATGATCTTGTGCATCGGCATTATCCTATAGGTTACATCCAAAAGCCTCTGATGACACACTTCCCCTGCAGGGGAGTGTTGAAACGCGTCAGGCGGAGGACAATATAGGATTAGATAGAGTGCAAAGTATAGCAATGTGAATAGCACTCTATAGGTGGACTGTGTGCCAGCAGTATGTAGTGACCGAAACTGGTTAAATTATGACTGCGTGTGTGTGACACATATCTTAGTCAGCTGTAGGTTCAAGGGGGCGATACATTTGAATGAGAATAGTAACATATTCCCGATCCCCAAAACATACACTGAGTTGCCTGAAATATTGAAAGTTTAGTGGCTGAAGAGTGGCCCTTTTTAGATTTTGATTGAAATAAAATTTAATATTTTAAGTGTTCTTTGCAACAGGCAATAGCTCGTAGCCCTACCTGACGTGGCCAGTGAAGTACTGCAGACACTTTAGCAGGGTCCATCTGAAGTCCCTTGTCCGAAATAATATATCCAAGGAACGGAAGACTCTTCTGATTAAATAGACACTTCTCCAGTTTAGTGTAGGGGCGATTGGCCCTTAGGCGCCTGAGAACCTGCCGTACATGGGATGCAATGTCCGCAGAGAACACCAGAATGTCGTCCAAGTGTACCACGACACAGGTATAGAGCAAGTCTCTGAAAATGTCGTTGTCAAAGTCCTGAAATACCGCCGGAGCATTACAGAGACCGAAGGGCATAACAAGGTACTCGAAGTGCCCATCTCGAGTATTGAAGGCGGTCTTCCACTCTTCACCTTCACGTATGCGTATGAGATTATATGCCCCTCGCAGATCTAACTTGGTGAAGATCTTGGCACCCTGTAGACGGTCAAAAAATTCGGTGATGAGAGGCAAAGGGTAATGGCTTTTCACCGTGACTTTGTTGAGTCTGCGGTAATCTATGCACGGGCGAAGGGAACCATCCTTCTTGGCCACGAAGAAGAAGCCAGCACCGGCGGGAGAAGAAGACTTCCGGATGAATCCCTTCTGCAAATTTTCCTTAATATAGGCCGGGATGGCCGCAGTTTCAGGCACGGACAGCGGGTAAACTCGACCTCGTGGCGGGGATGTTCCTGGCAGCAATTCAATAGGGCAATTGTATGGACAATGCGGTGGCAAGGTCTCCGCTTGCTTTTCAGAGAAATCATCAGCATAGTCCAGGTAAGCAGCGGGAAGACCATTCAAAGACTTGGGAGACAAGGTATAGTAGAGGCTGGACGAAGAGCCCTGAGACAGCGGGACTGGAATCCAGAACCCCAGCGAAGAACCTCCCCAGTCTGCCAGTTAAGAACAGGTGCATGTCTCTGCAGCCATGGAAGTCCCAATAGGATGGAGGAAGTGGAACGGGGAAGTACGTAGAAAGACACTCTCTCCATATGCAGGGCACCAACTTGCAGACACAGAGGTTCAGTGCAATACTGGACTGGATCAGAGAGGATCTGACCACTGACCGAAGAGATGACCAGGGGCTTGTTGAGGCGGATCACTGGAATTTCCTGCGGACCCGGAGTCCAAGAAGGCACACACTTGGAACTGGCTGCTCGTACCAACGCTGAGGAGCACAGGAATGGTCAAACGTGGAGAAGCTTCGCACACACTTAGGGACGCTTCTCCCAAGAACCCTAGGTGGTGGCGTTTCCCGAACGTTGAGGACGGACAGGACACGTCCTGATGAAATGTTCAGGACTCGCACAATAGAGGCAGAGGTCTACCTGTCGTCTTCTGTTGCGTTCCTGGGAAGAGAGTCTGGCTCTGTCCACCTCCATAGGCTCTTCAGCAGACGTTACAACTGGTGACTGGAGCGGCCTCTGGAAGACAGGAGCCAGGCGAGGAAGACGTCTTGGACGAGCTTGAGGCTGCTCGAGGAGAGACTTTTCGGCACGCTCTCTAAATCGCACGTCTATCCGGGTGGCCAGAGAGCTTAGACCACTCAGAGTGGACGGCAGATCATGAGCGGCCAGAGCGTCTTTAACATGGGAGGAGAGTCCCTTTTTGAAAGCTGCGGACAGGGCCACGTCGTTCCAAGAGAGCTCCGAGGCCAGGGTACGGAACTGCACGGCGTACTCTCCAACAGATGAATCTCCCTGACGCAGATTCAACAAAGCAGTCTCAGCAGAGGAAGCCCGTGCTGGTTCTTCGAAAACAGACCGGAATTCTGCCAGAAATGCCGAGAGTGTAGCAGTGACCGGGTCGTCTCTGTCCCAAAGCGGAGTAGCCCAGGCCAGGGCCTTCCCGGAGAGGATAAATGCCACCTTGGAACACTCCGTGACGAATTGGGACGGCATGAGCTCTATGTGTAGAGAGCACTGGGTGATGAAGCCCCTGCATAGCTTGGGATCCCCGTCATACTTGCCGGGCATAGAAAGACGTAGCCTGGGTTCGGTAGCTGGAAGGACAGCCGGAGTAGCAGGAGTTGCAGGAACAGCTTCAGGGACATGTTGCTGATGCTGGGTAGTTAGCAACTGTTGCAGCATGGCGGTGACTTGCTCCAGCTGTTCACGCTGTGCGGCAATCTGCCAGGATTGATGCATCACAATCGTAGCAAGATCGGGCCGACTGGGAGATGGAACCTCAGTGGGATCCATGGCCGGATCTTACTGTCAGGCTTGCGGGTTGTGGATCCACTGGACCACTGCAGATGATGACACAAGCCACTACCTGGGACCGGAGTCTAAGTGGTACCCGGTTTTCACCAGAGCCCACCGCAAAGCGGGTTAGACAAGCTGCGGCGTGGTACCACCAGGTCGTTCCACCGGGCGTGACCTGTCTGCAGTGGCGGCCAAGGTTGAGGTACAAGAACGGCAATCAATCTTGTGGTCAAAGTCCAGGCACAGGGTCAGGGCAGGCGGCAGAGATGCAACGTCAGAGTTCAATCCGGGGTCAGCAACAGGAGGTCCAAGCAGAGGGGTACGGGAACATAGCACACAGGACAGCAGCACGGAGAATCACTAGTACACGGGAACAAGGAGGAGATCAGGTAACACAGGAACATGGAGGGACACAGGAACGCAGGAGACACAGGAACGCAGAAGACACAGGAACGCCGGAGACACAGGAACGCAGGCTAATCGCAGTAAAGCTTTCTCTCAGGCTGTGAGGCACAAAGATCCGGCAAGAGATACAGAGGAGGCAGGCTTAAGTAGTTTTAGTGAAAATGGCCAGCGCCAATTAGTGGCGCGCTGGCCCTTTAAATTTGCCGAAGGTGGCGCGCGCGCCCTAGGAGGTGGGGACGCACGCGCCATGCTGCTGGAGTCGACGTGGGAACGGGACGGGGTAAGTAAGAAGCCGGGGGACCGGGGCAGCCATGAAGCGCGGCACGGGTGTCCCTGCGACCCGGGAGGGAGGTCACAGAGGCACCCGTGACAATGATTTTATTTTCCTTCACACATAAAATTAATAAAATCAAATCAATAAGCTAAAGACCCACTAAAATGAAGGGTTTTTTTTACAGTTTATCTTGTCCTGCAAAAAATAAGCCCTTATTTTGTCCAAAATGCCAAAAAAAATAAATAAAAGTTTGTATAGCCTATAAACTCCTTCCTGGCGTGTGCTGTAATAGAACAGTGCGGCAGGAAGTGACTTGCCAACATGGCTCAGACACAGTGATCGGGGGAGATGGTGGCTGTTCCTGATGGCCATCCATACTGCCCCATGGGCCAGAGGGGTTTCGCTGCTGCCCCACCCCTCAGTTCATGATCGGTGCTATTGGCTGATCAATGCAGACCAGCCAATAGTAGCGATTTTACTTATGTCAGTACAGGTGGTCCCCTACTTAAGAACACCCGACTGACAGATGACCCCTAGTTATAAACGGACCTCTGGTTATTGGTTATTTACTGTACAATAAAGAGCTATAACAGTTATTAAAGGTGTCTGTCATGGACACGGCCATGTTTTCTTAGTGGCCGCGCATACTATGACGTCAGCAGCGGATGCGTCATAGTATGCGCATGCTAGAAGAAAACATGGAGAGAAGAGAGAAGAGGAGCCGCGGAGAAGAAAGAAGACGGGACGCACTGACATCGGGGACATCGGTAAGCCGCGCTGAAATTGGAGGGTGAGTATATAAGTTTAATTTTTTAAGGGCCGTGGGGACAGGCTGGCTGTATACTACTAGGGGCTGCTGTATACTACTAGAGGCTTGCTGTATACTACTGGGGGCTTGCTGTATACTACTGGGGGCTGCTGTATACTACTAGGGGCTAATGTATACTACTAGGGGCTTGCTGTATACTACTAGGGGCTTGCTGTATACTACTAGGGGCTTGTTGTATATTACTAGGGGCTGCTGTATACTACTAGGGGCTTGCTGTATACTACTAGGGGCTACTGTATACTACTAGGGGCTTGCTGTATACTACTAGGAACTTGCTGTATACTACTAGGGGCTTGCTGTATACTACTAGGGGCTACTGTATACTACTAGGGGCTACTGTATACTACTAGGGGCTTGCTGTATACTACTAGGGGCTGCTGTATACTACTAGGGGCTTGCTGTATACTACTAGGGGCTTGCTGTATTCCCACCCTCAGCTTATACTCGAGTCAGTAGTTTTTCCCAGTTTTTGGTGGTAAAATTAGGGGTCTCGGCTTATACTCGGGTCGGCTTATACTCGAGTATATACGGTACTTATGTACATTATTAAAGTATAATACATTTTCCTATTAAATTATAGGCAGTCCATGAAGATAATTTGTGTGAAATGCTGTATGGATAAATGGATATTTATAATGTAATACATAGCAATAATTTGTTTAGTCCATATGAACGTGATTTTGTATGTACCAAATATATGTAAGGCCACATAATGGAGACACAATGTATACATAACTCCAAAACAGCAGTGACATGAACAATGTTCTACAAGAATGTCACAATGGGACCAATTGGTCTTATTTTGGTATTTACTGTGAATGTACAGTAATTACTTTTGACAGATTAAGAAACAACACTCTCTTCCACTCAGACATTTTACATTTTTTATGTAAAAGTTTTCAAAATCTAGAAACTATTATTTCCAAGAGTTATGGCCAGGCCAGAGGAGTGATGGTGGTCATCATTGGGAGTTTTGGAAACATATTAGTGTTTTTGAGAATTGCATTAACCCCTTAAGGACCAAGCCCTTTTTCGTTTTTGCATCATTCCCCACCTTCAAAAATCGAATTCTTTTTTTATTTTTCCATGTAAAGAGCTGTGTATGGGCTTGTTTTCTGAGTAACAAATTGCACTTCATAGTGGTGGTATTTAATATTCTATGCCATATACTGGAAAGCGGGAAAAAAATTCTGAATGCAGTGAAAATTATGAAAAAGCACATTTGCGCCATTTCTTGTGGGTTTGGATTTTACGGCTTTCACTGTGTGCCCCAAATGACAGGACACTAAATTTGTATAGGTTTATAATGTTTTCATACATTTACAAAAATTAAAACCTCCTGTACAAAAAAATAAATTCTTCATTTTGCCGTCTGTGGGTGGTGTCATTTTTTGTGACTATTGATGACGTTTTCAGTGCTTCTATTTTTAGGACTGTACGACCTTGTGATCACTTTTTATAGAAATTTTAATATTTTTCAAAATGGCAAACAAATACCATTTGCGACTTTGGGCGCTATTTTCCCCCTCTCCCAGAGCCAGAGGTGAGTGGCCGCTCTCGGCCGAGTGATGGCATCATGGCAGCTCTGGGAGAGCCAGGGGGAAGGGGGCTTTAATGGCAGCTGGAGGGGGGGCTTTTATGGCTGCTGTATTGGAGGGGGGGGCCTTGATGGCTGCTGTAGTGGAGGGGAGGGGGGGGGCTTTGATGGCTGCTGGAGGGGAGGGGGGCTTTGATGGCTGCTGGAGGGGAGGGGGGGCTTTGATGGCTGCTGGAGGGGATGGGGGCTTTGACTGTACTTGGGGGGGCTGTGACTGTACTGTGGGGGAGGCCCTGTGACTGTACTGGGGGGGAGGCCCTGTGACTGTACTGGGGGGCGGCCCTGTGACTGTACTGGGGGGGAGGCCCTGTGACTGTAATGTGGCGGAGGCCCTGTGACTGTACTGTGGGGAGGCTATGTGACTGTACTGTGGGGGAGGCTCTGTGACTGTACTGGGGGGCGGCCCTGTGACTGTACTGTGGGGGAGGCCCTGTGACTGTACTGTGGGTGAGGCCCTGTGACTGTACTGTCGGGGAGGCCCTGTGACTGTATTGTGGGAGAGTCCCTGTGACTGGACTGGGGGAGAGGCCCTGTGACTGTACTGGGGGAGAGGCCCTGTGACTGTACTGGGGGAGAGGCCCTGTGACTATAGTGGGGAAGAGGCCCTGTGACTGTACTGGGGAAGAGGCCATGTGACTGTACTGGGGAAGAGGCCCTGTGACTGTACTGGGGAAGAGGCCCTGTGACTGTACTGGGGGAGAGGCCCAGTAACTGTACTGGGGGGGGCTGTGACTATACTGGGGGGGGGGGAGGCCATGTAACTGTAATGGGGTGGGGGGGAGGCCCTGTGTCTGTACGGGGGTGAGGTGAGGGGTGAGGACCTGTGACTGTACTGGGGGGGGGGGAGGCCCTGTGACTGTACCGGAGGGGGAGGCCCTGTGCCTGGACAGGGTGAGGGGAGTGATCTCCTGTGACTGTACTGGCCACAATAAGGATATTGGCTACAGAGGGGGTCATCATTGTAATGATACTGATATACTGTTTATGAAGTAAGGAGCCTAAAATCTACAGAAAAAGGGCCTTGCGGCTTAGAAGCTGCCATGGAGGGCTAGGTCAAAGAAGAAAATGAAAGTAAGATTTAGAGTAAGTCCTGGTGTTACCCCTTAACTCACAATTCTGCGGCATATCTCATGTGCTGTGACTTCTATGAGGAGAAAATAAGACTTTTACTTAACCCCTCTTGGTTTTTGTGTTCCTGTTTTTTGCTCCCCAACTTCAAAAATCTATAAATTCTTTATTTTTCCATGTACAGAGCTCTTTGAAGCTTGTGTTCTGGGTAACAAATTGTACTTCATAGTGACGGCATTGAATATTCCATTTAGTGTACTTGGAAGCGGGAGAAAATTCCAAATGCAGTGAAATTGGTGAAAAAATGCATTTGCGCCGTTTTCTTGTGGGCTTGGATATTACGGCTTTCACTGTGCAGCAAATGACATGTCTACTTTATTCTTTGGGTCAGTACAATGATACAGGGATAACACATTTGCAAAGGTTTTATAATGTTTTCATACATTTACAAAAATTAAAACCTCCTGTACAAAAAATAAATTCTTCATTTTGCCATCTTCTGGCACTAATAACTTTTTTGGTGTATGTGTGTATGGTGTCAGCCCTCTCTGTCCTCCCTCTACCGATGTGCGCCATACTGTTAGGGCGGACGTCAGGAAGGGGTTAAAGAGCTACAGCCACTGTTCACAGCAATACTGACCTACTCATACAGACACGTCAGGAGTGATGTCGGATCTGTATTGTCCGGTGACTTTTGCTTTATCCACCAACATAGTGGTTAGTGTGATAATACTCTGCAGAGCCCATTGTAGACAGAGAATATGACCGCTATATAGTCATGGCCTGCAGTGGACATTTTTTTTTAGCACCCTTTAGATTTTGTTCTTGTGTCTCATTTTAACAAGTTAGTGGATTTGCAACCACCTGTTTCCTACCCATGGATCGCAGTACTGGTATGTTATCTGTGTTGTTCTAAATAAGCTTTTTTCTGTTTGTATGGAGCATATTGTGGTGCTGTATTACTGTAATTCTGATGTGTATAGTGAGCTTGGCTGAATGCAGTAGTTATGTACGGAGCTTGGTTCTGGCCCGGTATCTAATGTTAAATGATTCTAATCCGCAAGAACGTGTTTTACACTTCAATTAGGAGTAGTCAGGTATTCTCTCATTACATGAAGGGTGGGTCCCCCAAAATAATTTCTCTGGTGGGCCTAAGGTACTTCAGTCCGACACTGTTTGGGCGCATGGAGCGGTACGATGCAGCACACGTGTGTGACTGTGCATCTCAATGGAGAGGTATCAACTGTCCTCCTCTCCATGGCCCCGGACATATGGCGGACATATGTTCGTGTAAATGCAGCCTTAATGGGGCACATTTACTAAGAACAGTGCAAACTGCACTATGTACAGTTTGCCTGTGTTTAATGCAGAGTGCGGCAGATTCATAATTTCTGGTGCACGTTCTGCATGAATGTGACACTCCCTGCACTGCCCCGACCACTTTTTGGTGCACCTTCAACATAGGGCATGCAACACATTTCTGTCGGAATTTGCATGTAAAATTGTAGATCCAAAAAACAGGACTTAAAGCCACACTATAGGAAAAACACTCTGATCCCCTTCCTGCAGCTCTGACCTAATTTCCATGTACACTGGAGATCAAAATTAGAGAACAATGTTACAACAGTCACCGATCAGTAGAGAGTGTAGAGGTCTTTGCTTTGTATGACTTCGGCACCTCTGTTGCCACAGGACCTCACTGGTCTCTACTTTTTTCCCATTTGATTTTGGTCCTCTCTTCTTCCGGTCTCTTCCACAGTTCTAGGACTGTTGTGAGTTTCTTGGTTATAACTTTCCAAGGCTTTTCCAGAAGTTTTCTATTGGGTCTAGATCAGGACTCGGGCTGGCTATTTCATTGTTTCAATTAACTGCTTTACCCATTTTGCTGTGTGACTGGACAATGTCCTGCATGAAAATTGCTGACTGATTGAGTGTAGAATGCAAGGAAGGAACCAAGTGTTGTTGAAGAAGGTTCTGATATACACTTGCATTCACTCTGCGATGCAGCTATATGAGAGGTCATACCACTGCAGCAGAAAATATTCTCCATACCATGGCACTCCTTCCACCTTTCACTGATTGATTTACACACTTTGGGCACAGTCTTTCCCCAGTTTGTCATATTATTTCTCATCAGATACAAATAAATTGAACTTGTTTTCATTACTAAACTGAACTGTGGACAACTACTTCTCTTTTCGCACAACATGCTCTTAAGCAAAAGTGAGTCTATCCTTTTAATTCTTTCTGCTAATGAGATGTTTGGTCACTAAAGAGACACTGTAAATGTTGAGACCGATCCTTACCCTGTTCAGTAGTGAACTGGTGAGCAGTTCTAGCTGCAGCGTTGAAATAATTATCAATGCAGATTCTGCACATTATCCTGTCCTCTCTTGCATTTGTCTTTCATAGGCGACCAGCCTTCTTGAGGGAATTGATTCAGTTTGTGATTTTGTAAAGAGGTAATATTCTAGAAATCACAGACTTGGACTCTGGACCTGGTACCAGAGGGTTTCAGTGACTTTGGGTCGGCATATAATTTTTGCAAAGGCAATGAAAGATGGAAAGTTAGGTTGCCAGTTAAATGTTCGCCATTTAATTAAAGGGGTTTTCCCATGAACAGAAGTTAGGCCCACAGGATAGGGCCTAACTTGCTGATCGGTGGGAGTCTCAGTGATGAGATCCCCATGGACCCCCAGTTGCTCCATCAGTGTAATGGAGCAAACGGCTGTGCATGACCGTTCTGCTCCATTAATCTCTATGGAGCTGACGGAAATCGTCAAGTGCATAGAGATTAATTGGGCAGAATGGTCATGCATATCTGTCTGCTCCATTACTCTGAGAGAGCGACGAGGGGTCCAACGGAGGTACAAAAAACATGAGGTAAAGTGGCCCACCCCTTTTACCATAGAAGAGTATAACATGGGCAGCTACAGACTTTACAATCTGTACAAACTGCTTGAGGGCAGTTTAATAACTCTTCTCACTATATATTATTACAAAAAATAAGAGGCCAGTGGATGTATCCAATCTCCATTATTATGACTGTATGACAGCTGTAGCTATGATAAGTTTTGTTATCCCTTGTGTGGAGAGACTGCATTGTTCATCAGCAGTAAATGACATTTCAATGTCATTTTTAACCAGGTGATACAATAATAATAATTATCTTTATCTATATAGCACCATCAAATTCTGCAGCGCTTTACAAATCAATTAGATTACTTGACCAAATTGCCATGAAATTTTTTATTGTGAAAACCAGTCTATGCAAATAATTAATTAATTTGGTGTAAGCAGGGTCTATGTCAAAGTGAACTTGCACTATACTATGTTCATGTGCATCAAAAGAAATTTGCAAAACCACAGCTACGCCAAAACAACGCCACACATAGACAAAAAACCCAATGATATATCACCTCCATTGGTACTGCCGATAGCATGAAAAGGGGAAAAAAATCATTAACCCCTTCACGCTCCGCGGCGGATATATCCGCCACGGAGCGCAGTGACTTAGCGCTCAGTGGCGGATATATCCGCCACGGCGCCTATGCCGGCTCGGCTCTGGATCAGAGCCGAACCGGCATCGGGAAACACGGGGTGCCGGCTGTAACTAATAGCCGGCACCCCAGTGTAACACCCGCGATCGGAGTTGTCTCCGATCGCGGGTGCTTAACCCTTTAGATGCCGCGGTCAGCGCGACCGCGGCATCTAACAAGCATCTGGGGTGTCTTTCCCCCACGATCGGCCCCCCCGAACCGTTTTCGGGGGGCGCCGATCGTTGCTATAGTAACTCTGGGGTCCGATCTGGACCCCAGAGTTACTAGCAAGAATTGCCAGTAAGATGGCGTCTGTGACGTCATCTTACTGGCAAAGTGCCAGCCTATGCAAGTGCATAGGCTGACACTGATAATACTCTGCAATACATCAGTATTGCAGAATATTATCATGAAGAAGCAATCAGAGGATTGCTTGTTCATGTCCCATGGTATAAAAGTAAAAAAGTAAAAAAAAAAGTTATTCAATAAAAAAATAAAGTCATAAATCACTAAAAATGCCCAAAACCCCCAAAACATATAAAGAGACATATAACTCAAAAAAAAAGTCTAAATCATAACACAAACCCCACATATATAGTATCACCGCGTCCGTAACAACCCGTAGAATAAAAGTAAATCATTATTGAACCCCCACGATAAACGCCGTAAAAAAAAACTGTTATAAACCCTCCAAAAATTATGATTTTTACCTTTTCAATCCCACAAAAAATGCTATAAAATGCGACCAAAAAACCATATGTACTTAGACATGATACTGGTGCAAAGTACAACATGTCCCGCAAAAAACAAGCCATCAACCAGCTCCGTAGCCAAAAACGTAACAAAGTTATGCCACTTGGAAGACGGCAATACATAAATTATAGATTTTTCCCCACATTAGGGTTTTGTTTGACAAATTTAGTAAAACGTAAGAAAATATATTCATGTCTGGTATCCCCGTAATCGTATCAACCCATAGAATAAAGATAACAGGATTATTAGTCTATACGGTGAATACCAAAAAAAAAAAAAGTCAAAAATCCAGTACAGAATTGATGCTTTTCTACTCCTGCCCTCAAAAAAAGTTCCTAAATTTTCAACAATAGGTGATACCAACCTCAAAATGGTAACAATGGAAAAAGCATCTCATCCCGCAAAAAAAATGCCGTCACATGGCCCCAATAACGGAAAAGCGAAAATTTTATAGCCTTCAAAAGGGGCCAATGAGGAAACTAAAATCCTGGCAGCTGCAGGGCGCTCCTTCCCTTCTGCGTCTCGCTGTGCGCCCATAAAACAAGTCACAGCCACATGTGGGGGGTCTTTGTACTCAGGAGAAATTGCAGAACAAATTGTATGGTGGGTTTTCTCTTTTTATATTTTGGAAATGTGTAAATTTTAGTGCTAAATGAACGTATAAGGGAACAGTATGACCATTCTAAATTTCACCTCCATTTTGATTCAATTACTATGAAGATCTCAAGGGGTTAACAATCTTCGTAAAAGCTGTTTCTGATAGCTTGAGGGGTGCAGATTTGAAAATGGGTAGATTATATAGGGGGTTTTGATGCTAAATATGTAAAATTTCATTCAAAACTGTATTTATCCCCAAAATAGTCAATTCTGAAAATCCGGAAAAGCGATATTCTATTTGTAAGCCGCGTGACGTCAAAATAAATTATCCAGACATTTCAGAAATTATGAAAATGTAAAGTAGACAAATGGGAAATGTTATTCAGCAACTTATTTAGGTGGTAAATCTATCTGCCTGAAAACGCAATGATTTAGAATTTCGAAAATGGCAAATTTTTCAAAAAATTTATCATATTTTCTTTTTTTTGTAAATAAACGCAAAACTTATCTGCCAAAATTTACCACTAAAATGAAGTACAACATGTGGGGAAAAAACAATCTCAGAATCGTTTTGATAAGTAACAGTGTTCAAAAGTTATAACCATATAAAGCGAAGCAAGTCAGAATCCAAAAAATCGGGCTGAGCCTTAAGCTGTAAAATGGCTGCGTCCTTAAGGGGTTAAAGGGTGTCTTTCAATGTCTCCTTTTTGATGTATCTAATTCTGAGTTTTGCTCAAAACTACATATAAATTACAGTGTTTTTTAGACAAGAGGAAACACGGCACTCTATGGAATGCATAAAAACTATACAAAAAATGGCAAAACCTAAATAGCTACTGTAAGTTAAAGCAAATATTTTGTCAATATTTATTTGATTTACATGTAGGTCAGGGGTTGCATAACTATTCCCAGAAAGCTGTTAATTCACATATAGTTATAAGTATTTTCAGGAGACATAAAATTTCCTTCCATTGCATCTTTACACTTTGCCAGTGCTGATGTCACAGCTGTTTTGGAAGAGTACAGTTTACATTGTGTTAGTGGGCAAATGTGTTTTATGAAGCCACATGTTCACTACACTTGTAGCATGCCATGACGCTATCATTTTTTCGGCCTTTAAAGAAAGAACTATGCCAGGCCTTACCAGTGTGGCTTCTTTTGTGTACCATGAGCACATTGGGGCCGATGCATATTATCCCACAGATATCACATTTTAGTTTTCCGTTAGGAAGTCGAATACCTCCAACTCCTGTTAAGGCTTTGGTGCCTTGTCCATTCAGTGAGCCATTCATTTTCTCCCCAGCAGCATCAATGATTCGTAAATCTTCTGCACATTCTTCTCCATTCATTTCACAGGCACGTCCATTCTCCTCGTCACTGTGGGTTTCTACTTTTATACTGCTAGCTAAAAGAGACAAGGGTGCAAAAATTCAGTTCCACATAATAGCTTTTATTTGATATGTTGCCACTAATTTAACATTCTCATTTAGAATCTTCAATTTATTCTTTATCATTTAAATTGATATCATGGAACACAGCTTTTCAATAATATATATATTTTTTAAGTGTTGGTAAATATAAACACAAAATTAAATACTATGTAACAAAGATATATGCACAGGGTAAGCTTTATGGGCTGGCGAACTGGGCATTTGCCCAGGGCCCCCAGTCCCTGTGCATGTGCACTTTTGTGGTTAGAGGATATATTGCTCTTTTAATATCCCTTGGTTGAATGCCAGGGTGAGGATGCTTATCTTCTATCTTCTATCTATATATCTATCTGTCTAGATATCTATCTTTTATAATTTGTCTATTTCCTATCACCTATTTAGCTATCTATATATAATCTACTTTATATTTATGCATAGTTAAATCTATCATCTATCTATTAATCTATCTCATCTTTCATATTTATCATCTTGCATCCATCTACCCATCAGCTATCTCTTATAAAATTCTCCTAAAGTCCCATATTACAGATTCTGTAGTTACTATACCACTGGTTGTAACTTCAAAGTGTTATTATTGTGCAGGACTAAAGGCAGCCTTTAACCGACTGTGACTGTTCATAAATAGTTTTATTTTGGGGCCCCACTTTGTCTAAAATCAACCCTTTATATGCATACGTACAAACAACATTGACCAAAATTTTATCAGTCAATTCACTAATAGCGAGTCAAAACAAAAACAAAATCCACAAATAAAACATAAGATTACTGAATGCTTTACACCTCACTGATTACTGAAACAATCAACTCAGTACACCCTTTTTTACAGTTTAGTTTTTTGCTCCCTTCTTTTCAAAAGTCATAACTTTTTTATTTTCCTATTTACAGAGCTGTAGGAGGGCTTGTTCTGCATAACAAAATTTCCTTCCTAATTTCAGTATTCACTATCACATGCAAACGTAATGGCAATTTTCTTGTGGGTGCTTTCGCTCTGCCCTCCAAATGACACGACCCCTTTATTCTTTGGCCCTTAATGATCAGCATTTATATATTGATTTTATTATGTTTAAAATATATATACAGGCAGTCCCGAGGTTACGTACAGGATAGGTTCCGTAGGTTTGTTCTTAAGTTGAATTTGTATGCAAGTTGGAACTGTATATATTATATCATTGTAACTCCAAACAATTTTTTTTTGGTCTCTTTGACAATTGGATTTTAAAAATGTCTGGGGTCGTCTGTAAGTTGGGTGTTCATTCGTAGGGGACTGTTGTGTATATATATCTACAAAAAAAACATTTATTTGTTTCTCCATATTCTGTCACCAATAAATTTATGGCTAACGTATATATGGCGTATATACGTCCCCCATACACCACATTGGCCTTATGGTGCCGTACGGGAGTGGTACGGTGTGCACACGTGCGGCACTGCACTGTTCCGTATCCCGTAGAAAGATATGACATGTCCTATCTTTCGCCAGAATATGGCGCCGTGCGCTGCGTATTTCTATGGAGAGGGGGCGCAGACGCCTCTACCAGGCGCAGACGTGCTATGGTACGGTGGGCACACGTCAATGTGAATGTAGCTAAGACTTAGGAGTACAAGGTGTCAATGTGCAGGGTATCATTTTTGGCCAGACCAACTGATGTTTTCATTGATATATTCACACTTACAGTGTACAAAAGCACATACTTCTTGTTTATATGTCAAATCTAGTATGATTACAGAAAGGATTAAAGAGCAGATATGTTCATGCCTCATATTCCTCTATTACAAAAAGGAAAATTTAATTTCTGATGTTTACCTATAGGCTTTCTCTTTTTTCCCCTTCATCCATTTCCTCTAATTCTCTCAAGAACAAGTGTGCATGTTTTCTCAATGGGGAGAGAGGAATAAGTTACTGCCTAACCACCTGACTATCTTTTTTTAAAGTGTGGTTTGTATAACCAGGATTAGTTTGTATAGGTTATATTCATTTAGATCTAGGCACCAGATTATTTCAGTACTGTTGCCTTGAAATAAAACAATGCTACAGTGACATGAAGAGTTGTTGATTTATATAACAGACATATATTCATACTACTTGAAAGGGACAGAGTAAATGGCCAAAAACAGGATGATACTGGTAATGCGAAAATAAAAGAACACACCAAATATTCAAAATAGGCAAACCTTGGCACAGCATGCAAAACCTGACCACAAAGGGCCAAACTTACTATGAAGGAAATTCTGCATGCTTACAGAATGCTAACCATGCCACAGAACAACAAAAATATACTTACGGGAAAATGTTTTGAAAATGATAGCGTGTAAATCCCTAAACCGCTCGGCTTCACGTACAGCTGCAATAAAGAAGGCAAACAGGATGCTAGGTTGAACACTCCACCATCGATACTTTGAAGTGGTGATACTGTTTGTCACAGTAAGAATGGCCTCAAATCGTGGTTTTTAATGGTAATTCAGATCTTTCTAATATATCATGAATTTTAGCTTATGTATGTTAACATGAAATGCATTAGTAAAAGTAATGCAGTTCCACTGGTGCAAAGATCAGCTAGGTAACCAGGGAAACACATATCATCAGTCTATTGTCACAAGATGATAAAATGTACCTCACTGCTTTGTCTATTGCTTAAAATAAAAGAATGTTTTGTTCCAAAACATATACCGTATATTTTAAATTAGTTTTAAAAAATATTTCATTTATGTTCGGGATAATATAAGGTTATACTCAACATAAATGTAATAAAGCAACACAGACTAACCGTATTTGATAACATGTAGATCTTACAGAAGCAGACTAAAATAATATAAAATATTAACTTCACTAGCAAATAAAATACAATCAAAATGGTCCACTCAAGTAAGATGGCCAATACACAAGATTTATATGGTATGAGAGTCCATTAAGGAAATCTGGCCTTGACAGGAAGTTGGTAAACGTAAGAAGCTTTATCATAACAAAGAACTGTTGTTACTTACAAGTTAGCTAGTCTACCTCTTAACAAACTAAGTTGTGCCTATTATCAGAAATGAATGTGCCATTTTGTGCCTACCTATATTACACACCAGAAATGGTTGGTGATACAGTTTATTCTTTGTTTCACCAATAATCTAAAAAGTGTACTTCTAGATGCCCATGTCTTCATACTGCAAGTATCAGCAACTAGCAGCATGAACAGAGCCCTGCCAATGTTGTTATATAGAAGCAGAATCTGCTATGTAGTGTTTTTTGGAAAAGGATTGCTGTGCACACTCCAGAACAGTAAAAAAATGTTTTTCTTCATTACTACTTTCAGAACAGAACTGTAAAGCTACACCATTTACCTGCCTGTTGCATTAATTTCCTATTATAACATTCAGTATTACTGATATCTTAGCATAAATAACAGAAATATAGTATTTAAGTTGTAGATACCATTTTTAGTTGCATAATGACCTACAAGCAACCTCAGAAGTCATCATATTAAACAGTTAACATTTCATGTAGGTTGCTAAGCCTATGAGGTGTTATTTCCCTGAAATACTTTCACATTTGTGTTTTCTGAGCACTGTGTTGACTGATACAGAAAACTGATGATCCTTCCAAACTTTTATCCTGCAAGATCCTAGCAGGGCAGGGAACCTCAGTAGGGTTATGATAAGCTATCTCCCATGGGACAAACATTCAGCATGACCGCACCCAGGTAGCTGATGCACTAAGATTTCCTTGAAAAACATAATACTTGTGTAACTAAATATCTCACGGTACTTCCAAGTTATTCAAAATATGAACTATATGCAGCAATTATTTGCACGACACAGAAAGTTCAACAT